>NW_023494816.1:0-332500 GCF_904425465.1 Colossoma macropomum | reverse complement strand
ATATATGTCGGATTATTGAGTGCATGTAAACGCTGGGACAAAAAAAAAAAAGGGACATAATGCTCTCTAGATGCAATGGGATGAAAGCCAACTATGAGTCAAGCCTTCTCTTCCACCATCAGTGTCTGATCTTATAAATGCTCATTTTCTTTGAGTGGGCATAAATTCTCACAGAAACACCAAAACCTGATACAAAGTCTCCTCGGAAGAGTGGAGGAGGGCCAACTACATATTAATCCCCATGGTTTTGGAATGAAATGTCCAATAAGCTCAAATAGGTGTAAAGTCAGGTGTCCACATAATTTTAGCAAAATAGTGTACTACAACATATGAAGGAAATATGCTTTTATTCATGGATTTACTAGGGCATGGGGTTTAATTACAACTTAGTTATAGTATCAGTGAAAATGGTGGCAGGTTTTACATGGTAGAGGTTTATATGCTGAATAAAGTTAATCTGTTATCAGGGGTTATATTTTATAAACATATACATGAAAAATTACTATTACTGTTTCCACTGCTAGGAGGTGGTGGTAGAGGTCAAATTGCAGTAGTTCATGATGTGTGGTTGAATAAAATTATGTACAACAAATCAAAATTTTTGTTGTTGTTTCTAACCAGATTACTATGAAAAACATAATTATTATGTTTCAATTATTCTTTATAATATAATTCTTTTATAGTATCCTTTATAATATCATTGCTGTTCAAAGATAAAAAAAAGTATCTCTAAAACTGTAGTTCTACAGGAGAGGGCAAAAAAAATCTTCACTTTTAATGTAAGTTAATGTAAGGAGATTTTATTTCAAGCATATTTGTAGCATTTGTAGTACTTAATTCATCAGTTTCTTTATGTAACACTGCAAGAATTTGATTGTGAATGTTCGCTACACAGCATGAACGTTAGTGCTGTATTAGATGATTACGCACAAACAATGTGTGTAATCATCTAATCATGCTACTATAAAAGTGATGGATAAAGAAGTTTACTATGATTTACTGTTTCCTTCTAAGTAAAGCATTGAAAGGACTTATCAGTTTGCCCCATACTTTACATAGCAGTAATAACTACATAGCAGTAGTACTACTAATTAGTGCTAGTGGTACTAGTAATTCTCTTTAACAAATCATGTGTTAAGGTCAACTAACATAATAACCAAGATTAACTAATATGGTAACTATAAAGCCAAGTGATATAATAACTATAGTTAACTGATTAAGATAAATTAAGATTAAGTGATTAAAATTAAGTGACCTTTATTAGTCCCACAATGAGGAAATTTCACCTCCACATTTAACCCATACACACTAGTGAACACACACACTAGGGGGCAGTGAGCATGGTGAGTCAACAACCATGTGTTTCAGGAGTGGCCTAATACTTAAACAGAACAAACACGTTTTCACATTTATATGAAGAGCTGAGAGCTCCAGGTGGCCAAGCTGAAAAAAGTTCAAATCAGAAAAATCAAGTAGCTTTGCAGGCTTTTTTACTGAGCTGATCATTCTGGGTTAGTTTCCCAAAATGACTTGTTCTTAAGAATGTTCATTAAATAGTGATTTTTTTCTAGAAAATCTTCTGAAATAAAGCAACACACAACCTCATTCATAAATTAATGAGAAATAGATTTAATCATTGATGTGTTTCACTTGCAGGCAAAAGCCGGAGTTTGCAAACTTGAGCAAAAATAAATAAGTCAAGTCTACAAGAGTACCTCAAGTTTTGTTCTACAGGGAGATTCACTCAAAAAAGGCCCTGAATATTCTGCTGTAACTCCCGTTAGGATGAAGCAATCTGAACCAAAAAAAATATGCTACATACCTTGACGTATGTGTAATCGATTGCATTACATGCAATGCTAGAAGTGATCTCCGTTTTCTGCCAGACACATGAAGGCGTACGGGGGTATGCATCCGAAAGTTGCAAACGGAGGTTAAATGTTGCAACGGCTGTCCAGCGCCTACCTCATCACTCTGACGCAGGGGCATCCTGGCTTGTTCAAAGCTCCATATACTGAGGAGCACATTGCACGTTGTTTCATTCAGATTGCTTTGTCCTAGAGAGAGTTATTGCAGAATATTTGGGGCCTCTTTCAAGTGAATCTCCCTGTATATGTCTCTTCTTTAATCAATTTTCTCATGTAAAATATTATCAATCATGTCATTTTGTGTTTATTTAATAAATAATCCATGTGATTGAGGCATTCTTTGTGGGTGTGCATATATAATTTACACTGACTGGCAAAAATCACTGACAACGGGTAACTCTTGACTCTCATTTGAGGTTAAAGTAATAAAATTAATTTGATTAAATTGCTTATTTCCTCAACAAAAACTTCTTCATGCATTGTTTACAAGCAGAGTTGATTACTGTAATGCTCATGTCTATATAGAACCATGACCCTTAAAAAAACCCTTTGCTTGATTAAAGGGTTCTTTGCATGATGAAAGGGTTCATTGGATTGATTGAGTGTGTTTTATATGGTTCTATACAGAACCTGTTTGAAAAGCGTTCTATATACCACCAAAAAGGCTTGAACCTGAAGAGCAGTCTCTCTCTAAGCATCTGGTCCTGCTAATTCGAAACTGATGGATAAGGAAGAGAGTCCCAGCCTCACCTAAACAGGCCAACCTCAATGTTCTGCAAGCATTACATTTTATTCATAACTTTATTCATGATTTTTTACAGGGCAGGGTTTTTGAGCTGTTTTTAGTGGTCAGTTTCTGGATTTTCAAAACAGCATTAGCCAAATTAATCATTTTAATAAAGCATAACTGGCTGTTTGTTTACAGTAAAGGCAGGCATACTTTATGATGTTTACCGTGATTGGTTGTTTCTTTATAAATACATCACTGATAGGATTACTGGGTTTTTGTCTTGAATTTTGCAGTTCAGATTTGTTTGGGTTTAAGAGAGTAACATCAATAAGATTTATTTTTTCCAGGATATAATCAGTAACCCAATTATATATTTAAAAAAGTAATGAACAGAGAGTCATTTGTAATGGATCACTTTTTGATATTGTTTGATTAACTACCAACTCTTTTGGTTATTGCTAAGTAGACTTGATTGTTAACATAAAACTTACTCGTTAAGGATCCTTTAGCAATATAAACTATGTTGCTCTATGTATTTTCATACACTGCTGTTTTACACTGTTGTCATTATATTTGCTCTGTGTTGTCCTGAGTGCACAGACGTGGGACAGCTGTGTGGGTTTTTTGCCTGTTTCCTGTTTGATTCACACTGGATGTAGGGTGGTACATCGATGTGACTGTATTGTTGGATCAATTTTCTGATTTTTATCAGTATTTCATTACACTCGTAGGAGTTATATTAATTTATGCCAACAAACATTTCTTACATCATTACAGAGTGAAGTAGTCTGAAACAGCAAAATCACTTTATTACACTATTACTTTTTATAATTACACTATTCCAGTTACTATTACCAAACACAAGTACAATACATTAAAACATAATTGTCATAATTGAAGTGAAGAGTATCATAACAAAAAAGGCAAATGCAAAAGGAACTGCAGATCAAAAAATGAAAGCATATAGTAACTAGCAAAACCACAAGGAATGACATTATAGAGTACATGCACATAAAATGTATGTATTCCAATAACAGAAAACAGCATTATATATATATATATATATATATATATATATATATATATATATATATATATATATATACAGTGAAATACTCTGCAATGTCAATTTTGAAAGCATTTTTTCCAGTTTGGTAATGAGACAAGATGCATCTGCTTACCTCACCTAATGATACAGCTAACGCTCTAAAAATGCCATACAGAACTGGATTCCCAGCCCCTGTGAGCACAGAAATATTCAGTTTTTACAAAATACCTTTTTCAGTGACAGTCACTGCAGCTGATTTCTGAGATCTGTGTTCATTCTGAGCCACACAGTAGTAGGATCCACTCTGTAGAGCCCTGTAACTGTGTCCAGATCCTACAGGTGAGCTTCCACCTTCTTTAAACCAGGTGTAGATCTGCACAGGTGGGTCTGCATCACTGCTGTAGGTCAGAGTCACTCAACTGCCCTCTGCCGTTTCACCAGAGGAACTGATGGACACTGAGATGCTATTTGGGCCATCTAGAGGTAAAATGACACATTACACTTTTTGGAGGTGCTTTTCTGTTGAATAATCAAAGGAATAAAATCCTGTAAATCCACCTCATGTTCTATTGCAGATAGCTGTCATTAACTTTAGCATATAATATAGAAGATCACAGTACTGGCAGCTTTATGAATAATTTCACTAAATCACTCAGAATTACTGTATTTTTTTCTTGGGATCAGAAAAGAAATACTGACTTTATCAGATGACATTGGATATGGAGATTTTCAAAGAAAGTTATTTTTGGCTTTATTGACTGAATCATCTTACTTAAAAAAATAAAAGTCACAGCAGTTCAATGTGATGTTTCTATTTCTGTTCTGCTGTTTACCACAGTACAATTAACTGTAACTATATGCTATCATTATTACATTAAAGGCATAAGTATGTGTGTGTACATCGCTCTAGTCGGAACAAAACCTTGTATCTCCAAAATGGTAACTTTACAGGAAGAAGAAAAAACGACTCTACTTTTAATGTAAGTCAATGGAACCAGACTCTTTTCCAAGTAATTTTAGGCTGTTTCTTTTGGTCCATTAATCATGAAATTTACACACAATGTAAAGGGCAACAGGCATTTTCAAACTATCTCAAAAACTGAAAAACGACAAAAATGGAGATACGAGGTTTTGTCACGACAGCAGCGACATAAAACACAAATAAAAAGTAGGATAGTAAATATGTAATAAGCTCTTCTGGTAAATCTTCAATTAATTACCAAACTCTTCATGAGAGAGAATTTCTACAATTCTACAAATTATGAGCAGTGTAATGAACGATAACAATAATTTAACCTGTTATACTTCTGTCCCACAAACACAACTTGGTTTCATATCATATCTAGCTAAGAAAGGGGGAAAGGTTACCAGAGGTTGGGGATTATTCAGCCAGAAATGATAACTCACCCACAAACCATATTGTTTACAAATAACTAGCCTGTTTATTAATTGGTATAAATGAAGTCTAATCAGCAGGTTGGCATATATGGATCTAATACAGGAAATTAAGCACAGAATACACAAGTTTTCGGTAAGTTTTCGTGTTCTCTGGTAAGAATTGTGACAGATTATTAAACCTAAAAGGGGACAAAGGGGGAGGTTTGACCCATTCTGGGGCTTTGCCGTTGGCAAGACCACATTCTCAGCTGGAGACAGCAGACCATGTTGGTTCAGGTGGGATGCTGGTTTCACTCATGACACGTCACTCAGGCGGCCTTAAGGCTCTGTCTGAACTCCAGGATCAACTCTGATCTACTTTCTCTAAGCCAGGCATGTCAAACAGGGGACCTTCCAGGCCAAAGTGGGGTGGAGATTAGCATTTACCCTCATCTAACTCTCTGAATTCAGTTCATGAAGTCCTTGCCAATTAGCTGATGAGCTGAATCAGGAGTGTTTAATGAGGCAGTGTGCTGAAGTCTGCAGTGTTTTGGCCTGCAAGGACTGCAGCCTGACACATGCTTTTACGACTAGACTTGGGACGTCGTAATGTTTCGTTGGCTACACAGTAGTGATTCTAAATCCTAACAAGGATGTTGCGCAAATATACAACTAACACAACAACTGAAACAAATATGTAAACAAACAGAAACTTAAATGGCAGATCTGAAAAAGGTTTGAAGCTTAGGCCAGCTATCCTTTGTTTCAATGGAGTTCATCAAACTCAAGGCAGTTCTAGTCCCTTCAGAGAAAGTCTAACATAACCGACTTTCAATTCTCTAATTTAAATCAGCCTTTCATTGACTGAATCAATGTTTTAGACTAGAGTATGCGAGCAAATACATTTCTATACCTTTACTATGCTATGAGAATGTTTATTCCTGAGAGAGACATTCTGATTATAGTTTCGTACAGAGTATTACTTTTACTAGCAGGCAAACAGATTTTTGACAGACAGAATTATCTCCTTGTATAACAGACAAAAAAAAATAATAATAAAATAAAATAAGATTGTATGATAAACAAATGCATGCATTTTCAAAACTATTCTACGCTACAAATACTCATAACTAAGGCAGCTATTAGGAATAAGTCAAGGTGCTATATTTCTAACATTCAAACATTTCTAGATTTTCCATTAAATAGATCACAGCATTTGCTTCCCATAGTTGAGCATGGCCCCTGCTACCACAAGGAAGTCCAAACTGTAATGGGGTGGCTTGCCAGAGGTGGGGTTTGAACTCAGGCTGTCTGGGTGGTGTTTCAGAAGCCAACTGGGTGAGCCACCACAGAATTCTGGAAGGCAGGACCCAAACGCTAAGCTTCTGTGTGATTGGAAGGTATGATCGACATAATATATAAAACCGCAGCGACCGGGGTTCAAACCCACGCCGCCGCGTTAGTAAACCGGCGCGCTACCACTGCACTATAGAGGACGCATCACATAGCCCCCGAAAACGGGTAGAAAACGAATGGCTGTATGAAAACCCACCTGCTAAGGCTTAGGCGGGAAAAATAAACAAAGGACGCCAGAGGAAAGACTGGCTCTTTCAAACACTGAGGAAAGGCTAACTGAAATAAACTACTATCCCAACAGAAGAAAATGCCCAAAGGAGAACAAAGAGGAAAAAGGACAAACTTGTTCCTTCTCTTCAATGTGTATATATATATATATGTATATATGTATATACATGTATATATATATATATATATATATATATATATATATATATATATAAATGTATATATATATTCTGAAAAACTCTTAATTTCTTGATCTTTACTTGAACTTGACTACTAAAAGTCTCAATGTGATCCAGTTACGGTCTTGACTTGCATTCAGATCTTGTGATCTTGACTACAACACTAGTGTTTCTGCTTAAATGTTCATCACAATCACTACAGCTAATGAGTGTGTTTGTGCAGTGCTGCTCTGATCTTCACAAGGCCTGTCAGAGCAGCACTGCTGTGCTAGGATCTGATTCTGAGACTGAAATATAGAACAGGGAGGAATCTGATCCTGAAGCAGCTCTGAGAGGAGATGAGCAGCACTTTATACATTTGCTGTAAGAGGAGCAAATAGCATGAGTGAGCTGACCAATCAGTGAAGAGTGACCGAGTAAAAGTCCTTCACCAAGTGAAAGAGTTTATTATCATCAACATTAATGCTGGACTCTGGAAGGAAAAGTCCACTTCATCTTCATCTTCCTCGGTCACTGATGATGAAAAGAATGGAGGACGATGCAGCTTTCAGTGATCATCAGTGGAGAAAATGAATGGCATCATCAGTTAAACTCAAACCCACAGTGCTGTTTGTGCTATTGTGCACGTTTAGCATTAGCACTCAGAAGCTGAGCAGTGGTATCACATCATGGTAAAAAGGAAGTTCTAGTGTGAAGAAATTGAGCTGCTGGTTAGTCGCAGTCATGCACACTACCTACGCAAAACAAGGTGGTGAAAAATCTCTGATTTAAAGGAGAAAATGTTCATCATCTCAGAAGTGTCTCATTAATATTCTTCAACATGGAGATGCTCTTCCACAAGTTTTATGATAAGAATAAGTGTATCTTGTATATATCTGAGGAATGAAGGACTGATTCAGAGAAAACAGGAAGAACAATTGTCAGGATGTGAAAAGACAGCAACAATTTAACCACATTCAGCTGAACAGATGAACAGATGAAGCTCTTCTGTTCTCCTCATTTGTTCTTTGGGTTCGGGAGGTGAACATCATTTAATGAAGGTAGGAAAATCCTCTTAGTGTTTGTTCAATAGGTAAAGAACTTATAGTTATTGGATACAGAAGTAAACTAATATTACATTTGTATTGTCTTTAGGTTAACAAGTGTGGTTTGATCTCCGATAATTTTAACTATAAAAGAGAGACACTGAGACACTCTGATAGTCAAGTGTACTCATATAACATAAATGATATAACACTGGTGTTGTAGTTGAGATGAGTCCGAGACAAGACTGAGAGATTTATAAAGATTTCTTTTTCAGAATATTAAACCAAAAAGAAGAAAAACGGGAAACCTGGGGAAAAACTATACAATATTTTGTACATTATAACATATAAACCTTAAAAATATTATTAATTATTATGACATTGTGTCTTGGTCTATCTTTGTATAATTACATTTGGCGCAAATGTAGATTTACATCAAATGATGGTAAGGTTCTACTCTGTCCCTTCCTTTCTAAACTTACTCAGAATCAGGGGTTCGGCCCAGTTCATTGTTGAGTCGTTTTAAATTAACCTGTAAAATATGCAGAGGCAAATTTTCATTAAATATGGGGATTTTTTTTTTACTGTATAGTTCAGGGGTCAGCAACATGAAGCTCTCTTTTACTGTCCTGTTGCGGCTCCACAGCAGAATTAGATTTGTAGGTAAAAATAAAGTGATCCTCTTCTGCAGTAAAATAAAACTCTGCTGATCATTCTAACACAGTTTTAACAATAAATGGTCTTAAATGCTGGAGTTTAACCGTGAAGATTGGCATGCAGACTGCTGGTCACCATAGCAACATAGACGACAATCTCGCCTAGCTAGCAGCTAACGAAAAGACAAAGAGAGAGATTTAAGATGAATATTGATAATTTGGAGATGAATGGACTTATTTGCATTTATAACCACTCCAGCTGGTTTCCTGAAATGCTTAATCTGCAACAAGATAGTGTCAAACACTAAAAAGTCATAAAGCTGAAGTCAGCTTTTCATTCATCAGCTTCTTGTTCAAATTTTTCCACCTTAAATGGTGCAGCAGTTACATTGTGGCGTTTCAGGTACCATTTAAAGTGGGACGAGAAGCTGACTTTAGCCCCGTAAAAACTTGAATGTTGAGAGACATTTTACAAGAAACTTTTTCACTTTTGAGAAAAAGTTTCCTGCTGGAGATGTGAGAAAAAGCTATACCTGAGCTAAAGCTTAAAGCAGAGCAAAGTAAGTCTGAGACATATTTACTGCCAAGATGGTAAAATGGTCATGAAATGTTGTGGCTCCCAAAGTGGGTTGATTTTTGTTAAAAGGACAAAATGGCTCTTCTTAACATTTAGGTTCCTGACCTTTGGTATACTGCATCTCACATCACAGCCACTCACTAGACTGACCACCATGAGCTACACACAAAGGACTAAGCAGTTCTAATGAATGCAAACTTTATAACATTCTTTCATGAAGTATTTAATAAAGAGCAAACAAGAGTGAAACTAGTTTGTGCACCACCCTTGGTGCTGAAGATGTCCCCCCCAGCCTGTTACAAGCAGCAGTTAAAGCAGTAAACTAGTAATGTTTATAGTTTACAGTTATGCTGTGTTCACATGCGTTCAAAACCTTCCTTCTGCACCTCGTAGCTGTACATGGCTGATGGCGGCATGAAGCCACACAAATGTTGGCATGGTGATTGTGGTACTGGCAAAATGGATGACTATCAGAGAAGAGCTTTAGGAGTGTAGATTGTTTGTTTATATAAGGTGGAGAAAGGCAGGGGACGCTCTGTACACTTTTGTTTTTGTTGAATACTACTCATCTGAAATTCAACAACGTGATGTTTGGCATCTATGTCTCCTAAAAAAATAACATCCAGTTTATTTCATTGCTGTGCTCAACAGCAAAAGTTGGGAAAATTAAACTCTTGATGGAGTTCCACTTACCGCTGCAAATTCTGAAAATGGAACATCCAGTTTGCCATTGTCTGTCTACCGCAAATATGTGACCACATCATTACTCCTGAGAGTAAGATGCTACAGCCTGCAGCCACCACAAGTGGTGGGGTGGGGAGGGGGACACAGCCCCCAGGGTGTCTCAGGCAATCTACTGTACCAGCATCCACCAGAAAAAGATTGAGCTGAGATATTTAGAAACATTCGATAGAAGAGATGATAGAATTTCCTATTGAGGGTTTTTAAAAATTTGTACAATGAACTCTACAGTGTGTCAACGAGTTGGATCGTTCTTCCACATTCTATCATGGACAAGCCATGATTGATGATCTGGGGCCATATTACAGAAACTTCTTAACTCTGAAATCTTACCTGTTTTGTCACCATGACAACTTCAGTTAGAAGCTGTTCCAGAACAACAGTTCTTAATTTTGTAATCTTATCCATTAACTCCAGACAGGAAAACAGTATTACAGAAATATCCTAACTAGACAAAATTTCCTAAATTCTGTCCAAACTTTAAGACCCCAGATGGTCTTAACTTCTGTTTAACCACGGTTTTTATTGTTTTATGCAGTGACAGGCAGCACAGTTCACTATAACTAGCAAAATGACGTTATATTTATCTACACTGAAAACAGGGCTTTGACTTATGAGTTTTTTTTATCTCCACCGTCCCCTCTTATTAGCTTCAAAAGTCTTAATGTTGATAAAAACTCATCAGATACAATATTACAGTGATGGTGGTGAATAATGAGGAGACAGAGCTGAACATGTGTCTGTTTATTAGGAGGAATAATGTTAGCACCGTCAGCCAAAGCATTTGGGAAACTGAAACTGAGGAGCATCTTCACTCTGATAAACAGCACGAAGCGCTGACACAATATTTAGTTCTGTTTGACTTTTCACATCAGTAACGGTAGCTAACGTTAGCTGTCGGGCTAATTAACTTCAGTGTTTTGATGATTGTTTCAGCTGTGTGTGTATGGTCGGTTGCTAGGTAACAGACATGACAGTTGATTGTCAACTTCAATCGAGTAGTTTAAGATTTCCTAACTTGAGATAAGGTGGTGTGAGATAAGATTCTTAAGATTTGCTTCTGTAATACAAATTTGTGAAAATCTTTCTTTCAAGAGCACAGAAAAAAAGAAGAAATGAGTAAATGTATTTCTTTTAAGTATTTAGGATGAAATCTATAAAAGTCTGTTGTAGTGTCTGAGGGAAATTTTTGTTTCATGTGTTTAGAGTTTTGTGGTGGTGGTCAGCAAGCTCCTGTTTAGTACCATGTTGTAGCTGTTTTGAAAATATGGTTTCTGTATGTACAATGACGTTTAAGTTACTGACAAAAATTGTAAACCATCATGGAAGATTCAGGTGAGATCCTCAACCAGCAGAAAACAGATTTTATTTAAATGTGTATAGAAAAGTTTTATTCTGTTTAAAGGTTTTGTTGATATTCAGGAATGGTAGAAAAAGTTGGGTTTCCAGTAAGCTCAGGCTGAAAACTGAATGTTTTCTACCATGGCACTCAGCTGATCGCAAGAACAATTTACTTGTCCACCTTATCCTGAGACTGAGACAAGACAAAGTCCAAATAATGTTGGAACTGAGATGAGACCAAGACATTTAATTTACTGTAAATTGGCAGAACACTACATAACCAGTCCATATTACTAATGTGAAGCCTGTGAAAAACTGCTCCATAAATGAAAGGCTTCTAATGGACAGTGAAGTAACTTAGAGTTCTTTGTCTGTACTTGTAAAGCGATTTGGCCAAAATTTGTTGGTTATTTATGACCCTTGAAACAGCATTTATGAAATAAATAAACAGTATTTTGTTGTATATAATCATACAGGTTTCATTTATACAGGTTTTACTCAGAATGGCTTTTACTGCTTCTCTGGTGCTTCTGCTATTTACCTCAGGTAGGTCAGAGCTGTGGCTTCTCATTTTTATCTCCAAATAAACTCAATTTATGACAGCTGATTATTCAAACTCAGCTGAAATGAACAGTCTTAGAAATGAGCTGAAGTGGAAACTTTATGCAGTATTTTTACTGACTGAGACCCAAACAGTAATAATTTACACATTTCTGTATTTTGTATTGCAGGAGTTGTTGCTCAGAATGGGTGGGCTGTGAATTACAACTCTAAATCTTTCTGTGCTCTAAAGGGTTCTGCAGTGACCATAGAGTGCACTTACACACCTCCAAATAATCACTCAGTCCAAAAAGCTTTCTGGACCAAAGAGCTGGTTACATCTGTGTTAGAACCTCCTGATCTGTCAGATGATCCAGAGTACAGAGGCAGAGTTCAGTACCTCGGAGATGAACAACAGGACTGCGCTCTCAAGCTGAGGAATGTGAGCGAAAATGATCAAAGTAAATACTACTTCACATTTATAACAGACCAACCTGGAGGAAAGTATCAAGGTGAAGGTGGAGTTGATCTTTCGGTCACAGGTAAGATCCATCAGCAGAAATAAGACACTGTACACTGAGTTGATCAGCACACTGAGGTGTTTAACAGCACTGTATTAGCAGTAGATCATTAACTGTCGTAGCAGTTATCATACAGTTCAGATGAGGCTTGTGCTGCCTTCAACACTGATAATGCTGTTGTGAGAAGGGGAAAGAGCTGCTGTCCTGCGCTAACACTAAGCCTGGCCATTCATCTGATCAATTAGAGGAAATATAGATATAAATTAACATTTACTGAAAGTTCAATTTAAATGCAACGTTTGTGTAGCAATATTTAAGACACCAGTGATTCATTCATTCACTAAGCTAGTGTGAGTCTCCACGGTATGAGTTTTTCTCTTGTTCTCAGATCTCCAGGTGGAGGTTCCTGAGAGAGTGATAGAGGGAGATAACGTTACTCTCACATGTAAAACCACCTGCAGTCTGACAGTCAGACCAACATTCACCTGGTACAGAAATGGACATCCTTTATCCTCCAGTACTGACCAACTCCACCTGCAGCTGGTCAGCAGGGAGGATGCAGGCAGGTATCGCTGTGCTGTACTGGGTCTGAACTCTCCTGAGGTCACTCTGAATGTCAGATGTAAGTACAGATTCATTCATTCAGTCTCAGAAAACAAACACAGCTGAGGGTTCATGCTGAACTGTTTGTGGTAGAATTGAATCTAAAGCTGATGTATCATCTCTTTTCTTTCTTTGTAAAGCAATGTATCAATAAGTAAATGCAATAAATATAGAAATCTCTAAGGCTGTAATGAAATTCTGACACAGGAACCATACAGCCTTTAACAGTTAAACTGTTGTGGTAAAGCTTTATAATACAGCCTGAGTGTAATTTCCCAGAACTTGCAGCGTAACTTCTCCGTATGAATCAGTACATATAAAATACTTACCAGTTTCTACAAGTAATTAAATGTAGGTACAGCAGAAGAAAATGAACAATTGGGGATCTACAGTGTAACTTAGCAACATTTACCATGTATTTGTAACTCATTACAGGCAGGTCAGAGTAGAAAGAAAAATTCTCAAGTGCTCAGCTTTATAAGGCTTGGGTTATCATTGGAGGACAAAAAACATAATATAGTAATGTAATATTATACATACTAGAATCATTATTACACAATACGCAATAATAAGGCATGCAAAGATTTACAGAAACCACAAGGTAAGTGCTGTTCTCCCATTCTTACTCTGTAAGTACAGAAACAACAGGGAGAGGGCTGGATTATGAAGTTTCCACTGTTCTCCTGTTCTTGCTCTGTAAATACATAGAACAAACAAAGTATGTGCTGTTCTCCTGTTCTTACTGTCTTACCTGGTAAAAACAAATGACCACTGTAAAAAACGGCCGCATTTCCACTATCGAGCTAAATGGTTTTCAGGGCTGTACTGGGCCGTTCCTCTCTGGTCTCTGGTCTGGACTCATGAGACCAGTTACGGTTTATTTTGCATCCGTTGTGCTAAATCAGAACCAAGAAAACTACACAAATGAGTGAAACTGCTAACAGGCTAATAGCCACATACACACACCACTCATCATGAAACACATTTGATTTTGTCTGTCACTCCAACTCTAGTCTCTCGGCGTGCTCTCAGATTCTTTATCCTCTAAACGGGTGTTATTTGAGCAACAGTTACTGAAACAGCCTGTACTGCGGTGAGTTTCACCTGTAGCCGGATAACTGGTTACATTAACATTAGCGTTGCCTGGCAGGGTGCAGCTCAAAGCACCACAGAACAATTATAATTTTTATTTTTCTGTCACTTCAACACCAGTGATTCGAATTTGTGCTCTCATATATATGAGTGTTTATTCTCTAAACGGGTGTTTACTGCAGTGGGAGGCACCATGCATTCGTGTTAGCTTAGCCTAGCAGGCTACATCTTAGAGCACTACAGAACAGGTCAGATTTTGGCTTTCTGCGACTCCACCGCCAATGAGTTGACTTTGCTCTCAGTGTTGTAAGTTTTAATCATCTGTACTTGGGATAGCAGAGCAGTGAGTCGAATCGAACCTGCACTGTGGCTGTGCATCTCTTCAGTTATGCTACATTAACAAGCAGAGAGGAGCCAGCTAGCATTAACTTGGCTAGGAGGCACCAGTTCCAGACACCATGGAACAGGTTTTATTTTGTCTTTCTGTCCCTCTAACATCGGCCACTCCATTTTGCTTCGACCTGAGTCATTATCATCAAAATTTGTATCAGTTCAGCTTTTGTTAGTCAGAATCAAACCTGTTCTATTGGCAGCATGCTAGCTAAGCTAACACTTACCAGTTGCTCTCTCCTGGTTTTCAGTGCCATTTAATATTTAAAAATTGGTGTTAGATTGAAGCTTTGACGTTATTAAATGGTGGGTTTAAAATCGTGCACTGCTTTCATTTATTTGCCCTCCGTGTGAGCGAACTGATCTTATTTGATTGATTTTGGGTTTGAAATAACACAGCAGGATGCAGTGACACAATACCAACATTAACCTAGAACCAATCAGTGAATAGCTACGTTGTTCCCCTGCAGTGAAAAAGAGGCCACTGTCAAACATTATAGGAGCTGTGCCCATTTGATGTTACAACATGTTACAACAAGGGACACGTGACTAGCTGTTTGGTTCTGTTAACTTTCGTGTCACAAACAAACACCATGCATTATCATTAACAACACACCAGAACTACATTTTGACAGACAGTGAGAAAACTCCAGGGTGATTAAACAGAATACATACTTACAGAGAACAGGAGAACAGTGGAAACTTCATAATCCAGCCTGGAGGGCTGGAGGGAACTTAAAGGCCCAATCCCATTTCTTCTTTTTACCCCTACCCTTGTTTTCGAGTGTCACACTAACCCCTTGGAACAGTTACAAGGGGTTGTGGTTAAAATATTGCCCTACGAAATGGGACAGCCCTCAAATAAAACATTGCTTCATTAACAGGCTACTAGTGCTGCTCTGTAGGCGACCTGGCTCATCTTCAGTGACAGCAGAGAAGGGTAAAGTTCAGCAACCTCACTGCTGGGCTTTAGTTACATTTAGGGCATCATATGCCTTTAAAGAGGGGTATAAGACAATTATTTATTATCGCCCACCGCTAATTCATTGGTTATACGAAGCTGAAGCTATTCACCAGGTTCTTGTTCGAATTTTCCCGTTTCACCTTAAATGGTGCAGCAGTTACATTCTGGCGCTTCAGGCATCAGAACTGCCTTTTTAAGGTGGAATGGGAAATTTAGCTAGCTAGCTGCTGAGACATTAGAATGCTATTAGCGATGTTTTTATGCTTGTTATGAAGAAAACAACCATAATACATTGAAATGACATTAAACTAAGATAATACACTGGTTATCGTAATTTTTTTAACACAGAAAATTCTCACATTTGTGGGTTTCTTTAGTCGCTCGCGCAGCCATCTTGCCAGTTTTTCTTTTTTTCTGATAACACTCCGTTTGGAGTGTCCCTCTGAAAAACCTCTGTTTGGTGGGTCATGTATTCCTAACACTTCGCCCTGCCCCTCTATCTCAACAAAAATTGGGACACCCTAACCCTGGACGTGAACGTGCAAAACAGAGGGCTAAGGGCTAAGTGGTGGGGCGAGGGGTGAAATGGGATTGGGCCAAAATGTGACTTACACAATGAAAATTATAGCAATAATCAACTTTACAAACAAAAGAAATTGATACTTCAAGCTACATTCAGTAAATGAACCCACCAAACCGTTAAATAATGAACATCACAGCAACTATAAATAACAAATCTAATAACTACAAATCTCACTAGGCTAATAAGCATGATATATATATATATATATATATATATATATATATATATATATACACACAACAGTGATCTTCATATGCTGCAGTTAATTTATGAGCATCTGCAATAAAACATTAGTTTTAGAAGTAGTTCTGCAGGACATTTATTGCTTGCTTATTCAAACAGAAAAGAGACCGCAAGTGTAATGTGTCCTTCTACGTCTAGATGGCCCAAAGAGCGTCTCAGTGTCCATCAGTCCCTCTGGTGAAATAGTGGAGGGCAGTTCAGTGAATCTGACCTGCAGCAGTGATGCAAACCCACCTGTGCAGAACTACACCTGGTTTAAAGAAGGTGGAAGCTCACCTGTAGGATCTGGACACAGTTACAGCGTTCAACCGAGAGGGTCCTACTACTGTGTGGCTCAGAATGAATATGGATCTCAGAAATCAGCTGCACTGAAAGTCAGTGTACAAGGTAATATTTATAGAAGAATGTTAATTAACCCCAAAAACCTTTATAACACTTCAAAACACATAACGTTAAACGTGTTTATTTTAAAACTGACTTCCACATTTCTCTGCACACAGCGGTTAAGAGTGTTGTTCTGTTTGCTGTTGCTGGGGTCGTTGCTGGATGTGGATGTTTATTTGTCATCACTGCTGTTTTGTATGTGAGGTATGTATGTGTATCTTGTCTGATCTGACTGGAAAAATAAACAGTTAATGTAGATTTTACCTACTGTTTCATCTTTGAAGCCAATTCTGACATTATTAATATTATAATTGATATTATATTTCAGGAAAAAGAAACAAGGAGATGCAGCTAATGCATCAAAACAAAGACAGGCAAGGCAACCAAAACACAATACCAGTTTTGCATAATGTTTCCTGTAGTGTTTGCTTTGTGATTTTATATTTTGACATTTTTAAAAACAGAAGCAACTATTTAGGACTGAATGTATAATCACTATGAATATCTTCTCATTATTGCATACACTTGATCACATTGCTGAAAAGCAAATATATCAGTTATACCAATCTCTGGTTTGGTGTTGAGAGAAAAAGAGAAAGTAGGTGCGTTAGTTGCTGATTTGTCATGTGTCATTATTTCTGACTGCAGAGAAATCACCACAATGATGTGGCAGTGAGATCAACAGCCAGTGATACAGCACCTGATCCAGATCCGTCCAATCAGGATGATGTTCCCTATGCCAGTGTTGTACCTCTGAGAGTCAGAAACCCCAGGAATGCTGAGAGCTCTGCAGTGACAGCTTCTGCCTTTGGTACTGATGAGGAGGTTCAGTACGCCAGCGTCCAGCACCGCCGTGATAAAGTGGTAGAGAACACGGAAGGAGACAACATTCAGTATGCTAGTGTAAGATTTACTCGTAGCGGTGTTACCAACAGGTGAGAGAAACTGACCTTATCAAACGGTCTAAGTGAGTTATTTTGTCCACTGTAACAGAAGAGAAGTTTAAATCACATTGTGTTTGATCTGTTGTTGCAGGTCTGCAGTTTCCACACTTGATGAAGTGATTTACAGCAGCATGAAATAAACAACTTTGCAGTTCTGTTCAGGACCAAAATTATGATCCATGAACACAGTTTTCATCAATGTCTATTGGAAATGCCACATTAACAGGATTCAGTTTATCACAACCAGATTACACATTTTGGATCAACCATTTTTTATTTTTTCTAGTACCATTTTGTGGATCAGCCCATCTGATAACAGCAGAAAGTTCATTAGACCTGAATTTCATCATTTCAGAAGGATACTCATGCCAAGATCTGCAAGGACAATTTGAAATTCCTTAAACATGACTCACCAGGACCATCCATAAAATGCCATTTTATTTTGGATATAAAACCCAAATAATCAACCTTATGATTTGTTTGACTGGAACCAACACTCAGCCGACACTTTGCTTAACCAGGATACAATGGTTTCTGCCCAATGACAGCTGGGATAGGCTCCAGCACCCCACCGAAACCCAGAAGGATAAGCGGTTTAGATGATGTATGTATGTATGTATGTATGTGCTAGACCAAAGTTTGAACACTGGCCATGTACTGGACCCTTTTTCGATCTCTACAGGACACAAAGTGCACCTGCAAAACCCGCTGGAGAACATGAAGCCCATCATTGAAAGTGCACTGTGAACATGAAGTGTACCATTGGAAGTGTGCTGTAAATATGAAGTCAATCGAAATAACTGCCAGAATTTTGTACCTAAGTGCTTGTGAAGAAAAACATGTACATCTTTTTGAGTCTCTGATATTTCCTTTACTTATTATTAGTTTGTACTGTTTAATTGAAAGTTGACTGTCCCCTTTATGTATTTTGTAGTGTTGGGGTTCTGACCATTATGTCTTTTACCAAACATGTATGCGGAGTTTATTCTGACAACAGCAGCTTTCTACTTCTATGACTGCCACATCAATAAAAAGCTATGTGATAAAGATGAGTGTACAGCTAACACGATTATTTTAAGATCTTCTGCCTCTAACTGCTTCAGTCACAAAGCTCAGGACAATAACTAGATTAGTGCTGTTTGTACGCTGTTTGATAAGAAAAAAGTCCATATGATTTTGTAACCACAATGTGAATCTCATGTACTTTTGGTCATTAATATTTACAGAAAACAGTTTAACTTCATATTTTGTGTATTGTAGGGAAAATAAACTTTGTGGATTTAGTCTCAGACTAAATTGCAGTACTAACAGTAAATATCTATTGTAAATTCTTTTTAGTCTAGGATTTGATTTAATCTGTATAAATTGAACCTATAAATATATGAAGAGTTAAAGCATGAGCGCTTCATTTTGATCTGTTAAACATTTACACCAACATACTGAACTGATGTGTGTGGTTTCTGCTAGACAAAGTGTGAGCTGAGCCCTGTTTTGATGATACACGGGATGTGACATCAGGGCTAAACTAAACATAACCCTTTCACATAAACATAACTGTGGTTGGAACTAGACTCTACAGCAAAGTAGCCCTCCAGGACCAAGGTTTAGGACAAGTGGTCTACAGACAAGTCATTTTCACCAAATTTATCCAGTAAAATCCCCCAAGATTTAAGGTATCCTTTGATACAAGATATACTTTTGTGGCCTATACCCAGAAACTCTTTTTCATCTATTTTGGCTTTGTGACCAAACTTAAAGGCTTTGGCAAAATATTTGTAGCTTTATCTTGGATTTTATTTATAACAAATCTGAACTTTATTTTGAAAATGTTTTATTTGGGCTTAGAAAATTACCAAAATGATTTGTAAAATAAATATTTCATATAATCTACTTATTTTGCTGGCAAAGTATTATATTCATAAATGTGAGGTGCAAAAGAGTAGACCCCTTTTTGTCACCTTATCAAAGAATACCATGTGAAATCTTCCTGTAATAAGAAAGCTGCGAAGAATAAGAAACTGAACCCTCCGGAAGCGGACTGGCATTCGTTGGCAGCCATGATTGTTTACCTCTGAATGAGCATGATAAAGTAGAGTCTGGCTACAGACATGCACTCTCAGCCCAATGATGTCACGTGCACATGCACTCTCTGCCACAACGGCAGAAGCAGCCCAACGGCACTTCAACATTTGGCTGCTTCTGCTTAGCGACATCATCACTTAATCCATTTTTCATCCATAACACAGCTAGAGAATTCTGTTTAATGTACCTCCCTGTTGAAAAAAGTTTTAGAACCCATTAAAAGTGTCTGTTGGGTGGTTTTCAGCAGTCGCTAAAGGTATTCTGTGTTTTCCTGATTGGTTGATATCACAGTGTAAATGATTCAAATCATTTAATTAGGTGTTCTGGGACTGATTCCAGTTACATTTGATAGTTTCCTAATAGTCTCTAATGGCAACCTTCAATCCAATTCCTGTTAGGAAGCAAAACCATAATGGTTCTAATGGTCTTCAGCATGGCTTTTATGAGTTTCAGTAGCCTGTTTGTTTTTTCTGCGAATGAACCAGACATTCATGTCTTATTGTCATGGTAGGTTTTATTGGTGGCATTTTTAATTACCTTATTATCAGTATCACAACGTTAATATATGTTCAGTGTAACTCTTGCTGCCCAACAGTTCATGGTTCACTGTTTTTCCTCATAAAACCTGAGGAAATAAAAACTGACGTCATCAATAGGCTCGTGGTGCATGTCAGGCTGAGAGTGCGTGTCTGCAGCCAAACACTTCTCACGCGCCACGTGAAGCATTGTCCTTTTGCGCATGTGGGTCAGTTCAGGAGCGTGATCTGTTCAGACTAATGTCGCATATAAATCACCTTTAAAAGATATTGTGAGCAGCCAAACAAAAAAATCTGATTTAGTGAGAAAAAAAACTTTTTTGTACATTTGAATGTTGATGCCATTAAAGAATGAAAGCCTAATTCAGTGAAGACAGGAAGAACAGGATGTGAGAAGACAACAACATTCTAACCACATTCAAGCTGACCACTAACGCTCCTTCCGTTGTTGTTCAGTAGATGAATGTCGCTTAATGAGAGTGTGTCAGTTGGTAAAGAACTAATACAAGCACTAATATGAGGCCTGTAAAAACTGCTCATAAGTCATGTTACATTTGAAACCGAGGCTTCCAGATGTGATTTGAGTACATAGACGTAATCCAAACTAAGCTCCATATTGAGGTGTGTATTACTTTCAGAGAATCACATAACTGATGAAACATGTGACTGCTTTGGTTTGTGTAACAGAAGACTGAAAATGGCCCCACCACACCCCATGCCACCCCAAATGTTTTGGGCTAGTGATCAGAGCAGATTTAGCCCCCAAAACAGTGAAACAACTTTTATCCTTGAAGAGAAACTAATACAAATTCCTTTCTAATCTCCAACACTTAGTTACACAAGCACTGTAAGTCTAAAGTCACATAAGCACTTTCAAAATTGTTCAGCACAAACTTTATGACCCTGCTCAGCTGCATTCGTTGATGGTTAGTATAGTTGTTTGTGATAAATACTGCTAATTCAGTATTTCAGTCCCACTGCTACACCATTCAAGGTGGAAAGGGAAAATTTGAACAAGAAGCTGGTGAAAAAGAAGCCAAATTCAGCCTTATGATAACTAACCTATTTTATATATGGCTAAAGTAGAATTGAGCCCCATGTTTGTTTCAGTTGAATTAAAATTGTATTCATTTAAAAATCTAACGTTAAATACTGTCATGCAATGCTTTTGCAGATATGGATGACTTCGTTCCAGCATTAAAGAAACGGGGTGTTCCCGATGACTGCTTGAAGAGGCTGCAAATAGACAATGTAAGCTATTGAAACATAGCTAAATGCAATTTTTTCCTCTGCAAACATGTGACAATGAAGTGAAATATATGGATATACATTACTGTAAAAGGTTTGGCTATGATGAGTGACCAAATCACATAAGGGGTTTTATGATACTATGATGAATTTTTCCTAAGCCCACTAGATGGCACTCTGACACCATGTACATACAGAATGTAAAATGTATAGAATGTGACCTAGAACAGGGGTTACCCGTTCTGGTGACCCTATGCTCTGCATGTTTTTTGTTTTCACTACAGTACATACCTGACCCAGCCCACAAGTAGCTGGCTAATTGTGTAAAGAGTTTAATTAGCTGGGCTTGATGAGACAAAGCACAGAATGTTCACAGTGAGAGGTCATGAAAACTGGAATTGGGAACCCTGGAACTAAAATATACAGCTTAAAGACAAATTTCAAGTTGGCCTAAAGGATTTTGTTTTAAGAGACATTTATATAGTTTTGTTTCAGCAGTCCATCAGTTTAGCAAAACCACCATATTTTAAATAATAAAAACATTGATACACACTGCAGCTGATCCCGGTATCTTGGGGTTTTTCACAATCACTTAAGACACTAAAACTGATTATACAAGTATCTTGAACCATTTCATCAGTTACCAAATGAGAGACTAATTTCCTGAAATTCCAGTCACTGTTTGCTGCTCTTGACATATGCTGCAGATGCTGCAGAAGATCCCTCTATAAGTCCTATAAAAATTCCTCTATAAGTTACACTATTCTTATCTGGAAACCACTAGCACTAAAAACAGTTCACACTAGTCAAACTAAACTGAACTCAATTGTTATAAAACTCTCTGTGTATAAACACTTACGTGTAAAATTGTCTACACATGACGCCAACCCGGGGACACATGGCCATGTTTACATCACACAGTGTGCAGGCAGTAGAAACAGTTTTGCCTTACTGTAAAAACTAATTTGGAGTTTTAACTTAAGTAACCTCGCTGTCTTAAAATCATCATATGCTGATTTTAGTTCTAAACTCTTTGGTCAATGGATATAATTTAGCCTAGTGTACAGGATGTGATGCATGTCGGCCCACTGCAGATGGCCCATCAATGTTCCCTTAGCTCGCGTCTTTCCTTAGTGAGGCAGCACACATCAGCCATACTTTAAAATTATGAGTTTGTGAACTGTAAAATGATGCACTGAATTTACATTTTTCAAATGTGTAAATCATTTCCATATGAATGAAATATAGGTCCCACTTTTTATTAAATGTCTCTAATAACTGTGTAGTTACACATGAATAACATATGCAACAACACTGTAACTAATGATGATTTAGTCAATGTTACAGATGGATTAAAGAAGTACAGCCTATGTAATTACACATGTGTATCAACTTCAGTTTTGCTTAATGTAATTACACAGGTGTATCTTCTACACAGGAACTTCCATGTAGAGTAGTGTTTAAGTTAAAGTTACACTTTAAAATAAGTGGACAGTCTCTGTGTAATTGTTATGTAGGTACTGTGTAATAATGGAGTGGTAATAGAGAAATTGCTTTGGGGAAATGCAACACATTTAATTAAAGTCATAAAGCTACATGTTAAGATAAGAGGACGTCTGCTGTACCATCGCATTACAGAATGGTTTAAAGCTGAAACTGGTTACAATGTCACAGCACTAGCAACATAAATGCTAGCTAAATGTTAGGAAAGCTGGCAGATACAGTGTAAGTAATGTCTTAATGTACATTATTAGATACTTCCTTTTACTGCTGGAAAAAAAAGAACCTCTAAAAAAATTGTTATCTCAAGATAACAACTTTGTTATTTTGAGATAACAAATTAATTAACTTGTTATTTTAAGATAACAATCCAAAAAATTATAACTACCTCATGGCCTCTCTGGACTTCCATACCAGCGGGGCTCCGCAAGCAATTGCTTTTAATTGGGACTTCAAAGTACTATGTATGTGTCTAGCATTTTGTCTTTATTGGGTTAATTTGAGTGTCCTTTATATTCATACTACTATTACTACTTTTACTTTTTTATTTAATCCCCCTTTTTTATTGAGCTTTACCCTTTGAAATAATTGACTGCACCATTTCTGTTTTGCCAGATAGAGTACCTGGATCATGACTGAGTGAAGCTGCTGCAGTCGGAGGGGACTTTCGACAATTTTTACCTTATTTTTCTCTGCTGGACTCAGGGCCTCATGAACTGCATTGGACTCAGTATTATTCATTTTTTTGTGCATAATTGTGACAATAAAATTTGTAAAATTTTAGATCTTGACTCAGTGCATTACTGGCAATTCAGCTGCTCCCCAGAGGTATTTGATTGGTAAAGTAAAAGGGTAAAAGGAATCTTCCCTCCCACCAGTGGTACTTCCACAGAGTAGAGGATGCCCCATGGAGGAAGCCAAATATGTCACCCAAGTCAGAAAAAAGTTGTCTTGGTCAGCAGTGACAGATGTGATATATAAAGGGGGAAAACACATTTCCACGCCTGCCGTGACAGTATGTTTTGGCTAGGATGCTTGATGGTTTGGGTTTTAAACCGTGCTGCTTTTTTCCATCTTAATGTACATTTCAGCAGTGTGATTTTACAACCCCATTTCCAAAAAAGTTGGGATACTGTGCAAAATGTAAATAAAAACAAAATGCAATTATGTGCAAATCATTTAAAAAAAGAACATATTAAATATTGAAACTGAGAATTTTTATTGTTTTTTGAAAAATATATGCCCATTTTGAATTTGTTGCCAACAACACATTCCAAAAAAATTTGTGATGGGGCAACAAAAGGCTGGTAAAGTTGTGTAATACTAAAAAACACCTGGTGGTTAATTGGCAACAGGTCAGAAACATGACTGGATATAAAAGAGGGAGAGGCTGAGTCTTTCAGAAGTAAAGATGGGGAGGGGATCACCACTCTGTGAAAGGTTGCACAATCAAACAGTGTAACAATTCAAGAATAACGTTTCTCAACATAAAATAGCAAAGAACTTTTTCTTTTCATCATCTACAGTACATAACAACATTAAAAGATTAAGAGAATCTGGAGAGATCTCTGTATGTGTAATGTGTCAGAAGGATTCAGACGCTTGCGGTTAAAAGGAGAAAAAGAGGCTTTACTGTTAGTATCACAATCCAGGTTCGTGGTCAATAAACAGGCGTAGGTCAACTCCAAAAAAGACATCTAACACAAAAAGACAAACATAACAAAAGACAGTAAATCCAAAAACTGACAAAAGGCAGAGTCAAAAAACAGGCAAAATATGATCATACACAGGAACGAGAATGCACACAGAAGACCACTCAGTAGATCTAGAAAGATACAATACTTCACAACTACACTATGCTAAAGCCCAGGCTTATATACTAAACTATCATGGTCATATGACAGACAAGACAGGTGAATCAAGTTAGTATTTTGGTGCACTGATTGGAGAGTAAGGAAAGTTCAGGAGTCACTTGGGTCATGTGATCTCCCCGAGGATTCTGGGAGTTGGAGTCCGAGTGTGTCTCAGAGCCAGAGGGCAGTATGACAGTATGCAAGGGACAAGGCCAAAAACCAGTATTTGCTGGCAATGATCTTTGGGCCCTCAGGCGGCACTGCATCAAAAACAGACATGATTCTGTAGTGAAAGTCACTGTGTAGCTGGTCCTCTCCGCATTGGCTTGTGTGAGGAGGACACAGCCACTCTTACTCTGCGTTGCGTTGTGTGAAGAAAAATACTCAGGAGGCTTGGATGCTGGTACCAACTCTGGGGACCATTTATTTCAAGAGTGCTCTGGATGTATAAGACAGAAAAATAGTGAGAAATGGCTCCCAGCCTCGTGTCGGCTTGCATTAGCCTCTGTCTCTCCAGCAATGCTCTAACCAGACTGATATAACCAAAAAAATTCTTAAGATTAATTAATTACTATCTTGTCCACTGACAATTCAGGTTTCTCTCATATAACACATGAAGAAGGAAGACAGAATTAAAATAAAAGACAAAGAAACAGAAAAATAATCACTCTCACAATAGGTATGGTATTTACCATATTATACAAAAAAAAAATTGAACATGTATGAATGTTGCTACGATCATACGTTTTTATATATGAAAATAGTAAGCATGTACATACACACATGTGTATATATCAATTCGCTACATGCTCGGAATACAATAGAAGGACACATGAACTTATATAATATTACTCACTAGCCATATAACTTATCCAAAAATACCTTTCTGAGATCCCTGTCGTTTCCAGCATTTTATGTATATTTTTCATACAAAACACCTCCAAAACATAAGAACAAATGAATAAAATGAAAGCATGGAATGGAAGCGACTAAGATCATACCTGGATGTATAAGACAGAAAAATAGTGAGAAATGGCTAAGGCAAACGGAGAAGGCATAAAGATTTTTTGAGGGAAACGTAATGAAAAAAAATAAAACCTGTTACAACTGCATGGGCTCAGAAACACTTCTGAAAACCACTATCTAAAAAACAGTTCATCACTGCATCCACAAATGCAAGTTATAACTCTAAAATGCAAAGAAGAAACCAAATATGAACAGGATCCAGAAACACAGCCGCCTTCTCTGGGCCTGAGCTCATTTAAAATGGACTGAGGAGAAGTGAAAAAGTGTCCTGCATTCCGACGAATTAACATTTGAAATTCTTTTTGGAAATCATGGACACTGTGTCCTCTGAGCTAAAGACCACTCAGCTTATTATTAATGCACAGTTCAAAAGCCAGTATTCATGATGGTATAGGGGTACATTAGTACATATGCCATGGGTGATGTGAACATCTGTGAAGGCATTATTAATACTGAACAATATATACATGTTTTGGCAACATATGTTCCAATCCAGATGATGTCTTTTTCAGAGAAGGCCTTGATTATTTCAGCATGACAATGTCAAACCACATTCTGCACATATTACAAAAGCATTGCTCCGAATTAAAAAAGTCTGGGTGCTAAGCTGGCCTGCCTGCAATCCAGATCTGTCACCCACTGAAAACATTTGGTGCATTATGTAATGAAAAATACAACAAGGAGACCCTGAACTGCTGAGCAGCTGAAATCCTATATCTAAGAATCTACAGCAACTGGTCTCCTCAGTTCCCAAACGCTTACAGAGTGTTGTTAAAAGAAGAGGTGATGAAACACAGTGGTAAACAGGCCCCTGTCCCAACTTTTCTGGGACATGTTGTTGGCATCAAATTCAAAACAGGCATATATTTTTCAAAAATCAATAAAATTTCTCAGTTTCAACATTTGATATGTTGTCTTTGTACTATTTTCAATTAAATGTGGGGTTTAAATGATTTGCACATCATTGTGTTTTGCTTTCATTTACATTTTGCACAGCATCCTAACTTTTTTGGAAATGGGGTTGTATTATTTACATCTTCATTGTTGTGCATTTTCCTGAGATCCAAGCCTATTAGTACATGAAGAGGAAGCATGTGTGCCCACTATTACTTCCCTTGCTGAAGGAACACCGGCAAAACCTGTTTCCCCCTTTTCCTCTCCCAAGCTAGCAGACTGGGTTATCCCCCCTCTTTCTCTCTCTCTTATTCTCATTCCTCTCTTTGGTTTTCTGCTGCTTTTATTGGATCCATATTAAGTAATCCTGGTATATCTGCGCTTTGTCTCGTTATCAAACTCCTAGGTTCCTCACAAACTAGTTGCCTTTAGTCCTCAGCTATTTACAGTATCCCTGACAACAGTCTCATATAACTGGTTCCCAAATGTAAACCGTTTAGGGTCATCATTTAATGCTATTTTACCCTGTCATATTTGGCCAATAAATGGCAGTAATATAATACTACTATAGAACCTGTATTGAAGCCATCCTGTGTGGGGGTGATTTATAACTAATGGTGCAGTCTTCCTTGTAACTATTCACGGCCCCCAGATTTGAGACAAATTTCAGTTGTGTTTAGTGTATGAGAGAAAAGTAAGTTAAATTGCTATTATTGCCCTTATATTGCTCTTATCTTTACACATATAAAATTCAATAGGACTGGCCCAAGAATCAAACCCTGGAGGACACCACAGGTCACTGGCATGCTCTCCGACACATTTTCTACTTTGACGTAATTCCTGCCTTGCAGGTATGAACTAAACTAATTTATAACAGTTCCTGAGAGCCCAATCCAGTTCTCAAGTCTATCTATAAGAATTTTATGGTCAATGGTATCAAACATAGCACTGAGATCAAGTGGTAGTAGCGCAACCCATATGGAAAAAAAATATATATATGGACATGTATTTTTATATATTTGAAATACATTTCAAATACATTGCAATCCATGCCAAAATACAATCCAAATACTAAATGTATTTCAGTTTATATTGCCACATTAGCCAAATATGTTTTAAAATACATTTATTCGAAAATTAATGGGGAAACATTACACATAAAATCTACTATACAAAAATAAATGTATGTAAGTGTATTTATCAAAAGCATTTGATACCCAAAATACTGTGTAATGCACTTTACTCTTTGGAAACCTTTTGAAACTAATTTGTATTCCAGTATCTTAATTTTACGTGATACCAAATGAACCTTTACAATGAAAAAGCAAGTTGTAGGTATTGATGCACTGTGAAAAGTCAGTTTAATGATTTAACATCTTGTTTATTTGAATTGCATTTTGTATGAGTGCTGTCTTACGACATACGTATATGGTTAATGCAAAGAACAATGCAAAACACAGAAGTCAGTACCATTCATTCATACATTTAGTTATATCTCTAACATTTGTTAAAACTACATACAACTGAAAAAATACAATAACAAATATAAACAAATGCATTTTTTAAAAATATATATAAATACATAAAATATATTTTTGGGCTATTTTCATACATTGGTATGAAAAAATCTATTTGGAAAATACATTTAAAATGCATTTTGAAAATAATATTTAACAAATACACTTTTGGTCATTTTCATACATTGCAAAAATATATTTGACAAATACATTTGATACATTTTTACCATATGGGAAATATTTATGCCAGTGGTCTCCAACCCTAGTCCTGGAGAGCTAGTTTCCTGCTACTTTCCTCTATCCATTAAGCTTCCCTGCCCCTTATTTAACTCTAATACATCTGATCCAGCCTATCAGGGAAATGGAAGAGGTAGATTAGCTGAAGCAGGTGTGGCAAATTGTGATTGGAACTAGGCTCTGCAGGAAGGAAGCTCTCCAAGACCAGGGAGGGAGATCACTGTTCTAATCAGTGTGAAATAGGAGCTGAAGTGGAATTCCACCAATTTCTGTATAATTAATTCATTGTGATGTAAATAATAAAAAAGTCATTCAGAGCGTTTTGATATGAAATGGTTCATTGCAGAGAAACTTATTGACTGTGGTTTCTTTACAGTGAATTTAATTGAACTTAAGTGAGAAATATATTTGTCACTATAACTCAACTGTAGTACTTTTCAAATTTGCCAAACAGTGTGCGATAATTCCCTGGATGACATACTTCATCGGGAGAGACTCAGAAGCCGAGCTGGTTTATGAGGAGCCTGGCCTTTTCTTATGTCCCCCGTTATATCAAAAACATGACTGCAAAATGCCAGAGGGTGACTGCGAGCCTCAATGAATGGGGTTGAATGGAGCTAAAAGGCAAAAAATTAAAATAGTTTCTAATCACTCACCCAGAACTTTCCTTTCATTTTAGAAAGTAGAAGGATGTATTTCACTAAAAAAGCAGAGAAAACTTCACTATATATTTCCTTTTTTCTACAGCTAAAGGATTTTGGGCAGCAGAATGCTAACATTACTAGTACTGAGTGCTGATTGGTTGGCAAGCGGAGCAGTTCATTGGCTGTTCACGCTCACTGATGTCATGGTGGTGTTAAAATGTTTATGCTGTTCTATGTTCAGGAAACGAATGTATTTTTTGTATTAAAATATTTAGGCATTTATAAACTGTGATTTTGCTCAAATGCTCCATCTTATCCCATTAATTTTGCACTCGCTCTGGAGCATCCTCTAACGTTTGAGAAACCCAGAAGACATGACAGGGCGGTAGTTCTCCTCTCTACAAGTTCTCTGGCTGCATCCTAAATATCATACTTAAGCAGTACATACTAAATTCGATCCAGTATGTACTACTTGACCATTAAAGTACGTACTTTCATTATGTGAGTGTGCAGTATTCACACATTCTCGGACGCACTGCATCTACCACCTAACCAACGTGTCTTGTCACTAACGCCAACGTTTAAATAGCGTTACTGACCAAAATGTTTTTCCTTCTATACGTCGTTATGGTACTTATCATCTACTTAGTCATGTTTTGACAGGCCAGTCATGTTTTATCAAGAACTTGAGAAGATAAATAAAAGAAGCAATATTTTAAATATCAGCAGTAATAATATAAAACCGATGTGCCCATTGAGAGACTGTAATTCATTATAAATAACCAATGATGTAACAATAAATGCTAAAGCATATGACTCGTGCAAACTGCACTATTTGTTCTGATGCATTTATTTAACTTAAAAATAAACTATAAATTCTGTTTTATATAACCATAGGCATTTAAAAAGGCTATTTTTGCAAGTAGGCAAGTAGTTACAATGCAGAGCATGCTATATGAATGGACATTAAATGAGAAGGATGCTTATACATGTTTCTCTGATCTTTTACATGCATATTAATTCGTCTCCTCCCCATTAATCCCTGCTTTATCATTTCAGCCCAGTATGCTACTTTTAAGTCCACTGCAGTGGAGACTGTTTACCTTTTTCCACTGGTCCATTTTTATTTTATCTACATATATACGGCTGTCATCACAGAAAGCAATCTCACGTTTCTGACTAAATAGCAGATGCCTGTGTCAGTTACAAACATTAGAATGTCTTCCTATAAAAAATAGATAATAAAATAAAATAAACCAAACTCATATTTACAAGATCAGGACAAGGCCATACCGGTTCTTTCTACTTTGTGAATACTGGGAGTAAAAATCAAAATGTACACCACGACTTTGCATCAACACAAACTCAAACACTTCCGTTTTCTCACAAAATGTAAAAATGACAGTGGACTTTGCAGTTGTTTCATTTTAGTGTTTAGTTTTTTGAGAAGCATGTCTAAAGATGAAGAAACCTTTTCTTTCTCTTAGCTCACATTCTCTTTTCTGCTTTCTCTGTGCCTCCTGTTCTGCTCTCTTTTTCACTACCTGCTTGTTTCTCTTTTTGCCCCTTCTTGCCCTTCCTCTCCTCAACCGCTTTCTGTTGTCTCGCCTCCCTTTCTGCTTCCTTTCATTGTCCCTCTCTCCTCCATATCTCCCACCAGCTGCCACAAGCTTACCTCTTTTTGCAGTTCCTAACAGGTACATCACTCGCTGCTCTGACTGGAAGTGGTGAGGGTTCAGCACCACCATTCAGTATATCATTTCCAGCATACTTAAAGCAGATACAAACGCTCCTACAAAATTTACAAACACAATGCAGGGAACAACATGATGCAAATCATTAACACTTCACTGACATTTTGCTTGTAATCTTAACAAAAGCAGCGTATATTGTATTTTACTCTGATGGTGTCCCACTTCACGTGGCTGAGAAAAACCTTCCACTCTAACTTCTGCTCCACCACAAAGGCTCTACAACACAATGCACACAAGACAGTTAACAAAGTACAGTGGAAGCTTTCCTCTTCAAAACAAAGTGTACGATCATTTAAATCATCTGTCACTTGATAGGGAAATAAGGAAAAGGTTTTTTCCTTGCAGGTTTTTGTCCCCTGGTGAACAAGGCCTCACTTGCTATTTGCCTATCAGCAGCATTTTACAACTTGAGAGAACGTTCACGCACTGCTGAGCAGCTATTAGTTAGCACTAACTGAAATTGGCTCAGTTTGTGAACGCTGCCAGCTATAAACCATATCGCTTTGTGTTTACCTCAGCTAGTAATCAACGATAGACAAATTAGTTTGTAGCTCACAGCAAAACTCCTTGGGTTTGATGTTGTAGATCGAAAAAAACAGAATTTTACTTTCATGCACGGACCGATTTTGCAAGCCAACGCGTTCATTTAAATTAACTTACTCATAGTACCTCAACATGAACTCTGCTAACTTGTAAACAGAACCAAATTATATACTTCATTTTGTCAAAACCATAAACGACAGATATAATGGGTTGGCAATTCACCATAAATCCCTCGTATTTGATATTAGACACAAAAAAACATTCGTTTTTTGTTTGAAGCTAACGATACACTTGTACCTGCTGCTCCAAACAGCTAACTGACACAATCACAGTTAAGGCGACCAAGAGCAGTCTATGCAACCTAAATAAATCTGGATCTGTGTTAATATGTGAGGATTACAACAAAACAAACTTGGTGAAAATCGGTTGAGTAGTAAGGAAGTTTGGGCCTATTTAATCCTGAGACCACCTTATTGCAATACACGTGTATTTGTTTACCAGGGGCTTTTGACCGCTCCAACATGGCGGACGCGCAGACGCATCGCCTCAGATAGACAACAACAGACAACGCATCATCTGCGCACGTACATCTATGGGGACCACGCATGCGCGAAAAAGCATGTCGTTTCCTCTACTGTATAACGGCTGCATGATATTGAGATGTAATAAATGCTGCCTGTTCATACAGTGTTCTGAGGCCTGAATTGAGAGTTTATGTAGGTTAATGCTGCCTGGGGTTCCTCAGTTTGCTCGCTTTCTTCGAAGGCAGCACAGATGTATCCCACCCTTCTTAAAAGACAGGGAAAAGATGTTAACTCTAACAGCCAACAGTCAGGTGTCACATCTTGGCCACAGCGTGATCATCCGCTGCCTTTGAAGCGCGTCTTAAACGCGATGTAGTTGCAAGGTACGTTTGTCACAACGCTGCCTTGTGGGAAACTACCCAGCCTTCAGTTTCAGACACCGCCTTAGACAGCGTGTGCGCATGCGTCGTCCGAATCGGGCAGTTGAGATCATTGGACAGCGGATAAGACGGCTATGTAGAAATGTGAGTAACGGTGGCTTCAAGCAAAACAAGCAAAAAAACGTTTTTTTTTCTTCCGTATAACACCAAACACGAGGGGTTGGTGGTGAAATACCAACCCTCTATATCGTTGGTTTACAGTTCAGTTAGACAAGCTGGGGTAAATATGAACTGCGTTTATCTACAAGTTCACATTGTTTACATGCTGAGGTGTTATAATTAGCCTAGCTAGCATTAAGTAGTGTAAATGTACATGTTAGCTTGCACAGTCGGGCTGTGACTGACTCTCTTATCAGTGTAAAGTTGTTTAAATGTTGGGGTGTGAGGTGTGTCTGAACGTAGCTGGAAAAGTCATGGAATTTCCAGGCCTGGATAAGTTTTGGAAAAATTAATTAACCAAGTTTTGGAAAAGTCATGGAAATTTGCTTCACAAAAACCTGTATATGACGTCCAGTTAATCGGCCGGGAAAATGTGTATTGGTTAAGCAGTACTTCAATGTTGAATAGATCAGTCACGTCACTCGACACTGTTGTTCTCTGTGTGGGGTAACTTAACGTCAGACTCCTTTGACGAGGTGTAAGTCTGCGCAATGCCAGGAAAATGCCGATTTAATAATGGTTGGCTTCATTTGGACTGATATAAGGCATGGCTTGAGAAAGACCAGGACCCGGGACGTGCAAAAGGTGCACTGTGTAGTAAAACAGTCCAACATTTTGAACAGGGGAGAAGCAGCGCTAGCTAGCCATGCTAAAGGAGCTGCACCAGGCTGCTGCTTCTGGGCGCGAATCAACTCTCAAACCCATCACCGTCTTTTTCGCCCACAGTGACCAACGTGACACCCTCTGCCACTTGCAGTGCTTCCCTCTCGTCCGCCATCAAACAAGGCACCATTTCGAGTGCTGTGTCCGGAAACAAAGCCCTTCACTGAAGAGGTACCGTGGCTGCTAAAGGTGGCTAGTTCTCACCATTCCTACAAGTCATGTTGTTCCCCAACAGCCAGACAGCTGCCAGATTTGTGTGCAGTGAACGCAAGTGCTCATATATTTGTGCATTTGGTCTGGCTCCTCATTTTAAGAATCTGACCTTGTCCAAAGTATCGAAGCAAAGATTGTATGTTGTGTTATTTGATGAAAGCCTGAACCACAATTTACAGGCTAAACAGTTAGAAATATATTAAATAAATGTTTACTTCTGTATCAAACCACATAGCATGTCATTAATTTTGATTAAGATATGTTGTGATACATTTTGACAGATTTTTATTCTTATTCTTCATGTCTACACAGACATTTCAGAGAATGTATGGTCATGAAAATTTGCCTCGAAGGCATGGAAAAGTCATGGAAATGTATTGATAGAAATGTGTATGAACCCTGGATGGCTTTAGGTTAGCGATTCAGGCTTCAGTCGGCTGTAACTCCAGAATGCAGTAATGCACGTCTGCAAACACCGGTGTGTTTTATTATTACTGGTTTGTGAATTGAGATGACGTCATTCACACACCAGGGCCTTACTTTCTAAAGCCTACAACTTCAAAAGTTGATGATTTAAACCAGGTTCAAGCTGACCAACTGACCATTTGTGAAAAAATTCACCGTTCTTGTTATGGCTTGTGTAGACTGTGGGCAAGGAAAGTGAAAGTAAGTGAAATATAAGCCTTTATTTTACTTTGGCAGGTAATTTTCACTACAAATGACCTCAAAATCTATGAAAACCTGTTTGATTTAGCAGAGCTGGATTTGGGTATTTCTATTATTTGGCCAGTAATTCACAAGTAGGGGATGAAAACAGGCCAGAATTGTTCGTCAGTCATTGATTAAAAAGCTTTTGCACAGCAAAGCTGAAAAATAACTTTTGGAACACAGTTTAATATATGTACATTACCAATAATCATGCAGTGTTGGTTGTTACCTGATAACAGCAGACATAAATTTGCTTTTCTGATTTGTGAAATATTTCACAACTGTATGTCTAGCAGTCCTTTATTAATAAGTTTTGGCAATAAAAAGCTGAATGTTTGGAGGCATGACTATGTAGACAACACTATGTAAAATAATAAAAGCAGTGGAATGTCATTTGTTTTAGGCATTATCTTCTTTGTGAAAACTTTCACAAACACAGTTTGGTATTCTTTTCTATTTATACAGTTCTCACATTTTAAGGTGCAATAATATGACATTCATTTTTTGGGGCAAATACTGAAAAACATGCATAAAATGACTATAACTTTAATAACTGATCATGTAGAGAGATAAAAGTAGGTTCAAATCAACTTGCCTGATGTCTGACATGTTTCACTTTTTTCTTGCCTCCAGTCTATTATTTGTAAGTCAGTGCATCGTTCAGGTGACAAATCTGTCTTTGGAGTAATTTAAAATTTTTTGACATTTGCATTAGCAATGTTATTAACTTGTTTTGGTTATTAGATGATTTATAAAAACGTTCCTTGTTTTATACAATGATATTTGCTTTTTCCCCAGTTAGTTTAGGCAAACACTGGCACAGCAATGCATATAACCTTAAAAACTGATCATGCAAAATGATGAAAATAGGCTTTAATTAATGTTCCAGTTTGTGAAAACTTTCTCAGTGGTTATTTCATTTCTTTTTTTGTCATGTAACATTTTCATTTATTTTGATTTTAGAATCAATAGACATTATTTGGTTTATGGAAAAAGATGTCCAATCCACAGGATTTTCCTTGATGTTACTGTAAATATTTGGACATGTTCTACAGTTAAATGTTTTCATAGTTAAGGATTTTTGATTTCATTATAGAAAAATAATAATGTCTATTAAAATACTAGTATTATTTTATTTTATTAAAATAATAATGAAAGTGCGATGGAAATTTCCCCGTTGTGGGGCTAATATGTGTCACTTAAACTTGCCTTGCCTTACAGGTTGCTATGCTGACCTTACTCAGGATGAATTTTACTGTCTCTCTGGTGTTTCTGCTGTTCTCAGGTGAGTCAGAGCTGGTTCATCAAAACTCCACAAAGTTAGAGAAAAAAACACACGCACACACACACACATTATATATATATATATATATATATATATATATATATATATATACAGTTTTGTGCAAAATAATAGCAGTCTAACAACACTAATGTGTTTAATTACTGATTTTGGCAGAAAAAGTAATACAACATGGGAAAAAATTCATGACTACGTGTAGCCAAGTAATGGGCAACCAACAGAATCAACAGTCATGACATGCACGCTGCTAATTGGGTGTAATTGACTCATTTAATCAAAGGGTCGTGTTCAAATTAATAGCAGTGTGGAGTTCAATTAGTGAGGTCATTCATTCTGTGAAGAAACAGGTGTCAATTATGGCCCTTATTTAAAGAAGGAGGCCAGCAAATGTTGTACCTGCTGGTTTTAGCCCTTGCTCAGTGAGTAAAATGGCTCATTCCAGACATTGTACCAAAGGAGAAAGAACTTTGATCAAGAAGTTGATTGGAGAGGGAAAAACATATGAAGAAGCGCAGAAAATAATTGGCTGCTCAGCTAAAATGATCTCAAATGCTTTAAAATGGCACACAAACCCCGAAACATGTGGTAGGAAAAGAAACACTACCATCAGCGTAGATCATAGAATAACAAGAATGGCAAAGAAGCATCCAGTGATCAGCTCCAGGGAAATCAAAGAAGATCTTCAGTTACCTGTGAGTACTGCAACAATCGCCTACGTGAAGCCAAACTATTTGCAAGAAACCCCCGTAAAGTACCATTGCTGAAAAAAAGACGTGTGGAAAAGGTTACAGTTTGCCAAAGAACACACTGACTGGCCTAAAAAGAAGTGGCACAACATTCTATGGACAGATGAGAACAAGATTGTTCTTATTGGGTCTAAAGGCCACAGACAGTTTGTGAGACGACCCTTAAAGTCTGAATTCAAGCCCCAGTACACTGTGAAGACTGTAAAACATGGAGGTGCAAGCATAATGGTTTGGGGATGTTTCTCATACTTTGGAGTCGGGCCCGTTTATCGCATACCAGGCACTATGGACCAGTGTGAATATATCAGAATACTGGAAGAGGTCATGTTGCCTTATGCGGAATAAGAAATGCCCTTCAATTGGGTGTTTCAGCAAGACAACGCCCCTAAACACACCAGCAAGTGGGCAACATCCTGGTTCCAGACCAACAAGATTGATGTTATGAAGTGGCCAGCCCAATCCCCAGACCTCAATCCGATTGAGAATTTGTGGAGCAACATCAAAAATGCTGAGTTTGATGCAAAACCCAAGAATGCAGAAGAACTGTGTAATGTAGTCCAGTCAGCTTGGGCTGGAATATCTCTTTACAGGTGTCAGATGTTAGTTGACTCCATGCCACACAGATGTAAAGCAGTTATCAGAAATAAAGATTATACAACTAAATATTAGTTCAGTGATTAACAGAAAAGCTAAATCTGTAAACAAATTTCAGTTTATACTGTAAATATTCAAGTTTGTAAATGAAAATGCAGACACTGCTATTTTTTTGAACAGCCTATTATGCTTTTTTCTTCATTTTTAGTCTAAAAATTGATATTTTGTTCATGGAATTGAATGTGTGTATATATATATATATATATATATATATGCTCAAGTGTACTATGTGTGTTTAGGGTTAACAGTTCTGTGCATTGTGTTAATATCAGCTTTTCTGCAACAGCCCCGCCCCTATAAGACCTTTCGAGCCTCTCAATTTTTGCTTTTGAGCTCAGCTTATTGCAACTGACATTCAAACTCAGCTGAAATTAACAGTTTTATAAAGGAGCTGAAGTGGAGACTTTATGCAGCATTTTTACTGACTGAGACTCAAACAGTAATAAATTACACATCTGTATTTTGTGTTGCAGGAGTTGTTGCTCAGGATGGGTGGGCTGTGAATTACAACTCTAAATCTTTCTGTGCTCTAAAGGGGTCTGCAGTGACCATAGAGTGCTTTTATTCATATCCAAGTGGTCACTCAGTCCAAAAAGCTTTCTGGACTAAAGAGCTGGTTACATCTGGTTCAGAGCCTCCTGATCTGTTAGATGATCCAGAGTACAGAGGCAGGTCTCAGTATTCTGGAGACAAACAACAGGACTGCGCTCTCAGACTGAAGAATGTGTCAGAAAAGGATCAAAGTAAATACTACTTCACATTTATAACAGACCAACCTGGAGGAAAGTATCAAGGGGCAGGTGGAGTTGATCTTTCGGTCACAGGTAAGATCCATCAGCAGAAATAAGACACTGTACTTCATTCACTGGTGTTCAGGTTTCACAAAGCAATTCTGTAATATAATCACATCAGTCTTTCATAGCACACCTGTGAAACTCACTGCTTAGAACAGCTGGTCAGCACACTGAGGTATTTAACAGCTCTGTATTAGCAGTAGATCATTAACTGTAGTACATTAGTCAGAGTTGGTCAGCACACTGAGGTGTTTAACAGCGCTGTGTTAGCAGTAGTTCATTAACTGTGGTACATTAGTCAGAGTTGGTCAGCACACTGAGGTGTTTAACAGCGCTGTATTAGCAGTAGTACATTAACTGTATGGCTATGGTCTTCATTTTGAAATTTCATTTGGATCACTGCATTCCTGGAATTTATTCCCCTGGAAACTTTTTGGGGTTAGTTGATCTAATAATTAATCACTGGGAAATGGTAATGCGGAACAATTTTTTTTTTTGAATGTACAGTTGAGTCCATAAACCACATCATACTAGAGTTGAAATTAAATAATATGAGATAAAAGTGTAGACTTTTAGCTTTAATTTGAGGACATTTACATTCAAATCAGGTGAACAGTGTGGAAATGACAAACATCTTCATACATAGCCTCCCATATTTGGGGGCTCAAAAGTGACTGGACAGACTAACATAATCATAAATTGTCATTTTTAATACTTGGTTGCAAACGCTGTGTTTCTTCTCTGCTGATGCTCTGTCAGACCTTTACTGCAGCTGTCTTCAGTTCCTGCTTGTTCTTGAAGTCTTTTACCAACATTTATGCCTTCAGTACAGTGCATGCTTGATTGGATTGAGGTCATGAGATTGATGTAGCCATTGCACAAAAAAACTATTTTTTGCCTAATTAAAAAGTTTTGAGATACTTCTGCACTGTGCTTCAAGCCACTGTCCCGGTCCATCTGCAAAGCAAATGATATGCAGTCCGATGAGTTTTGAAACATTTTTACTGAATCTCAGTAGATATATAGCTCTGTACACTTCAGAATTCATCCTGCTGCTTTTGCCTGCAGTCACATCATCAATAAGTACAATGGAACTAGTTCCATTGTCAGCCATACATGTCTACACCATGACACTACCTCCACCATGCTTGATGACCATGAGGTGGTATGCTTTGGATCATGAGCAGTTCCTTCCCTTCTCCACACTTTTCTCTGCCCATCATTCTGGTACAAGTTGAGCTTTGTCTCATCTGTCCATACGATGTTGCTGTAGAACTGTACAATCTTTTTAGATTTTTGTGGTAATCTCCCTGTGTTTACTCTGGTGAAGTGTCCTCTTGATTGTTCACTTTGAGTCAGATAGACCTGCCTCCTGGAAGCTGTTCTTGATCTGACCAAGTGTTGTGAAGGGTTTTTCTTCACCAGGGAAAGAATTCTTCTGTCTTCCACCACAGTTGCTTTCTGTGGTCTTTTGGGCCTTCAGGTGTTTCTGAGCTCACCAGTGTGATCTTTCTTTTTGTGTTCTTTCTTTTTAAGAATGCACCAAATTGCTGGTTTGGCCACACCTGATGTTTTTGATATCTCTCTGATGGATTTATTTTAGTTTTTCAGCCTAATGATGGCTTTTTTTATTGGCACCTCTTTGGACTTGATATATGTAGAGTTAACATTAACAGATTCCAAATGCAAATGCCACACACACAATTAATTCTAGTCCTTTTATCTGCTTACTTGTAGGTGAAATAATGAGGGACTAACACATAGCTGGCCATGGGACAGCTGAGCAGCCAACTGTCCAATTATTTTTGAGCCCTTTGAAAAAAAAAAAGGGGGGGGGCATAATTCCAACACTGTTCACCTGATTTGGATGCAAGTACCCTCAAAGCTAAAAGTCTGCACTTTGAGCTCATATTCATTATTTAATTTAAACTCTAACATGCTGTGGTAGAGAGCAAAAATAATAGTTTTGTTGATGTCCAGTTTTAAAGAGGGCAATACATTAGTTTTGTTTTTTCAGAGGAAAAAGTGTGAGTATATGTTCAAAGTGATTATGAAAAGTTAGGCCTTTGGGGCAAGATGCCACACAGGTTTAGAACTTGTTCTACGTATGCTTTTATAAATATGGGCCCTGGACTCGGGCTTTGACTCAATTAGGAGAAGTAGAAGTAAACAAATCTTCATTACATTTTTAAAAAGTATTAAATTAAATTTTTGTACAATAACTGCAGCGGCTTAATCAGTATTTTCAATGATATATTTTCAGTTCTACTTTTATGCAGAAATATTTACAACACAAATGATGCATTCACTCAACTAGTGTGAGTCTCCACAGTGTGAGTCTGTTTTCTCTGGTTCTCAGATCTCCAGGTGGAGGTTCCTGAGAGAGTGATAGAGGGAGATAAAGTCACTCTCACATGTAAAACCAGCTGCAGTCTGTCAGTCATACCAACATTCACCTGGTACAGAAATGGACATCGTTTATCCTCCAGTACTGACCAACTCCACCTGCAGCTGGTCAGCAGGGAGGATGCAGGCAGGTATCACTGTGCTGTACTGGGTCAGAACTTTCGCTCTCCTGAGGTCACTCTGAATGTCAGATGTAAGTATTGATTTATTTGTTCAGTTTCATAACTCTTATCTTTTAGTGTTTTTATCATGTCAGAATAAAAGTGCTGATCTAAATCAGAAGTTTTATCCTCTGACTGCAGGTAGTGTTGATGTCTAAATTGAGTCACAGTAAAATGATGACTATTATGTGAGAAGATGACTAGAAGTTCAGATTTTTCCACTGAAAACAGACTTTCTCAGTACATCTGAAGAAAGCGACCACTGCATAGCAGCTTAGTTTTGTAGGTGTAGAATGAGCTTGACCCAGTTGAATATACTAAAATATGCTAATGAGAGGACATTGCATGCCAGGACTACAAGAGCTGTGGTAAGAGCATGGAGCCTGCAATGCTTATGTAATATCAGCATCAACTGGCTCTGGTTAAGACAGAATCTTTCTGATTATTAAAGATACAGAGGGAGCTTATTTTTGTTTCTGCTCCATTATATTTGATTTGGGGTAGTGGCAGGAAGGGAAGGGGTTTTGCATGGGAGTGTTTACAATTTGGAAGGGGTTTTGCAGCAAGGGAGTGTTTACAATTTGCATAGTTGTGCATATTTGTAGATCTTCAAATTTTTAATGAGTGGTAAAGTTTAGGGATGCTCCTGTTCCATTTTTAGTAGTTTTTGGGCAAAACAATGACACAAACATTTAACTATTTATTATTCTACATTAAATAAAACGGAAAATAATGATTTATGACTATGGTTGAGGTCCCATTGAAGCTGCATGAAAACTAAATGTCTGTTAAAGGCTACTTGTATATCTATGCAGTGATGTTCGTGTTATTATTTTAACACTAACCCTTTCATCCAGCTAATCTAAGTTCTCCACAGTATGAGTTTGTTTTCTCTTGTTCTCAGATCTCCAGGTGGAGGTTCTTGTGAGGGTGATAGAAGTGTATTTTTCATCCCAAGAAAAATGTTTGATTACAGTCATTCAGAGTTTTTATGAAATTACTCCTAAAGCTGTGAGAACAGTGATCTTCACTTGCTGAAGTTAATGAGGGATATTTGCAGTTAAACATGAATTTCTGTAAAAATGTATTAGTTTGCGTATTTGAACAGAAAAGCACTACCATGAAGTGTAATGTGTCCTTCCTGTGGACATTTATTGCTTGCTTATTCAAACAGAAAAGAGACCGCAAGTGTAATGTGTCCTTCTACTTCTAGATGGCCCAAAGAGCGTCTCTGTGTCCATCAGTCCCTCTAGTGAAAGAGTGAAGGGCAGTTCAGTGACTCTGACCTGCAGCAGTAATGCAAACCCACCTGTGCTGAACTACACCTGGTTTAAAGAAGGTGGAAGCTCACCTGTAGGATCTGGACACAGTTACAGCGTTCAACAGAGAGGGTCCTACTACTGTGTGGCTCAGAATGAATATGGATCTCAGAAATCAGCTGTGATGCCAAGCACTTTAAACGGTATTAATATTAGGAGAAAACCTATTAAGCTGAAAAACACTTTATGAATTAGTTTAACTTTCAACTGACTTCAATATTTCTGTGCACACAGGGGTTGGACATACAGTTCTGTATGCTGCTCCTGGGGTCACTGTTGGATGTGCATGTTTATCTGTTTTCATTGCCGCTTCTCTTTAAGGTAAGCATTACTGTGAAACATTAATGATAAGGACGTTCAGCTAAAAATGTGAAAATCTAATGTACACTTTTAGTGCTGGAGCTAACACTGGAAGTCAATAGTCAACCAAATCTTTTCTGTAAATGCATCAATAAAACTTCTCTCAACGTTAGCGTAGGCATTAATATGGAGTTAGTCTCCCCTTTGCAGATATAACAGCTTACAGTGTTTTCACATATAGTTCGTTTTAAAAGAACCTCATGATTGTGGATCATGAAATAGCAAATCCTTCACCCAAGAGTGCATGAAATGTTCGACTAAGTCATCTATAATCAACATTAACAACAGATTACAAATTCCCTATTTAAAACTCAACTGCTTGTTAATGATGATCGTGTTTGTTTGAAAAGTAGCGCACTGTGTAGGGGACGTTGAGTGATTTGAGACAGTTATTGTCTTCTCAGACAGTAAACACTGCAAGCGAGACGAGAAAGGGGAGCAGAGGATAAAGCTATAACAGCTTACAGTGTTTTCACATATAGTTAGTTTTAAAAGAACCAAACTGAGTTCTGTTAAAGTGAACCTGGAAGGGAACCAACTGCAAATGACCTCAGTTCTTTTTTGTGTTCACAATGTAAGTTTTCTTTCTGGTCCTTTGAAATCTTAGACCACTTCTTGTTCAGACCACAACTCCACTAGAACTCGGACCCCTTTCACAGCACTCACGGTGTGCACAGCGATCGCCAAGTGGGCAGCGTTCTCTGATAAATCTGAGAAGAACCACCAGACCCGCCTGCTGCTCTCCTATTGGCTGTGCTGAAACGATTGGCCGAAGCACATCGCGCAAAATTGGAGAAATGACCCTGCGGGTCTGCCTGCGGGTCTCGAGAGGTGATCTCAGTTTGGTTCGTTTTTGGGGCTGTTTAGAGGGGTCTGAGTTAGAGATGAAATGATATCAAAATTTCATATCATGATTATCATGACCAAAATTATCATGATTATCGATATTATCGCGCTATTGTTCAAAAGCGTTGAAAAGTAAAATAAATAAATAAATACTGATAGACAAACTGAAATTCGTTTCACAAACAGATAGAATTGGCAGCAATATGCAATTTTTGTTTGCATAAGCATTAAAAAAATATAGTCAATACATTTGTAGTATTACTTTTGTATTACTTACAATACTCTGTAAACAAAGAAAGCAGTATATTTTGTCAAATGTATTATTATTACTGTTGTAATTATTATTATTATTATTACTGTTGTAATTATTATTATTATTATTATTACTGTTGTAATTATTATTATATTATTACTGTTATTATATTATATTAATTACAATAATTAGGGATTTCCCTGCATAGAGAATTAAATCTGGACCAACTCTGAGGTGGGTCTTAATGGAAAATTACTACTTCTAAAAAGTGCTGCGCTCTGGGGATTTCTGTCCGAACTGCAACTGCAGCATTATTGTGCCATTGTGGTGCTGTACCCCTAATCAATACAGTGCACCAGGAAAAACAGCCAAAATCGCAGAGGAATTGCGTGACCGTGCTGTGAGCTGCAGACAGTGTAGAACTCACACAGTGTGTCTTCACCCTGTGGAGCTGCTTCTCTGAAAGACATAACTTAAAAAGAACGAGCATCTGAACTGTGACAGAAACACTCACAGCGTTTACTTGCGCAAGGTCCCGTCTCAAAGCACATCTTCTCTATGTGTGAAATAGCAAATCCTTCACCCAAAGAGTGCATGAAATGTTTGACTAAGTCATCTATAATCAACATTAACAACAGATCACAAATTCCCTATTTAAAACTCAACTGCTTGTTAATGATGATCGTGTTTGTTTGAAAAGTAGCGCACTGTGTAGGGGACACAGTGATTTGAGACAGTTATTCTCTTCTCAGACAGTAAACACTGCAAGCGAGACGAGAAAGGGGAGCTGTGCAGATTGAACAGCGTCTCGTTCCAGAGCTTGTGTGAGTTAACTCAGAGCTCATTTTGGAGACTCTGCTCCACAGAAATGTGTGTTAAAAGCTTTAGTTTCGATTCACAGTTGATTCACTGATTGTTCTTGACGCTAAAAGCTTCATTTTATATGATTAATGAACTATAAGCATAAGTTAAACCACACAAACCATGACAGTCCCTACGGACTTCTCCGTTAAAGTTAACCTTGCATTCTCTAAAAAGTAGCGGGTGGTGGTCGCGAAGATGACTCGTAAGGTTTGATGTGTTGCCCTCATTCACCGCTATTTTCTTTCGGCCTGTTCTGCAGACAGGGTGGTCATCTGCAGACCGGGTGGTCATCTTCAATTAACTTTCATTCTGCATTCTTATAAAACCCAAAATATGACCAAACCTCAGACTTGGTCTTCTTAGAAGGCTGAAATATCTCAGAATCTCTGTCACTACATTCTGCCATGTTCTCCCTTCACTCCCTCTCCCTCTCCCTCTCTCCCCCTTCCCCTTTACACACACACACACACACACACACACAGAGCTGCGTCTAAGAGATGATTCTGCCTTTGTTTGACTCTGTACAGCGAGTTTTTAACGATACTTTAAAGTTCAAACGGTACTACTAACCGTCATTAATTTTACCGCGCTTTACTGTGAAACTCTTTCTACAAGTTTTTGGAGAGTGTCTGTGGGAATTTCTGCCCATTCATCCAGAAGAGCATTTTTGAGGCCAGACACTGATGTTGGACGAGAGGTCCTGGCTCACAGTCTCTGTTTTAGTTCATCCCAAAGGTATGTGTTCGATGGAGTTGATGTGAGGCCTCTGTGTGGGCCAGTCAAGTTCTACCACATCAGACTCACCCAGCCATGCCTTTAGGGATCTTGTTTTGTGCACTGGGGCTCAGTCATACTGGAACAGAAAACGTTCTTCCCCAAACTGTTCCCATGAAGTTGGAAGCATAGAATTGTCCAAAATGTCTTGGTATGCTTAAGTATTAAGATTCCCCTCCACTGGAACTAAGGGGTCTTGACCAGAGTTGGGATAGCTACTGAAAAATTAGTAGCCAGCTACTTTTCCAGAAAAAGTACTGGCTACTATTTAGCTGCTTTCAAAGCACGATTGTCAGAATGTTTGAATCTCCACCTGACACACCAAACAAGCCCAACTGATAGTGTGAACAAGACACTGCATTTAATCATGTGCCAGAAAGAAACATATAATTGAAAAGCTGCAAATATACAAAAAAGATCACCCAAAAGTGAGTTTAAGTGTAACTAACAATCAAACTTACACAACCAAAGGCGTGATATCCGACAAAAATTTAGACTAAATAAAGGCAAAGTCAGTTATTCCAGGTTTTTCCTAACAAAAATCAACAAAAATAACCGAATACAAACCAAACAATTTTGTGCAAAGTGTCGTCAACTGTTGAAATAAAACTGCTCCAATTTGAACATTTCAGCAAGATCTATACAGACATGCCGTTCAGAGTCCTTTGTTAAACTTAAGCAACACTTTAGCCTCAAAATTCTCATCAGTGACCCTGACTCTGTTTGGGGTGAGAATCAGGCCTGAATAATCTCTCCACTGCTGCAGAGCTGTTGTGGCTCCACAGCAGAACTAGATTTTTAGGTAAAATAACATAATAATCCTCCTTTCCTGTAAAATCATTATAACACACAGTTCTAACACAGTTTTCACAGTAAATGTTAAATGCTGGAGTTAACACATAACTGCTAATTCACCAACCTTTAACGCTGAAGACTGACGCGCAGCCTGCTGGAGACACAGCGATGCAGATACCGAAAAGGCAAAGAAAGAGATTTACAACGATCATCGAAAATTTGGAGATGAATCGACTTATTTGCATTTATAATCACTCAGCTGGTTTCCTCATACGTTTAATCTGCAACAACTCACCAAGCTGAAGTCAGCTTCTCATGCCGAATGAGAAGCGACTTCAGCCTCATAAAAAGTCGAACATTGAGAGACATTTGAGCATTGAACATTGAGTTAAAGCTTGAAGCAGAGCAAAGTAAGTTTGCGTTTTCATTTATATCATATGTTTAGCCTGAACTAGTACATCAGCCCATACAGCACATATTTAAAGCCAAGGTGGAGACATACAATGTTGTGGCTCCCAAGATGGTTTAACTTTTTTTGTTGAAAGGACAAAATGGCTCTTCTTAACGTTTCGGTTGTCGAGTTAAGCCTAGTAAGGGCTGATCAGCGTGTGATTGTTTGCTTGAACTATCTGCGACTCAGTCAGGATTTCACAATCGCCAGAAGCCCAGTTAACAACTGCGTTCTATGGTTCAGATTTTGCGCTGATTGCCTGAAGCCTGTAGCAAAATTATAGTGAAAATTATCGCTATAGCTACACAAACATTTGTAGGTGCTACAGCTATTAGCTACATTTCATGAAACTGTAGCGGCTACAGCTATTAGCTACAAACATTTGTAGTTAGCTACAAAAAGTAGAGCGCTACTTAGCTAACCCCCCATCCCTGGTCTAGACCACCCCTGCAAAACAGCCCTAACGCTGTTTCTTAATTCCTGAACGCTTCCACTTTTCTATAATACCACTCACAGTTGATCATGGAGTATCTAGAAGGAAAGAAATTTTGTGAATTGACTTGTTGCAACGGTGGCATCCTATTACAGCACCACGCTCAAATTCAGTGAACTCTTTAGAATGACTCATTCTTTCACAAATGTGTATAAAGGCTGCATGGCTAAGAGCTTGATTTTTGAGTAAAACTGGAGAATGTATAAGTAGACTGTAAGTTACTTTCACTTTCCATTAACGCAGTGCTAAACTCACACACCCAAACGTTGCACAGTGAACATTCTGTACAACATTTTTTGCTGTTTTTTTTCAGTGCATGGAAATACAAGCTGAAGTCTATCGCCACACACATTTTTATGTAATGCTCATAGAAGGACTGAATTGCTGATAAACACAATCAGATAATTTCACCCCCATTGCATACAACACAGTTTCTTAATTTTATAACTCAATTACTGGTAAAGAGGTGCCCCTTAATCCTAAATTATGTATTCTGAATATCTACCCAGAGAGCTTTGTAATGTCAAACAATGTAAGGTCTGTGCTTAATATTTGTTTTCAGGAGGCTAATTGGTGCATCACCTGCTCATAGACTAACAACCTCTGGGCTCTCCCAGTGGCTGAAAGGAACGACTTTCTTACTTTGCTCTTGAAAAGATATGCTTTGACAAGATATGATTTAACAAAAAACACATTTGAAAAGTTTTGGAAAATTACAATTTCCAGGAGCATATATGTATGTATATGTGTATGTATATATGTGTGTGTGTGTGTGTGTGTATGTATGTGCGTTTATATATATATATATATATATATATATATATATATATATATATATATATATATGTATATGTATATGTAAATACACATTTATAAGGCTTAAAGGAAAGTTCACAAGGTGTTTTATGCGACCGGTCCAGACTCTCGCCTCTCTCTTGTTGTACCCTGTGCAGTCTGCTTTTATTTTAGTATAATCTGCCATCATGTGAGCAATGATCTTGAACACGCACACTTCTACAGAAATTCTGTCTGTTATCATCATTGCATTCCAATCATCTACTTCATAAAAAGTACATTTTGACATGTATAAGACAAAAAATATATTATTCATTATACTATATAAACTGAAAAGTTATCAATAACATAGTATGACTTTTTATTCCAAGTGAAAAAAAGTATATGTATACCTGTACATGTTTTATTGTGTTTTATTGATTTTCTAAGTGAAAATAAGTTGACACGTCCTCTACAGAGAACACACTTCTGTTTAGGGCACTCTTTTAGGTCAGTGGATGTTTCCAACATGTGGTCATTCTGATTGGTCAGAACAAGCGAGCTCTTGGCCTTAAACAATAACAGTTTATTAGAGCATAGAGGGGCAGAAAGAGTGGAAAGAACCTTTATAGCTGGGCATTCTGTGGAGAGAGTGGACTTCTGGTCCTAGCACTCTCTCTTTTTCTCTCTCTGTATTTATCTATCTGACAGATAATATTCAGGTAGTATTCTCAATGTGCTATTCATCTTGTTTGCAATATCTTCTGTACAGCCTTATCATATTATTCACTCAATAATAACATAACAAAATGTAATGAAATTGATTTCATGCTGTAACAAAACCCATTGGTGTTTCCTTAAAAAACCATTGTGAAGATCAACATACTGAACAGCATTGCTTAAAGTACTACAACCCTGTTTCCAAAAAAGTTGGGATGCTGTGCAAAATGTAAATAAAAACACAATGCAATGATGTGATAATCATTCAAACCCTGTAATGAATTGAAAATAGTATAAAGACAAGACTGAGAAATTGAGTTGTTTTTTAAAAAATATATGCCTATTTTGAATTTGATGCCAGCAACATGTTTTAAAAAAGTTGGGACAGGGGCATGATTACCACTGTGTTGAATCACCTCATCTTTTAACAACATTCTGTAAGTGTTTAGGAAGGAGACCAACTCATATAGTTTTGAAAGTGAAATGTTTTCCCACTCCTGCTTGATGTAGAATTTCAGCTGCTTAATAATTTGTGGTCTCCTTTGATGTGTTTTTCATTTCATAATGATCCAAGTGCATTCAATGGGTGATGGTTCTAGACTGCAGGCAGGCCAGTTTAGCACCCGGACTCTTTTACTACAGAGCCATGCTGTTGTAATGTGGGCTGAATGTGGTTTGGCATTGTCTTGCTGAAATAAGCACGGTCTTCCCTGAAAAAGACGTGGTCTGGGTGGCAGCATATGGTGCTCCAAACCCTGTATATATATCGTTTAACATTAATGATCCCTTCACAAAAGTGCAGATCACCCATGCCATGTGCACTAATGAACCCCCATATCATCACGGATGATGGCTTTTGAACTGCACTGATAACAAGCCGAATGGTCCCTCTCCATTGGAAATCATGGATGGACAAAGCATCCATGATTTCCAAAAAGAATTTCAAGTTTTGATTTGTTGGACCACATGACACTTCAGGATCCAGAAACGCCGCTGCGTTTCAGGGAAGGCCGTGCTTATTTCAGCTGCCGCGTTTCAGGGAAGGCCGTGCTTATTTCAGCAAGACAATGCCAAACCACTGTTTATATATGGTTTCTTCTTTCAGTGGTGGAGTTTTAACTTGCATTTGTGGATGCAGAGATGAACTGTGTTCACAGACAGTGGTTTATGGAAATGTTCTTGAGCCCATGCAGTGATTTCTACTACAGGATCATGTCTGTTTTTAATGCAGTGCTGCCTGAGATCATCCATCCAGCGTTCGTTTTTTGGCTTTGTCTTTTGCATACAGAGATGTCTCCAGATTCTCTGACTCTTTAATGATATTATATACCGTAGATGATGAAATCCCCAAGTTCTTTGCTATTTTACATTGAGTTTCTCAGAGTGGTGAACCCCTCCCTATCTTTACTTCTGAAAGATTCAGCCTCTCTGAGATGCTCTTTTTGCAACCAATCATGTTACTCACCTGTTGCCAATTTACCTGATTAGTTGTAAGATGTTCCACTTGGTGGTTTTTAGCATTACACAACTTTATCAGCATTTTGTTACCTGTCCCAACTTTTTTGAAACGTGTTGCTGACATCAAATTCAAAATGAGCATATTTTTTTTCTAAAAACAATTTCTCCGTTTCAACATTTGTTATATTGTCTTTATACTATTTTCAATTAAATATAGGGTTTAAATGATTTGCACATCATTGCATTCTGCTTTTATTTATATTTTGAACAGCAACCTAACTTTTTTGGAAATGGGATTGCAAACTAATACAGACTCTTAATGCTCTCAACTGTTAACAGTTTACTGTCCCTAAGTCCTTTACACACAAGTCCGTGTGAGAGAAAGCCAGAAACTACCCTACAACTGTTTATTTCCTGAGTGGCCTGTGCTACATGGGCCACAATTTATTTTGTCTTTTCAATATGTTAAACTTAAGTAAATAGAAACTGTGCTCTGAAATTTACAGAAAATGTAAATATTTTTGTTTGTTCCTTGTAGAGAATGTGTTCAACTTTTGCATATGACTGTAACAGTTGACATTAAAGCAGGTTATCAAAGCATTACTTACAAAAGTTTTCAATCTACATTCAAAAATTAAAGTAATAACTGTTCACATATGTGAATCACTGTAGCATTACAGCATTGTAGTTTTTAGTGTATTTTGTGATCGTATTCCAAATTAGAGGTATGAATTCCTCTTAGTATGCATTTCCGTCTTATGAGCACTCAATACTAAAAAAAAAGAAGACATCATGAAATCACAGTTATTTTTCTCATCTCCTTGCACTTTCTTTGTGTTTCCTGAGTAGATAAAATAACTGATAATAGTTTAGTTATGTCCTGATTCATTTTCTCTTGTCTCTGCAGTTTTGCCCTAAGTCTAGCCAGCTCTTTTACAATTCAAGAATAATGTTTCTAAACGTAAAATAGCAAAGAACTATTAAAAGATTCAGAGTATCTGGAGAAATCTCTGTATGCAAGGGACAAGACCAAAAACCAGTATTTGCTGGCCATAATCTTTGGGCCCTCAGGCGTTTAAAAACATTTAAAAACATTTAAAAAAAGACATGATTCTGTAGTGGAAATCACTGCATGGGTTCAGGAACACTTCTGAAAACCACTGTCTATGAAAACAGTTCATCACTGCATCCACAATTACAAATTAAAACTCTATATCATGCAAGGAAGAAACCAAATATAAACAGGATCCAGACATGTTGCCACCTTCTCTGGGCCCGAGCGCATTTAAAATGGAGTGAAGTGGAAAAGTGTCCTGTGGTACGACAAATCAACCTTTGAAATTCTTTTTGGAAATCATGGACACTGTGTCCTCTGACCTAAAGACCACTCAGCTTGTTATCAGCGCACAGTTCAAAAGCCAGTATTCATGATGTAATGGGGGTGTATTAGTGCATTTCATTTACATTTTGCACAGCATCCCAACTTTTTGGAAATGGGTGATGTGTGAAGGCGCCATTAATACTGAATGATATATACATGTTTTGGCAACATATGCTACCATCTGGATGATGTCTTTTTCAGGGGATGCATTGCTCATTTCAGCAAGACAATGTCAAACCACATTCTGCATACATTACAACAGCATGGCTCTGTATTAAAAGACTCTGGGTGCTAAACTGGCCTGCTTGCAGTCCAGACCTGTCACCCACTGAGAACATTTTGCGCATTATGAAATATGACAAAGGAGACCCTGAACTGTTGAGCAGCTGAAATTCTATATCAAGCAAGAATGAGACAACATTTCACTTTCAAAACTACAGCAATTGGTCTCCTCAGTTCCCAAACATGTACAGAGTGTTATTAAAAGAAGTGATGATGCAACACAGTGGTAAACATGCCCCCGTCCCAACTTTTTTTAAATGTGTTGCTGGCATCAAATTCAAATACGCACATATTTTTTTTAAAATAATAAAATTTCTCAGTTTCAACATTTGGTGTTCATGTTCAAGTAATTATAGGGTTTAAATGGTTCCCACATCATTGCATTCTGTTTACATTTTGCACAGTATCCCAAATTTTGGAAATGAGTTTGTATTCATATCAGTCCTGGGAAAACAGTTCACTTTCAAAACTACAGCAGTCGGTCTTCTCAGTTCCCAAACTCTTACAAAGTGTTGTGAAAAGAAGAGGTGGTGAAACACAGTGGCAAACATGCCCCCCTCCCAACTTTCTTGGAACATGTTGTTGGCATCAAATTCAAAATGGCATATATTTTTCAACAAAAAAAATTCTCAGTTTCAACATTTGATATGTATTTGTAGAAATTTTCCTTTAAAATTATGTTTTACATGATTTGCATTTGCAAATTGGGTTGTAATTTAAAGTCATCCTTGGATCCTCTGTGCTCCTGGCTTCTTCTCTGTGTGTCTCTCTCTCTCTGTGAGTCAGTATTTTCTCCCTTTGCTGAATCTACCAATTTTCGTCTTTCCGTCTTTTCCTTTTCTCTGAGCATATTCACTTCCCTCTCTTTCATTTCTGTTTCTTCTCTCCATTTCTCCTTCTCTCTCATCAACACTTCTTTCACTTTCTTCCATTTCCTCTTTTATGACTTTAAATTCTGTTTGCTTCTCCTCAACCATCTCATTCATTCATTATTAACTCTTCTTTTTCCCTTTCCACTTCATACATTCCCCTCTCTATTTCTTTCTCTCTAGTTTTCATCTTGTTCTCATTATGTGCCATCACTACTTCTCTCTGGATCACCTTCCGTTCTCTCTGGATCATCTCTACTATTCTATTCTATTCGCATTCTCTTTGCTCTTTTTGCACACTACGTCCAGACGCTTTAACACACTGTTGTATTCTACCATTCCTACCGCCAGTGTTTCTGTGTGAACTCTGTTTACACTTTTAAGCAGGTGTCCTGCTTTCATAACATCTTCAGATTGAGTTTATCATTGAGACTCTTCTTCATTGCAGTTTCAAACTGGACTTCCCTGCCTTGGAAACATACAGAAACTAAATACAAACAATTACAAAACTATACCTTCAGATTTATTCTTGATACAATGTTTGAACTTGTTCTTATAGTCTTGCAGGGTGGACACCATATTTAAACTGATTGTTCAGATTAATGTTATTTGTAATATTTTCCACCTCCATTTTGCCTAGCACCTCTTGTGCACATTGGTCTGTTCTATATTCCTCTTCTCCACTTATTTTGCTCTCTTCATTCTCACAATCTTTCCAATGTCTTCAACTATAAGGCTGAACAGGGCACTAACAGCCACCAGTATAATCACAGTTACCACTGCAGTGGATCCTCTGCTCTTTTCTTGTCTGTCTGTGTTGTAGCATTGTCCTTCATTTCTGTCCACCAAAGCTTCTATCTTTTCCATCAGCTCTGTGACCTGTGAGGAGTCTTGTCTGTCTTTGTTGTTGAAGACATGATACCTGCCTTCAAAACTACTCATGAATGATTGAAGTTCAGAACTATGGCTAAGTATGTTTTCAATGGGTTTTCCCTCCAACAAATCTCCACCAGTGAACAGTATCATGGTAAACTTCAGAGCTTCTTCTCCAACGTTCTCCTGAATCCAGTCTGCAGCGTTTCTCTCCTCCTCTGTGAATCTCCCCAGTCTGACCACCAGCAGGAACACATGAGGACCAGGAGACGACAGCAAAATACATCTCTTCATTGCTTCATTTTTTTCATTGAGTGGGATCTTCTCTTGGGTTCTAGTTGTCATGAGGAGACCTGGGGTGTCAATCACAGTGATGTAATCGCTGGAAGCTCTACTTTTTTGGACCTCACATTCTGAGGTAACTGGCTCAAGTGAAAAGTCTACTCTGAATGCATCTCTGCCCAGAATGGTGTTTCCTGTGGAGCTCTTTCCTGTTCCTGTATTACCCAACAACATGATCCTCAGATCAGATCCTATGTGGTGAAGAAGACAGCAGTGCTTATTATTACTTAAATGAGAATATTTATTATTAGGGTCGTACAATGTAGATAACAAGTAATTTTAACTATATTTCTAGATTTTATGATTGCAGTATGCCTTGTAATCGAATAAGAGCACACTAGTCAATTAAGTGAACCAATGGCCTGACTTTTGTTGGATTACATGAACACATTGATTCATCAAAACACCCACAGAACCTCATCTGCAGCTGTGATTGGTGAGGACACTTATAGCACAAAGTAAAATCACTGTGACTGGTTAGAAGGCTCAGCCTTTCATGATACGTCTATCACAAAATCTAACATCATAATGATTAACATGGACGCAAATGTCACTGATGTTATTGATGCAAAGCACCATAAGCTATTTGAGTGCTGACAGCTCCCCCTTGTGTAGAATCTTCATCCTGCTAAATGTGAGTCACAAGCCACATCCATGAGATGCTTATTGTACAGCCTTATGCATAGCTAAGGTTAATCTTTGCTATCAGAGTACATGTGCTGTTCATATTGTCTAGTAATGTCTCTTTATTAATGCTAGATGGAACAACTTTATCTAACTGGGAATTCAAAAGAATCAGGAAATTGGGATGATTTCTTATAAGCAAGGACAGGATTAATACACTCATCTGAGGAAAATAGCGTTCTTATTTTGGCAATAATGTCTGTGTTTACCTTTTCCATAGTGCTGAAATTCAATGATAATGAAGGCAATAACTATAACACCCACACAAAACCATTTCAGCAGCCCACCTATACTGGGATGAATGAAGACATCTTTTAAATTGAATGAAAAAGACAACTGTGCACCTCCATATTTAAACACTTAAGATTTTTTAAATTACTTTTATGGACCTAATCTTTCAAATTTCCTAATTAAATTTGTTAAGTCCCCCAAAACATCCCCCCTGAATTTCACCATTTTTTTATATTGCTAAATGATTTACACAAACAGATCTGTAGCTTTCTACTTTTCTAAACTCCTATGTTTACCAGTAGATTACTGCTTAGTGTTAAGGGCAAATGTACTGTAATTTACAATAATCTGCTGTTTTCTAGCAGGAAATGCCTTTAATCAATAACTAAATACACACAAAATAAAAACAAAAACACCAGCATAGTTGTAAAAGTATTAGGACTATCATGACTTACCTGATTCTGCCTTTTTAATGTCCATGTTTGTACATACTACTTTGGAACTGTGTGACTGTAGCAGTGAAACCACAACCATCTGAAGAATGCAGTGTCTTGACTAAACACCCACATTCCAGGGCTGTGCAAGACATAACCTGTTCATCTGGTCCACAGAGCTTCACAATGACTACCTTAGCTCAGCTTTTGTGATTGTTAGATTTATTTGGCAGATACAGTAAGGGACATTCTTGGTGGATAGCTGGTAGATTGGTATATTGAGGACAGACTGAGTTTACAAAAGAATGTCCTGTGTAGAGAAAAATCAGGTATACATATTTTTTCATGTTACACCTACAGACTTACATGTATTTTATTGGGATTTTATGTGATAGACCAACACAAAGTAGCAAGTAATTGTGAAGTGAAAAGAAAATTATACATATGTTTTCAAAATTTTGAATAAATGAAAATCTGAAAAGTGTGGCATGCATTTGTATTCAGCCCCCTGTACTCTGATACCCCTAAATAAAATCCAGTGTGACCAAGTGCCTTCAGAAGTCACCTAATTAGTAAATAGAGTCCACCTGTGTGTAATTTATTCTCAGTATAACAAGAGCTGTTCTGTGAAGGCCTCAGAGGTTTGTTAGAGAACATTAGTGATCAAACAGCTTCATGAAGACCAAGAAACACACCGGACAGGTCAGGGATTTAGTTTTGGAAAAGTGTAAAGCAGGGTTACATTATAAAATAATATCCCAAGCTATGAACATTTCACAGAGTACTGTTCAATCCATCATCCGAAAATGGAGGAGTATGGCACAACTGCAAACCTACCAAGACATGGCTGTCCACCTAAACTGACAGCCCAGGCAAGGAGAGCACTAATTAGAGAAGCAGCCAAGAGGCCCATGGAAGAGCTGCAGAGATCCACAGCTCAGGTGGGAGAATCTGTCCACAGGACAACTATTAGTCATGTACTCCACAAATCTGGCCTTTATGGAAGAGCGGCAAGAAGAAAGCCGTTTTCAAAAGCAAGCCGTAAGAAGTCCCGTTTGCAGTTTGCCACAAGCCATGTAGGGGACACAGCAAACATGTGGAAGAAGGTGCTCTGGTCTGTGTGGCGGAAAACTAACCCCGCACATCCCCACCGTGAAACATGGTGGTGACAGCATCATGCTGTGGGGATGCTTCTCTTCAGCAGGGACAGGGAAGCTGGTCAGAGTTGATGGGAATATGAATGGAGCTAAATACAGGGCAATCCTGGAGGAGAACCTGTTAGAGGCTGCAAAAGACTTGAGACTGGGACGGAGGTTCACCTTCCAGCAGGACAACAACCCTAAACATACAGCCAGAGCTACAATGGAATGGTTTAGATCAAAGCATATTCATGTGTTAGAATGGCCCAGTCAAAGTTCAGACCTAAATCCCATTGAGAATCTGTGGCAAGACTTGAAAATTGCTGTTCACAGATGCTCTCCATCCAATGTGACTGAGCTTGAGTTATTTTGCAGAGAAGAATGGGCAAAAATTTCAGCCTCTAGATGTACAAAGCTGGTAGAGACATACCCCAAAATTGTAATTGCAGCGAAAGGTTGTCCTACAAAGTATTGACTCAGAGGGGCTGAATACAAATGCATGGCACACTTTCTAGATTTTTATTTGTAAAAAAAAAATGTGGTTTGTGGGTGTAACATGAAAAAATGTAGAAAAGTTCAAGGGGTATGACTACTATTTCAAGGCACTGTATGTACAAAATAATGTAACCATGATTCACTACATGTTTTCTAATGTTTTGCTTTTGCTTTTTTCACTTCTCTTTTCCTCCTACAAGTATTTCAGTCTCACTCTTCATATTTCACCTTCCTTTTTTAGCCATCTTTTCTTTTCTGTCGCTCACTTCTTATAGTTTCCTCTGTGATCCTGTTTCCTTCTTTTTCTTCTGGGTTGATCCCTTCATATTCTAAGAAGTTGTATGACTCACACAAAAACAGACATCAGTAAGTATATCCTTCTTCATAAATTCATGAAGATAAGGGGTTGGTTCTCTAGAATTCTGCACTGATTTTCCCTCTAGATCTCAGCTGGTGATAAGTACAATGATGAACAATGTGCTGCTCCAGTGTTCCCCTAAATCCTCTCTACGATGTTCTTCTCTTCTACTTGCAAAAGGCATGAGGATCAGTACATTCTGACACAAAGTTTTAACTGAGTCATATGATGCTGCACTGTGTAAACGACAACTATACTCCCGTACATTATGGATTCTCCCAAAATATATTGTGTAGGATCTGAATCTGGATGGAATCTGTTTATAATCAGTGGTAGTGGTTGAAGCGGTGCCACATCACCATGCATCAGCTCCAAAAGTCTATGCTTTAATTTTTCAAATTTGACCTAGTATTACCAGAATTTATGCATGATTTGCAATATTGCCTTTTTGCATACAGTGTCAGAATTACAACACGTTATGTGCCATATTATCTGTGTTTAATACTTCCCTCAAAAAGTTTTACAAAATAAAAGACTTACATGGCAGATTTAAATATAAAATTGACACACTGACAAAACATCATAAAAGCAACATTCATATGGTCTTTCTGTTCACAAAGAGTTTGTGATGCGAGTTTGTTGGAAAGATTTGTCCAAATCTGCTGCTGGAGATCAGCAGGTTCCTTTCCCACCAGAGCAGTTCCCCAGCATAGGAAGCACTAAGCCAACACAAACTTTCCCTTCACACTCACTGATTTACCTGCAGTACCGTAGAATTTTTTATTCTTGTTGAGGAAGATCCCTGTTTTACATTTGCTTGTTGTGGTTTGTAGTTTTGGCCTAAACTTTGTATTAATATTTGGATAAAATATTATGTTTACGCTTAGACTGAGGGTCTGCTAAAGAAATTGGATGGTGGAGAACCTGAATGAGCACCAGTTTCTTTAACACAGGGCATCACTTACTGGTTACAGGTCAACCTGTCTGATGTGAGTGATTCAGATGTTTGATGGAAAGAGTGAAAGAGCATAAAAGCAAAGTTCTCCAGTATAGGAGATTTTACATGTATATCAGTTCTGTAATTACATAGGAAATGTATGAAAATCCTCTGAAGCTCCACACTTTTTAAAGAAGCTTCTCTCAGCAGTTCTCCACCTGGAAACGGAACCAGTTCTTCTCCAAAGCTCTCCTCAGTGCACATCACAGCATTCTGTCTATTGAGCTGTGAATCCTCCCAGTTTAATCACCCGTGTGAGCACTCAAGGGTGAGAGAGGAATAATGCTTCTCCCCTGTACTCTCTCTCTCCCTCTCTTCCTCTCTCTCTCTCTCTCTCTCTCTCTCTACCCAGGTCTATGGTTCCTGTTGGATTCTTCTCTGCTTTGAACTTCATCACTGTCAGCTTCACCTTCACATCCAAACACAGACTGTTAGTAAATCTACATAAAACACAATGAACAATGTATTAATATTGTGGAAATCAGGAGAATAAACAAAAACTTTATTATTTCACTGAGGTCTATGTTTATGATACCTATGTGAGGATATATGACTCATGTAACTTTTGCTCTCATTTTTGTTTTTGCATTTCTGTTGGTCCTGTATTTCCTTCATAATCAAGCATTTGCTGAAAAACTTTATTCAACTAAATATCTACTAAATTGGCCATAATTTTCTTTCACTCTAAACCTGCTTTAATCCTAACCCTATCCTTAACCTCAGCCCAAATCCTAACCCTCACCCTGGTCTTAGCCCTAACCCTGGTCCAAATCCTAATCCTAACCCCACCACTATTTAGAATTAACTGAATTTCAACAGAGTTAACTTTGTTAACAATTTGAACATCTGTAGATAATCTATAGGGGACTGTAATGGACTATCTAAATAAGGTGAGACTGAAAAATGTATTTCAGGAATTAGTTGGAGTGATCTAATGTTGGACCTTGAATACATAACAGGTGTGCTCTGCTACTTTATGGACTGTACTAAATTGAAGTGTCTAGGGGAAGTGAGTATGTAGAGAATTGAGACAGCTTTAAAGCAGGAGGGCTGTAAGGCAGGTTGAAGCAGTGCCGCACCTACAGAGCACACACCAACAATACATTCTTGGCTTTGAGACAGATCGATTATTTTTTGCAAAATAAGGGTGAAATACTGCTTATATGCAACTAGATGGACTTTTTGCTTTTTGTTATTTGCTTTCAGTCCCTCCAGAGCAAAATTGTTATCATCTGGCTCTTATCGTTACATTCAGTTCCTCACAGCATGTGTACAAATGCAGAACCAAATACCAGAAAAACAAATGATAAATGCTAAACTTGTGTTAAAACTGTGACATTTTTGTCTCCAGTCCTGGATCAGACAGAAACGCAGAACTCAGAGGAGCCGCTGTTTGTATGAATTGTTCCGCGTTATAACTCGAGATTCCTCTGAAAGGAGATCAAAGACCAGAGGACCATCATAGATACTCATCACACAGTCAGCTGTATTAGATGATGGGTGTGAGAGGCTCAGGGTGGAATCCTGAAACTTTAGCCCCAGTAAAACTACACAAACACAAACTGCATCACTGAATGATTAATCCTCCAATCATTAAAGTGCTGAACTGTGTTGCTCATTCAGATCCTGCATTTCTCAGTTTGCGTGGGTCAGTGTATTTATATATATTATTCACTGCTGAAAATAATAACATTAAAAACATTTACATGGAAAACAGGATAAAATCTGTATTTTAATTACAGCATTTCATGGTTAGAATGTTTCAAAAAACAGAGACTGAACTACTAATCACTGTCAGGTCTTCTAAAGCAGCGTTGGTCTGTGTATAACTGGTCTGATGAGTCTCAGTTAATGAACAGTTTCTCTAATGTACTTACTGGAATATTCCTCTGCTGTGCTGTTTCTCTGATCAGCTCTTGCTCTTCTTGTGTTTGTTCAGTGTGATACAGATTCATTTGAGACCTTTAAGAGCCTGAACACAATTCAACCCCAACTTACTTCTCCTAGTGAACTGGGAGAGGACTGGAAGAGGACCTAATTTGAATTAGGAAGGCTGTAAGGCAGGTTGAAGCAGGTCTGCGCCTACAGAGCTCACGCCAACAAACAGAGTTCCTCACAGCAAGAACAGAATCACAGAAACAAAGACAGAAACTGTAGATGTGAAATGTTAAACATGTTTTAGTTCATTCTCTAGATACATTTCAAAATTCAATAACTCCAATCCTGAATCAAAATAAACACAAGAAAATAGTTGTCCATGACTTTTGTAGAACTTTTATATCTGAATCATTAATCTGCTAAATCATTTCATTTTCTAGTTATTTTAGGATGAGAAAAATGTGGAAGTGCTTTATGTGATTTCTTCTCTCTTGTAGATCATACAATTGTATAACTATATATCCATATAAAGAAAAATAAATGCTTCTAATAAATGTAAAAAAATGAAAATATTTGATGATGGACAGGTTTCCAAACTAAAAGTCCTCTAAGTCTCATTTTATGAGGGTTTACTGTCATGTACTTACCAGAATATTTCACTGGAGCTGTTTCCATGATCAGTTCTTGCTCTTCTTGTTTTTTTGTCTTCAGCTTGATGTATATTTATATGAGATCTTCAGGGGCCTGAACAAAATTCAACCCCAACTGACTTCTGCTAGACACTTCCACTTGGGACAATACAAGTTGCAGGGGTGATCAAACTGCTCACTGTTTCATAATCATGTTATATTTGCTATCTATTGCTATTGGTTTTGTTTTTTAATTGCTTTTTTTAATTTCTTACATCAAAGCAACATGCATTTGCAGAAAATATGTGATTGCATGCATTAATTTATTGATCTAGTGTTGGATCATTTAAAAATAACAACTGTGCTCTCCTGCATTATGGACTCTTCCAAACTGAAGTGTGTAGGGGAAGTGAGTTTGAAGTGAATTTGGGCGACGCCCTCGTTTAAAGCAGGAAGTCTGTGAGAGAGCGTGAAGAAGTACCACACCTACCAAATGCAAACAAGCAACAAGCCAACAATCTCCTTGTAGAGACATGAGGTTTTGTCCAACAGCAACCAAATGTACAGATATGTTTGTCTTCTCATATCAAAAACAGCCTGTAGTTTTACTGTGTGATTGTAATGATGCAGTAACACAATCACAAATTGAATTACAGTATAAGATTTTATTATTTTATCATGCTGCACCTAGACTGCTTATATGCTATTTTTATTTATAATGTGGTTTTAAATACACATTCAATTATTTATATTTTTATGAAATACAAAATGTGGATATTGCTCCAATTTCTTTGGAACATCTGCAATTTTACACTGATAAGGCACCATAAGTGTAAAAATCCTACACTCTTCTGTCTTTCAGTTAAGAAAGAGTTTGTTGGTGAGGGCATATTTGCTCAAACCTGCTGCTGGAGAACAGCCAGGCTTTAGAGTTTCAGCCTGTTGAAGGTTCCTTTTCTACCAGAGCAGATCCCCACCAATCCAGCAGAGGCAGCACTGAGCCAACACAAACATTCCCTTCACACCCACTGTTTATACCTCCAACTGTACTTTACCATTTTTTCTGGTTCTTGTTGAGAAAGATTACTGTTTCACATTTGCTTCTTGTAGTTTGTAGTTGTGGTCTAAACTTTGCATTAATGTTTGGATCTTCCAAATGTTGGATCTTCCGATGTTAGTATTTGATGGAAGGACTCTGTAATCACATAGAAAATGTATGAAAAGCTTCTGAAGCTCCACACTTTTTAAAGAAGCTTCTCTCAGCAGTTCTCCACCTGGAAACAGAACCAGTCCTTCTGCTCTCCTCAATGCACATCACAGCATTCTGTCTATTAAACTGTGAATCCTCTCAGTTTAATCACCAGTGTGAGCACTTAAGGGTGAGGGAGGAATAATGCTTCTCCCCTGTACTTCTTTCTCTCTCTCTCTCTCTCTCTCTCTCCTTCTACCCAGGGTTGTGATTCTTGTTGGATTCTTCTCTGCTCTGAACTTCATCACCATCAGCTTCACCTTCACATCCAAACACAGAATGTTAGTAAATCTCCATAAAACACAACACTGAACAACGTATTAGCTTTGAGGAAATCAGGAGAATAAAGAAAGACCTCAGTGAAATAATAAAGTTTATGTTTATCATACCTGTGTGAGGATGTGAGGAGCTGTAGCTCAGAGTGAAGATCAGCAGGAGAGCTCGCAGTGCCGACTGAAAGATCCACTGAAAGAAAGAGTTCCTGCTTTTCTCTTTTACCTGCAGAACATCATCAGTCAGTTTTAATTCACATTAATATTCTTTAACATTCACTCAGCTTTAATTCTCATTAATATTCTTTTACTTTCACTTTCATTTTCTCTCACATTGCTTTGCTGGGTCTTCACCCTGGGTTGGTGGTCAGTTTCAGAGGCCCTGGACATTCCTCCAACATTCTCAGACCTTTCAATGAAACATGTCTTTTAAAATGAATATTAGCTTTTAATGTATATTATTTATATGATTTAATTCATTTATATCAGTAGCATGTATGATTTCAGAATATATTTCTGACAATAAATATATTTCACCCAGTCTCGCACTGAATTTTAGGTGTTAAGTCATATTAATGTGTGTAATCACTACAGTTATTACTAAACAACTTTCTGTTTGTTATTTAACAGTAAACAACAGCCTGTTTCACCTGTGCGGAGGAAAGAAGGGATTCTCCTCAAAAGTGTTTGGTGTGTCCATGGAGTGATGGTCAGATGAGGGCAGGGAATCTTCCTCACTGTCACTAAACAGAGCCACAAAACCTGGACAGTTTTTACTCCATCCAGAACTCTGAAAATGTTCTTTAAGAATTCTGGATTCGTAAACTGCATGAAGTGCAGTGAAATGTAGCTGCTCAACAATAAACATTTCAGAAATAATAAACACTGATATAAAACAGGTTTTGACCTTTCAGTAAGGTAGAGGTCACTGCAAGAACTCCATTCATGGTCTTGATGGCCTTCTCTTTGCTCTGACGTACAGATCAATTCTGGCATATGGTTTTCCTCTTCAGCTTAGAACCAGTATAGAGAACAGGAGGAGAAACAGAGTAGAACAAGATGAGAACAGGAGGAGAACCAGAGGAGGACATGAAGAGAATGTGAGGAGAGGAGAGAGTCCTGTAAACACCACATATACTTACTTACACTATTATATCAGACACGTCTTCCTTCGCTCTACTTTCGTTTGCTCTGATTTTTGTTTTTGCATTTCTGTTCGTCCCGTATTTCCTTCCTCATCAAGTATTTGCTGAAAAGTGTATTTCAGGCATTAGTTTAGTGATCTACTGTTGGATCATGAGTAAATAACAGCTGTGCTCTTCTAGATTATGGACTGTACTAAGCTGAAGTGTCTAGGGGAAGTGAGTATGTAGTGAATTGAGACAGGGTCACTGATGTGAACACCACTCAATCATGTCCCAGGGGGATCTGATGCGGCCGGCGCCCAGTAAAGAAGGGTAAAACTGTATCCACTTATACTGTTTTTTGTTTGTGCTGTTATCCGGTGTCGGCCAGAGGAGGATGGGTTCCCCTTTGGGTCTGGTTCCTCTCGAGGTTTCTTCCTCCTGTTGAGGGAGTTTTTCCTTGACGCTGTTGCCAAGGCTTGCTCACTGGGGGATCGGACCCAGGTTCTCTGTAAAGCTGCTTTGTGACAACGTCCGTTGTAAAAGGCGCTATATAAATAAATTTGACGTGACATTTAAAGCAGGAGGGCTGTAAGGCAGGTTGAAGCAGTGCCGCGCCTACAGAGCACACGCCAACAATACATTCTTAGCTTTGAAAGAGACTGATTTTTTTTTTTTCAAAACAAGAGTGAAATACTGCTTATATGCAACTGGATGGTTTTAACCGCTGCTTTATTTGCTTTCAGTCCCTCCAGAGAAAATCTGAACTCATTCATCTTTTATCGTTTCATTCAGTTCCTCACAGCACACGTACAAATGCAGAAACAAATACCAGAAAAACAGATGATAAATGCTAAACTTGTCATTTACTTCAGTTTGTACAGTCATTTTGTTGCAATCACAGCTAAAAGTGTGATATTTTCATCTCCACTTCTGGATCAAACAGAAATGCAGAACCCCAGCGTGCATGAATTGTTCATCAATGCAACTCGAGATTCCTCTGAAAGGAGATCAAAGACCAGAGAACCATCATAGATACTCATCACACAGTCAGCTGTATTAGATGATGGGTGTGAGAGCCTCAGGGTGGAATCCTGATACTTTAGCCCCAGTAAAACTACACAAACACAAACTGCATCACTGAATGCTTAAATTCTCTAATCATTAAAGTGTGTTGCTCATTCAGATCCTGCATTTCTCAGTTTGCGTGGGTCAGTGTATTTATATATATTATTCACTGCTGAAAATAATAACATTAAAAACATTTACATGGAAAACAGGATAAAATCTGTATTTTAATTACAGCATTTCATGGTTAGAATGTTCAAAAAACAGAGACTGAACTACTAATCACTGTCAGGTCTTCTAAAGCAGCATTGGTCTGTGTATAACTGGTCTGATGGGTCTCAGTCAATGAACAGTTTCTCTAATGTACTTACTGGAATATTCCTCTGCTGTGCTGTTTCTCTGATCAGCTCTTGCTCTTCTTGTGTTTGTTCAGTGTGATACAGATTCATTTGAGACCTTTAAGAGCCTGAACACAATTCAACCCCAGCTTACTTCTCCTAGACACTTCCACTCAAACAATCCAAGAGTCAGGGGTGATCAAACTGCTCAGTCTTTCATTGTCATGCCATGTTCATTAATGCTTTCACTTTCTATTTATTTTTTTATTATGTGTTAATTTAGGAAAATGTATTTGTCTAGTAAAACAGCAAAACAGGCATCAGTTTAGTGATCTGATGTTGGATCATTTCAAAATAACAGCTGTGCTCTCCTGCATTATGGACTCTTCCACATTGAAGTGTCTAGGGGAGGTGAGTATGGAGTGAACTGGGAGAGGACCTAGTTTGAATTAGGAAGGCTGTAAGGCAGGGTTAGGCAGGTCTGCGCCTACAGAGCTCACGCCAACAAACAGAGTTCCTCACAGCAAGAACAGAATCACAGAAACCAAGGCCAGAAACTGTAGATGCGAAATGCTAAACATGTTTTAGTTCATTTTCCTGTAGATACATTTCAAAATTCAATAACTCCAATCCTGAATCAAAATAAACACAAGAAAATAGTTGTCCATGACTTTTGTAGAACTTTTATATCTGAATCATTAATCTGCTAAATCATTTCATTTTCTAGTTATTTTAGGATGAACAAATATGGAAGTGCTTTATGTGATTTCTTCTCTCTTGTAGGTCATACAATTGTATAACTATATATCCATATAAAGAAAAATAAATGCTTCTAATAAATGTAAAAAAATGAAAATATTTGATGATGGACAGGTTTCCAAACTAAAAGTCCTCTAAGTCTCATTTTATGAGGGTTTACTGTCATGTACTTACCAGAATATTTCACTGGAGCTGTTTCCATGATCAGTTCTTGCTCTTCTTGTTTTTTTGTCTTCAGCTTGATGTATATTTATATGAGATCTTCAGGGGCCTGAACAAAATTCAACCCCAACTGACTTCTGCTAGACACTTCCACTTGGGACAATACAAGTTGCAGGGGTGATCAAACTGCTCACATTTTCATAATCATGTTATATTTGCTCTCTATTGCTATTGGTTTTGTTTTTTAATTGCTTTTTTAATTTCTTACATCAGAGCAACATGCATTTGCAGAAAATATGTGATTGCATGCATTAATTTAGAGATCTGGTGTTGGATCATTTAAAAATAACAGCTGTGCTCTCCTACATTATGGACTCTTCCAAACTGAAGTGTGTAGGGGAAGTGAGTTTGAAGTGAATTTGGGCGACGCCCTCGTTTAAAGCAGGAAGTCTGTGAGAGAGCGTGAAGAAGTACTACACCTACCAAATGCAAACAAGCAACAAGCCAACAAGCTCCTTGTAGAGACATGAGGTTTTGTCCAACAGCAACCAAATGCTCAAAGAATGACTCTACACTCTTCCGGAGGTTCTTTAAAGTTTGAAAAGGTCCTTCATCTTCACACATCTAATTTAGATCAATGTTCTCTAAAGAACCACATATTTAAAGTTGGTCTTCTATGATTTTTCTATTGTATTATATAAAGAACACTTTGTGGCACCTTTATTTACAAAAGATGAATTATATCCTCATTGTTCTTCTCAGATCTCTAATAAAGGAATTTACTAGATCCAAAACATTGTCAAGTCTTCTTAACATAATCTGCCCTAATAAGTCTTCTGCTGTGAGGAGTTTCTCTGTTACTCAGTGGAAAATTCCACTGGTGCTGTTTCTCTGATCAGTTCTTGCTCTTCTGGTTTGTATATTTGCATGTTTGTACAGCATGTTACAGATTCGAGCCCAGCTTACTTCTCCTAGACACTTCCACTCGAACTATCCACGTGACAGTGTTGATCAAACTGCTCAGTCTTTCATTGTCATGCCATGTTCATTAATGCTTTCACTTTTTATTTATTTTTTTATTATGTGTTAATTTAGGAAAATGTATTTGTCCAGTAAAACAGCAAAACAGGCATCAGTTTAGTGATCTGATGTTGGATCATTTCAAAATAACAGCTGTGCTCTCCTGCATTATGGACTCTTCCACCCTGAAGTGTCTAGGGGAAGTGAGTATGGAGTGAACTGGGAGAGGGCCTAGTCTGAATTAGGAAGGCTGTAGGGCAGGTTGAAGCAGGTCTGCGCCTAGAGAGCTCATGCCAGCAAGCAGAGTTCCTCACAGCAAGACCAGAAACACAGAAACAAACACCAGAAAGTGCAGATGCGAAATGCTAAACATGTTTTAGTTCATTTTCCTGTAGATACATTTCAAATTTTTATACTTAGAATGTAATGTTTAATAACTGCAATCCTGAATCAAGCTAAACAGAAGAAATTGGTTCTCCATGACTTTTGTAGAACTTTTATATCTGAATCATTAATCTGCTAAATCTAATTCTAGTAATTTTTTGGATGAATAAATGTGTTTCACATGATTTCTTTTCTAGACCTTATAGTTCAGGTATAACTATATAACTTTAAGGAAATATTGTATATAAAGAAAGATAAATGCTTCTCACAAATTTCATGTAAAAAATGAAAATTTATTTGATGATGGACAAGTTTCCAAACTAAAAGTCCTCTAAGTCTTATTTTATGAGGGTTTACTGTCATGTGCTTACCAGAATCTTTCACTGGAGCTGTTTCCATGATCAGTTCTTGCTCTTCTTGTTTTTTTTTGTTTTTTTTTTTGTGTGTGTGTTCAGCTTGATGCATATTTATATGAGATCTTTAGGGACCTGAACAAAACTCAAACCCACCTGACCTCTGCTAGGCACTTCCACTTGGGACAATACAAGTTGCAGGGGTGATTAAACTGCTCACATTTTCATTATCATGTAATTTTTGCTATTTACTTCCTATTGGTTTTGTTTTTTAATTGTTTTTTTTTATTTCTCACATCACAGAAACATGCATCTTCAGAAAATGTCACTCCAGACATTAATTTAGAAATCTGGTGTTGGATCATTTAAAAATAACAGCTGCGCTGTCCTGCATTATGGACTCTTCCAAACTGAAGTGTGTAGGGGAAGTGAGAAGGATCTGAATTTGGGCGACATCCTTGTTTAAAGCAGGAAGTCTGTGAGGGAGAGTGAAGAAGTACCACACCTACCAAATGCAAACAAGCAACAAGCCAACAGTCTGCTTGTAGAGACCGGTTTTGTCCAACAGCAACCAAATGTACAGTGTATTACTCTGCACGCTTAATTAAGGTGCTGCAAAGGGTTTTTCGACTGATGCCATAGAAGACCGAGAAAAGGCACTTTTGAAAAAGATTTGTGAGTGTGAAGAACCTTTTAAAAATGTAAAGAGCTTTCACATAATGTGCAGATTCTGCATAAAATTAAGGGCTCTTCCTAAAACTGTTACATCATGTTTCAAAAGATCCTTTAGACTCATTAACATTTCATTAACATCAATGATTCTCCAATAACTACATTTTTTAGAAGTGTTTCTTCTATGATTCTTCTATTTCATTATATAATTTTTTTTTTTTTGCATTTCTTAAAATATTTGTAATTCACAAAAGATTATGTCCTCATTGTACTTCTCAAATCTCTAATAAAGTTACTAAAATTACTAAATCTCATGATGAGCTGATTTAAAAAAACTGCCCTAATAAGTCTTATGCTGTGATGAGCTACTCTTTTACTCAGTGGAAATCTACTGGCGCTGTTTCTCTGATCAGTTCTTGCTCTTCTGGTTTGTTTTTATGTGTTTGTACAGTGTGTTACAGATTCATTTAGGATCATCAAGAGCCTGAACAAAATTCAACCCCAACTTACTTCTCCTAGACACTTCCACTTTGGACAAACATGTGTCCAGACAAAATGTCTTTCAAGGTATTAGTCTGAGTGATCTGATGTTGGATCATGTAACAATAACAGCTGTTCTCTCCTGTGTTATATACTGTTCCAGGTTGAAGTGTCTAGGGAAAGTGAAAAGGATATGAATTTGGGTGACGTCCTAGTTTGAAGCAGGAGATTGTACCACACCTACCAAATGCCAACAAGCAACAAGTTCATGCCAGTAGTTATCATTTCATGAATGTGAAAGATTACTTTCGTGTCTCGTAGCTTTCTGTTTCTTTCAGTTTCATCTTCATAAAATTCACAAACACAACAAAAATGCAAATGTTAAATACTTTCTATGTTGTTTAGTTCAGTCTCTACAGTCATTTTCCAGCAATTAGTTTAAAGTGTGATATTTATCATCTCCAGTGCTGCATTAGACAGAAATACAGAACTCAGAAGAGCCCCGACTTGCATTGCTGAGCAAGTCAGACCAGAGAACAATCACAGATCATTAAAAACAAACTCAAGTGTATTAGATGATGGGTGTGAGAGCCTCAGGGTAGAAGTCAGGTCACATCCTGCTGAAACTTTAGCCACAAACTGTGCAAACAGGAACTGTTCATAATAAATAACTCATACCTTTATTTATTTTAAAAATATTTTGGGCTCTTTAATCATTATTGCTGTAAATCTTTTTTGCTTTTGATGGACAGAGAAATACAGATCTGCACTGACTAGCCACAGCATACAAAAATTATACCCCCCTATTTTCTCACATAACTGAAAAAAGGAAGTTAAACCAAAATACCAACAGTGCCCAGGCACCCGTAATGGTTTGGTGTTTTGATAACTGGCCGAATGAGTGCATTTAATGAGGGTTTAACCTTAAAAGCAGGGATAAATAACTAGTGCTGTTGTAAGACAAAATCTTGTTGCTTTTCTTGCTTGTTCTTGTTTGTTCTTGTTAGTTGAGATCCTGAACACAATGCAACTCCAACTTACTTCATCTATACATTTCCACTCAGGAAAACCCAAGCCAGGGATGATCAAACTGCTCTTTAAAAGCAACAATGTTTAATGATCATGTCATTTTTCCTTTTTTTAATTTATTTTCTTCATGCACTTTAGAAAAAGGGTCAAATAAACAAACATTCAAGGTTTTAGACTGAGTGATCTGATGCTGGTTCAGTTAAAAATAACAGCTGTGCTCTCCTGCATTAAGAACTGTACTAGGTTAAGTGTCTAGGGGAAGTGAGTATGAACAGAACTTGGAGACATCCCAGTTTAAAGCAGGAGGGCTATAAGGCACATTGAAACAGTGTCACACCCAAGGAGCACCCAGCTACAAGCAGAGAGTCCATTCCAGGTGATGGAGGTTTGTCTTATTTCCTAATATATTTGTGAATTGTTGTTTTATAGACTCTACCAAGGCTCCCTCAAGGGTTCCTCTTCAGTACCTTTAGTTAGGGAACATAATTGTACCATATTTTGTTATTAAGTTATATGTTTTAAGTTGTATTGACTCTATACACCCTGCCCTGCCTCTAGGCTTTTAGCTTTACTGTTCTGTTTTAAAATATTACATTATAGAAAGACACAAATATGAACCTTTCCTTTGCTAAATTGAATGTAGTGTACCATAAGAACTCATTTAGGCTACACAACTGGACCTGCAGACCATTGTTGTACATTTTAGGTATATTTATACTGTTTACAACTTGATGAAGAGAAAAGTGTAACTGTACCATACTCATATTTTAGATGATGTACAGAAGAATGTTGCTTTGCCTTTGTAATACAGCCAGCAGGTTTACTGTGTGGTCTCAAATGGCACGCTAACGTATTCAAAGAGAGAATCATAGCAGGTTGCTTCTCTTAACACTTTACATTTTAAACAACTTCTCACCTGTTGTAAATGGATACAAAAGTAACACAGGCATAAATTTAAAGGCCAGTTTAAGCCACATCATTTTATGTGAGGAAAATCTTTATAGACATTAAAAGATTAAGCATATAAGAATAAACCAGAAATGGAGATTAATGAGGATGAGTTAAAGTAGACAGATGTATGTAATATTCTGCACTTTTACATTGATGAACTATCAGATCAGAAGAATTTATAAAGACATTTTGCTGCTGAGCTGCAAAATTTAAATTAGTCTTCTTCTGGACCCCCAGAGATGTAGTACTCGTCAGCCTTGGCAGAGGGAAGCATAAGACCACCCAAACTTTCTTTTGACTACCACCAGTAGTCTCTGTGCTGCAACTGCCATGTTACCTGTAGAAACGAGAATGCGTACTCTCGCATTCAGGCAGTTTATATCAGTAAAAGCTGGTGTATTGGTTTTGGATGGTCTTATGACAACAGAGAACTGGATTGTCCAGGTATATAGGAACGCCACAGGACAATGATGGCTAGTTCTGGGTGATGTGTTGTTTATTTATGTATATTATCAAATAATGAATTCCACTGTCTGCATGCATATCTGCACAGTGCAAAATTTTCGGGGTTGGCGTGGCCTGTGGTGGTGGAGCCCAGTGTGATTCTTCTATTGCATTATATAAAGAACACTTTGTGGCACCTATATTTATTTTGTCTAATTTACAAAACATAAATTATTTTCACTTTGTGCTTCTCAAATCTCTAATAAAGGAATTTACTAGATCCAAAACATTGTCAAGGCTTCTTAACATAATCTGCCCTAATAAGTCTTCTGCTGTGAGGAGTTACTCTGTTACTCAGTGGAAAATTACACTGGTGCTGTTTCTCTGATCAGTTCTTGCTCTTCTGGTTTGTGTATTTGCATGTTTGGACAGGGTGTTGCAGATTCAAGATCTTCAAGCACCTGAACACAATTAAACTCCAGCTTACTTCTCCTAGACACTTCCACTTGGAAGTTGGATCCAAGCTGTAAGGGAGGTCAAACTGCTTACTAAGTGCAGCATTGTTTACTGATCATGTTGCTTATTCACATCATATTACGTTATCATTTCTGAGCTTCATGTGTTTTAGACAAACATATGTGTCCAGAAAAAAATGTGTTTCAAGGTATTAGTCTGAGTGATCTGATGTTGGATCATGTAACAATAACAACTGTTCTCTCCTGCGTTATATACTGTTCCAGGTTGCAGTGTCTAGGGAAAGTAAGAAGGTTGTGAATTTGGGCGACGTCCTAGTTTGAAGCAGGAAGCCTCTGAGGGAGATTGTACCACACCTACCAAAAGCTAACAAGCAACGAGTTCATGCCAGTAGTTTTTATTTCACTGTTTACAGTCATGAATGTGAAAGATTACATCTTTGTCTCATGGAGATAAATATACTTTGTGCTACTGTTGTTTTAAATACTTCTAGGGCACATTTGAACTCATCTGAGTTTTATTTTCTGAGCTTCCTTTTTCTTTCAGTTTCATCTTTATAGAATTTACAACTAAACACCACAAAAAAGCAAATGCTAAATACTTACCATGTTGTTTAGTTCAGTCTCTACAGTCATTTTTCTGCAATTAGTTTAAAGTGTGATATTTATCATCTCCAGTGCTGCATTAGACAGAAATACAGAACTCAGAAGAGCCCCGACTTGCATTGCTGAGCAAGTCAGACCAGAGAACAATCACAGATCTTAAAAACAAACTCAAGTGTATTAGACGATGGGTGTGAGAGCCTCAGGGTAGAAGTCAGGTCACATCCTGTTGAAACTTTAGCCACAAACTGTGCAAACAGGAACTGTTCATTATTATTAACTGACATATTTCACAACTGACTGACTCATACCTTTATGCATTTTCTCATCAAGGTTTCAAGATATAAAGTACAGAGAAAAAGAAAGTCATTTAAAAAACATTTTGTACTCTTTGATCATTATTGCTTTTGATGGACAGAGAAATACAGACCTGCAGTGATTAATTACAGTATACAAAAAGTATACCCCCTATATTACTTCTCACATAACTGAAAAAAAGGAAGTTTAAATATATCATAATGAGCAGACCAAGATACCAACAGTGTCCAGGCTTCATAAAGATTTGGTATTTTGATGACTGGCCGAATGAGTGCATTTAATGAGGGGTTACCCTTAAACACAGGGATACTAGTGCTGTTGTAAGACGAAATCTTGTTGCTCTTCTTGATTTTTTTTTTTGTTTTTTTTTGAGATCCTGAACACAATTCAACTCCAAATTACTTCATCTATACACTTCCACTCAGGAAAACCCAACACTGATCAAACTGCTTTTTAAAAGCAAGAGTGTTTAATTATCATGTCATTTTTCATTTTTCATTTATTTTCTTCATGCATTTTAGAAAAAAAGGTCAGATAAACAGACATTCAAGGTTTAAGACTGAGTGATCTGATGCTGATTCTGTTAAAAATAACAGCTGTGCTCTCCTCCATTATGGACTCTACCAAGTTGAAGTGTCTAGGGTTTAAAGCAGGAGGGCTATAAGGCAGATTGAAACAGTGTCACACCCAAGGAGCTCCCAGCTACAAGCAGAGAGTCTGTTCCAGGTGACAGAGGTTTGTCTTATTTCCTAATATATTTGTGAATTGTCATCTTATAGACTCTAACAAAGGGCTCCCTCAAGGGTTCATCTTCAGTACTTTTATTTAGGGAACATAATTGTACCATATTTTGTTATTAAGTTATATGTTTTAGGTTGTATTGACTCTATACACCCTGTCCTGCCTCTAGGCTTTTAGCTTTACTGTTCTGTTTCAAATATTACATTATAAAAATATATACAAATATGAACCTTTCCTTTGCTAAAGTGAATGTAGTGTACCACAGGAACTCATTTAGGCTGCACAACTGGACCTGAAGACTATTGTTGTACATTTTAAAGGTATATTTACACTGTTTGTGACTTGATGAACAAAAGTGTAACTGTACCATACTCATATTTTAGACCGTGCACAGAAGACTGTTGCTTCTTAATACAGTTTACTGTGTGGTTTGAAATGGCACTAACATATTTAAAGATAGAATCATAGCAGCCCTTACAAAAAAGTATACTTCATTTCCCAAGTACACTTTATGTAGTAAGTATACTAATATCAATGTACTAGTAATATACTTGTAAGTGTACTATTTCAGTACTTCTTGGGAATAAATTGGCCCACTTTTTAGTTTATAAAAGTATACTTTGAAGCATACTACAAGTAAAATTACATACATCCACTGGCCTGACTGCATGTCTTTGGACTATGAGAAGAATCTGGAGTACCTGGAGGAAACCCACGTAGATACAGGGAGAACATGCAAACTCAACACAGAAAGGACCCTGGTCACCCAGCCAGGAAATTGAATCCAGGTCCTTCTAGGTGTGAGGCAAGAGTGCTACCCACTGTGCCACCATGCCACCCTGTTACTTTATACACTGTTACTTTATACTTACTTATACTGTTCTTGAGTACATCTAAAGATGAAGTACAAGTACAGGCTGGATATAGTCAAACCTTTCTTTACATGTCAAGTATACTTAGGTATAATTTTGTTTAGCATACCTCTGATAAGTACATACAAGTATACTGAAAGATACTTACTTATTTTTTAGTTTAAAAGAAGTATACTAATAGCATACTTGAATATACCTCTTTTTTTGTAAGGGAGGTTACATCTCTTAAGATTTTACATTTTAAACACCTTCTCACCAGTTGTAAATGGGTACAAAATCAACACAGACATATTTTTATAGGCTCATTTAAGCCATGACCACATCATTTTATGTGAGGAACATCTTAATAGAAGTCAAAAGCTTAAGCATATAAGAATAAGCCAGAAATGGAGATGAAAGTAATGGGGATGAGTTAAAGTAGACTTATGTATGTCTGCACTTTTACATTGACCAACCATCAGTTCAGACTAATTCATTCACATTCCTCATTTTGTTGTCAGAGACATTTTGCTGCTGAGCTGCAAAATTTAGGTTAGTGTTCTTTTAGGACCCCTACAGCTGCAGTACCCGCCAGCTCCTGCAGAGGGAAGCATAAGACCACCCAAACCTTCTGTTCATTACCACCAGCAGTCTCTGTGCAACAGCTGCAATGGTAACTTTAGAAACAAGAATGTGTGCTCTCACATTCAGGCAGTTTATATTAGTAAAAGCTGGCATATTGGTTTTGGATGGTTTGTGACAACAGAGAGCTGGAGTAACCATCTATATAGGACCACCACGGGAGTTCTGGGTGATGCGTTGTTTATATATAGATGTTATCAAATAGTGAACTCCACTGTATGCATGCATATCTGCACAGTGTAATATTTTCAGTGTTAGCGTGGCCTGTGGTGGTGGGCCTGATGTGATATCTTTTCATGGGCCCAAAATCCCTGGCACCATCCCTGGTTGTGATGTAGGCATTTGATTTTGAAAGCTAGCGACTATGGAAAGTAATTCTTCAAAAAGTGCATGTCGAGCAATTATGTAATAATTGTGATTAGATTTATTTGTAAAAATATTACACATCATTTCCCCACCAATCACATAGATACAAATATCACATGTTGTGAAAAAAGGAAATAACCTCAAAATGTTATTATTTTTAATACAAATCTAAAATAGAAACTAAAGAAAAATAAAAAACTAACTTAAAAGCTCACAAAAACCTTCATAATATTTCTTCAACAGAATTGAAACTGTTAATTGTTTCCATTGAAAATAGGCAGCTATTTATTTTGCAAAACAGTACTTTTTTAAACAAAGATGCGAAAAATGTGCCACCAGTTTTTCTTCTTTTGTTTTTCCAGTTCTTCCTCTATCACCCTCCTCTTCGCCTCTTCTTCCTTTCTGATCTCTCTTTCCCTAATCAGTCTTTTCCACTCCTCCTCCTCTCGTACATCCCTCACTTTCATCTCACGTCTCTTCTTCTCCACCTCCCTCATCTCTTTCCTGATCTCCCCTCTCTTCTTCTCTTCTTCTTCCCTAATCTCTCTCTCCTTTTCCACCATACACCTCTCCTCTTCCTTTAGCCTTGAACTTCTCCATTCTTTAAGACTGATTCTGCTGATGTTAAAAGTGCTCTTGTTGTCATACGTCATCCTGTCTATCTTGTTCAGTAACTCTGAAACCTGATTGAAATCTTTGGTTTCTCTGTTGTTCATGATGTGGTATCTGCCTCCACAGAGGCGAAGAAGCTTCTGGAGCTCCACACTTTCATTAAGAAACTTCTCCATTGGTTTTCCCTCCAGCAGATCTCCACCAGTAAACAGTACCATGGTGGACATCAGAGCTTCTTCTCGTAAGTTCTCTTCAATCCATGTCACTGTGTTTCTCTCCTCTTCTGTGAGTCTCCCCACTCTGATCACCAGAAGGAACACATGAGGTCTAGGAGAAGCCATTCGGACACACTCTAATTCTTGGTCAGATGACTGCCACATGTCCATAATGGGAGGTGTGTCAATGACGGTGATTTTTCTCCCTCTAACAACTTCAGTCCATCTCTGACAGTTTCTGGTCACAGACACAGGCGATGCTTCTGCCCTGAAAGCATTTTGGCCCAGGATGGTGTTTCCTGTTGCACTCTTCCCTGCTCCAGACTTGCCCAACATCATCAGTCTCACCTCAGGTCCAATCTGAAGATATGCTGGACATGAAGAATGTGAATGCAATTCCATAAGTGAGAATTACTTTGCACTTTTGTGTATGTATTGGTAATAATGTATTTATAATATATATATATATATATATAATGTAATGATATAATTCTTCAAGGGATGATATTCAGGACTCTTATCTTAATTGTTTTAAACAAATGAATGCATAGACACACCTTTTGGAGTAAGTGAAGTCCAAGTGAAGTACAATTTAAATAAGAACAGGTAGGCTCCATATGCAAGCCAGATTAACCTGGAGTTAAACTTTCCTCGCTGAATACAAAAATAGCACACAATATTTAGCTATTCCTTCACAAATTTAACAAATCCAGGATATTATATTAAAATGCAGTATACTCAGACATAGACAGTGCTGTAAAAAGTATTTGCCTCACTTCTTTTTACAAATTTTCGCATTAAATGATCCTCATGCACAACATAATATAAAAGAAGCAGAACATGAGGGAAAACAGAGCTCAGTTGTTAACGATCAATTCACTGATTGAAGGAAACATATATTACCCATGTAATTGGCCCCTAAACTTGTTGTGCCACCTTTGGTTGCATCTTCACTGTGAACGAATTTGGCGGTGTAGTCAGGATTTTGACTAGGCCTTTGCAAAACCTTCTTTTTGTCTCTTTTAAGGCAACAAACCAATTTTCCTCACATTACACGAACGACAATGACAGGGTTAATAATAAAGGGAAGAGTTCAGTTAAGTCAATAAAAAGCATGTATCTGGCCATACTATCTCTTAGTGGACACTTTTAAACCCCTTTTTTAAATTTCAGTATAATTTTCTTTGTGAGAATTTTATGAGAATTTGCAGAAGTATGTTTGTTGCCTAGAAGCAATATTGTAAGGCAGTGGAATGGATTCAGCCAGTGACAAGCCAAATCTCGCTATTTCAGGGAACACAGATCTATATCATTTCTTCGCATTGTTGCAGAATGTTGCCTCAAGGCAACATACCCCAAAAGAACCCCTGTACACATTATTATTTAAAAATGATTTTGAATTTAATAATTTGGTTGATTTTATGCAAGAAAAGTGAATTGAATATATTTTTAATTGCACTCATAATGCATGCAGTAGAGGGTTAAGTCATTCAGATGTGAACTTGCTCTTGCGTTTAGGTTCATTGTCTTGCTGAATAAATCAAACATGCTTGAGCTTCAGATGATGGACTGGTGACCACAAATTTCCCTGCAGAATTTTTTGGTGGAGAGTAGAATTTATGGTTCCATCAGTTATAGCAAGTTGCCCAGGCCCTGGAACAGCAAACATCACCACACCATCACACTGTGATGTGTAATGGTGTGTTAGCTTTACACCAGATACACTGAGAACCCATCAGTCCACAGAATTTTTCTTTTGATTCTGGCATAGTGTGCTGCTTGTGGTCCTTTTAGCCTGTTTCTGGAAAAATTATACTTAAGTGATTTTTAGATTTACAACAAGGCTGCCATTAACCAAGCCTGCATGAACGTTTTTCCAATTCCAATTCTCAACGAAATATGATTCATTGTCTTTTGTGTTTATTCAGGTTGCCTTTTCTTTTATTACATTTTGTTTGAAGATCTGAGACAATTGTGACAAGTATAATAAATGTGCAAAAAATAGAGGAAAACAAGAGGGGGCAAATACTTTTTCACAATACTGTATATCAATGTTGACAAAATCCCCATTTCTGTAGTTTTTTTGTTACATAATTTGAAAATTCAGAAAATTCATGAATCAAAATTACTTAAAATGAAATCTTGTTACATCAACATGCATTAAAAGTCAATGATTTCCTTTCCTCAAACAGTGCCATTTTGGAAAGAAAAGACATAGTTTTTTGTTACTGTTGGTACAGTCAGCTTCTTGATTTTAAGCAACCAAAGACGGGTTGAAAACAAAAAGGTCATAACATTTTAATTGTATTTAATTAGCTCACACTGAAGATTTAAGAAAAAAAGTTTCAAACAACCAGTGCTGTAGTGAATCTGCCTGGAAGGGGTCCTTGCTCCTCCACACAAGGAGGATGGTTAAAAGTTCATGATTGGAGATTTGCAGAAGATGGTAGCATTCTGGCATTGCCAAGTCTCCAAGACTACAATTAGATGTCACCTTCATGCCAAGAAACTATAGACTCTGGAGAAATTCTGTATGGAGGAGGGGGCTCTCAGATTGCTTGCTCTGTATTTTCTAATTATATTAAACAAATAATTAAATGCAGGGGTGCAAATTATTATGACAAATGTGATAATGTTAAACATATTTTTTTTGTTAAGGGTTTTTGTTTTCTAGACTAAATGTAGTTAAATTAAGTTAGATTTTTCTCACATTGTCTAATTAATAATATAATAATCATCTAATTAACCACAAAGATGTGTTTCTCATCACCTTTTTTTTACCCATCCTTACAAACAGTGCCAAAAATTATGGAGCTGACTGTATTGTGTCAGACTAAAGATATATTGGCTTTTTTGTCTTACCATACTTTGTCCTGTTGTTGTCTTGGGCTGAGGGACTGCTCCCTCTGAGACACTGGACTTCTCTCCATCAGGCCTTTCAATCAGGAGGTTTTCATTTAACATCAAAAGTTTTAACACTTGCAGTATGAGTTTATGACAAAATAGTAAATCCTGTATACATACCAATATGTATAAACAAATTTCCTTATGTGCACTTGTCTTACCGATGTGCCTATGCTGCCTTACCTTGTATCACCACAGTAGTGAGTTGTGTTCCATTGCTGTACTTGTGGACTGCAGCATGTACATACTTACATACTGTGCACAAGTTTTGTCTCTGTTGATCTCTTTCATCAATTGCTAGTTCTAACTAGTAAACAGGGGGTAACTGGATCTTTAGCCATGGAGAACCATCAAGGCCATCTAGGTCTTCGATGAAGACCTAATGATTTATTAGAACTAAAAATAAAAGCTGTAATTTTTAGTTCATTGTAATTTAATTATTGTAGAAATATTCTTTATTGTTATGTATTGGTTGAAAGCAGATGGTCCAAACTGGCCTGAAGGCGTTGCATGTTAACTAACTACCAACATAATTAGGAAGTGACAGAGGCAGAGTCCACCAGACAAATTTTAATTTCCTTTGAGTGGGACCAATTTATGAGAAAAATGTCACTCTGGCCTTATGGAAGCTCTGGTTATGTCACTGTGAATATGAACCCTAGGATATCATGCATGATTTCCCAGTGTTTTCAATCAAAATAGCATTTTATGGACCTACATTACAAATACTTTATTGATTGTTAATGCTTTAACAAGAACATCTTACCTGTAAAAAGATGTGGAGAGCCCTCCTTCAAAAGTGTTTGGGGTGTCCATGGACTGATGCTCATTTGCAGGCTGTGTGTTTTGTTCACTGAAAACAGTATCATAAATATCTTAATGCACTGAAAAAAAACTAAATAGATCACAATGTCCAGAGGTTTTGGACTTAGTGTTGGAATGAATGTGTTTACATAAATCTACCATCTGTTTCTAATGGTAGATAACATTTATGTTTAACTTGAATAGCTATGGACAATTACTACTACTGCTAGAACCATCTCATGCTTAAATGGTTGTTTGCATGGTGAAATGGTTCATCAGATTGATGGAGAGAATGTTCTATATATTCTATATATTTTTGAAAATGGTTCTAAATAGCACAAAAAAAGAGTTCTTCTATTGTTATGATGTCAAGCTTGTATAGAACCATATATAACACATTCTCCATCAATCTGAAGAACATTTCACCATTCAAACAAACATTTAAGCATGAAATGGCTCTATATAGAACTCATGGTTTTAAATAGAACTATTGCATTTACTAATGAACCCTTGAAGAACCACCTTTTTAAGTGTGTAGGAAATATTCTAAGAAAATAAACCTTTCTAGTCCATTAATCTTGGAAGAAACTACTTAATATAGACAAATAAGGCCTGACCTTCCAGCAGGACTCAGCTCACTGTTGTTGTCACAGGTACAGTCTATGTCATTTTCCATCTCCATGTTTGAATATGTGAAGGCTTTTTTTCCAGTCTCTTGAACTTATAAACAGAACATATAAGCAGGTGAGTCACATGTTGTTTTTTATTTTCCCCCCATTATGCTAAATTCAGCAAATAAACAGTACAATGTGCAGAGGTGTGTTCTCTGTAGAGGATGTGTACTTTTTTCACTTAGAACATCAACTAAAAGTGTAAATTGACCAGGAGCACTTAAACCGATTGCACGCAACTGTGTCTCACACTGGCTTGACTTTTTAATTATATACCTCCAGAACAACACTGAATACATCTGGATGTCATTTCTTTGGTTTCAGCCTCTCATGAAAGATGAGAACTCTGAAACTAACTATTACAATAGAATCCCACCGATTTTCTAAAATATCTGCATTATTTAATAATTGAGATGTAAACAAAGTCATTCATGTGACATTCTTCTTTAAAAAGAAACCTACCAAATCAGAATTAAGAACTGTACACAGCGGTGGTGTCAGGAACCAGACATCCGAAGGCAATGTCTCTATAACACACCTCACAGAAAGTTACTACATGAAATGGTTAGACTGCCTGATGTCCAATGATTTTGACCTAAAATATATTTTTTAAAAACATTCATGGTGCAGTGATACATGAAGTGATGCTCAGAAGACACAATGGTGGTTTTGGATTGTAAATAAAACGGCTATATTTGTGTTGTAGACATTGTGACCCCTGGTTCCCATCACCACTGTAAATAAACCTGAGAAACCTTGTTTCTCTACAATGAATCACTTCCCATTACCTCACTCTGAATGACATTGTTGACATCTCAAAAATGAAACGATGCAGAACTTTAGAAAAATCAGTAGAATTCACCTGTAAGTATTTATTTTAACCTACCAAAAGTGGTCTTTCAGTGCTACAGCATTACAATGAGGAAGGTAAAGGTTATTGGTCACTGTGACCCCCCAAAACACAACTTTTGCACCAAACTGTCCAACATGTGAGGTATGTTCTGAAGTCCACAAAAAACCCTAGTTATTTTATTAATGCTAGTCATCCAAAAAGGAATTCCAATGGGGAATGACATCAGTCATCATAGTTTCTAGAACAGCGTGTGGGTAAATTACTCAATGACTATTCAAAGAGTCTCTCATAAAGGCTCACCTCCAAGTTTGAATATTGCTGTCTCCATGATCAACTGCTTTTCCTCTTCTTCTTTGTTAGATTCTGCATGTGAACGCAGTTTGTTAACCGATTCACTTAAAAAATTCTAAATCACAAAACATATATTGCCACAAGAAAAGAAATCTCGTGCACAGCCTTTCAATGGGAGCCTGCACCATGGATTCTGTTTGGCTGGACTGGCAAGCAGATTTTGAATTTAGATCTGGTGACTTGCCGGAGGGGTAACCGTTAAATGCCACGCCTCAAGGATGCGTAAACAAGGTTTACCATTGGCCCTGAGCAGAATGTATTCAGTTATTTTTAAACTGATTCGCCAAAACTGAATGCTGTACCACGTTGTTGAAAATGTCCAATATTGTTACTGCATGGTTTGAAATGCTGCACATGTGTCAGATGGTTGCAGCAAGATTTAAAAGTAAAGGGGATGGAGGATCTACCCTTCATTCATTTCTTAGGTTAAAACTCTGGTTCCCAACCCTGGTCCTTAGGAGCCAGAGATATGCTTTGTATATTTGGTGGTTAGTTTGGTGACACTGAACTAATTAAACTAACTAAACTAATCCACAAAATAACAAGCTCTTTTCAAGTTGAAATACATGTGTCACCAAACTGATTACTAAATATGCGAAGCTAGGGTTCTTTAGGACGAGGGTTGGTTTGGTGACACATAACTATTCTGCTAAATAACAATCCCTTTGTAAGTTGAAGTAGGTGTGTTAAGAAACACCAGACTACTCAAAGCAGGGTCAGGAACCACTACCTTAAAAGAGAATTCTAAACTCTGGATAGCTACTTTATTGATATGCAAATAAATGTGAAATCAGCAAATGACTGACTAGGAACCACTGGCCACAAGGTTTGCAATGTAAATATGTTCATTTTTTACTGTCCACAAAAAACAGTGAATCTACACGTGCCTAAATTTTTACTGTGACGTTGATAATGGTAAAACAGTAAACCCAACGTAACTGAGCATTTCACCCCAAACCACTCTGAATTAGTCTATTTACACCTCAACCATTCAATCATGCAGGAGTTCTGAAATTCCCCAAAAACTACCTTAATTTACCCATATTCCATATTCAGGGCTGCAACACCCTCCGTATCTAGCAGAGGACATCATCAGACCATATTTTCATTCAATACTAGTCTCGGCTTCTCTGCAGCTGTGTGAGACTGGCAAAAACAAACGTAATTCAGGAAAAAGGAAATGAAACATAAAAGGCTACATATCTTCCAACAAAGACTCCATATTTTTTCTTAATCCACATGTGAAACAACTGAGAACTTCCAATGGAGTAGCTTTTGGGGAAAAATGAATTTTCCCAACACTGGCAAATACAACTTTAAACATTATAACTTCTGAATAATAGTTGATTGTTTAGTAGTTAGCTAAGTTATGTAACGGGTGATCCTGATACAGAACTACATGTCCCATAATTCCCATGTTCATGGATAAACGAGCGAGAAACTTTCCTCGTCACGCTTCTTTTGTCAAGGAGATCCGCTGGTATTACACAGGTAATGTACGCAACCTTCAAGATGTAAAACTGCAAAAATACTGCCTGTAAGTTTCTATTGTGCGCGTAGGTCGAAGTTTTTAGACGGATGCTTGTTCTGGGGTGTGCAATCTTATTCACAAAAGCCGGTGTGGCTGGAGGTTTTCATTCAAACTCGAAGCTGAAGTCCGCGTATTGTTCCCCGTCTTCTTGTTCGAATTTTCTCGTTCTGCCTTAAATGGTGCAGCAGTTACATTCTGGCGCCTGAGACGTTGTATAAATGCTGCACCATTTAAGGTGGAACGAGAAAATTCGAACGAGAAGCTGACTTTAGCTTCGCCACTCAAACAAAGCTGGAGCCCACATGATCAGTTGTTGAGGAAACTGAAACTAACTTTCTAAAGAAGTGGACTCCGGTGCGCTTCTGCTTGTTTGGGATCAAACGCTGCAGCCACACTTAATGAATAAGGCTGGACACCCCCGCTGCTGTTGCTGCCGTCAGTCGTGGTGGTAATAGAGCCATGAAAGAAACAGTAACCTGCATGTTTTCTGAGTTCAGACTCCAACTAGGAAACTTTCTCCAACCAGTCGCTATGAAATGCTCTCCTTTGTGACCTGTGTGGACACTGAGACAGTCTTTTTTGCTTTAGTCACACATTTTTGTCTCCGAAGTCTGTTTCAGAACCTTTCATAAAAGACGAGCTCCTTCTCTCTGTTTTGATCCTCATTTTACTCCTTCTCCCTGTTCTGATCCTCCTTTCACTCCTTCTCTCTGTTCTGATCCTCCTTTCACTCCTTCTCTCTGTTATGATCCTCCTTTCACTCCTTCTCTCTGTTCTGATCCTCCTTTCACTCCTTCTCTCTGTTCTGATCCTTGTTTCACTCCATCTCCCTGTTCTGATCCTCATTTCACTCCTTCTCTCTGTTCTTATCCTCATTTCACTCCTTCTCTCTGTTCTTATCCTCTTTTCACTCCTTCGCTCTGTTCTTATCCTCTTTTCACTCCTTCTCTCTGTTCTTATCCTCTTTTTACTCCTTCTCCTTGTTCTGGTCCCTCTTTCACTCCTCCTTCTTTCTGTTCCGGTCCTTTTTTCGCTCCCTTTCCCAGTCTTGATCCTCCTTCTGCTCCTTCTCTCTGTTCTTATCCTCCTTTCACTCCTTCCCCCTGTTTTTACCCTCTTTTTACTCCTTCTCCCTGTTTTTATCCTCCTTTTACTCCTTTTACTCCTTTTCCCTGTTTTTATCCTCCTTCTGCTCCTTCTCCCTGTTCTGATCCTCCTTCCACTCCTTCTCCTTGTTCCTATCCTTTTTTCGGTCCGGTCCTTTTTTCACTCCCTTTCCCTGTCTTGACCTTCCTTTCGCTCTTTCTCCCTGTTCTGATCCTCTTTTTGCGACGATAGCTTTCTACAGCCAAATAGTGCATTTAATGTTACATTGGGAATTCTGCAGTTTTGCTGAAATTAAATGGCTTCCTATGTGACAAATAATGTAGGATTTGGGCATAGAAGCCATTATTTCATTACTTACAAAGCACACTATATAGGGAGCTGGTAGACATGTGAGATTTAGCCTGTTGACTTCTTGTTAGCATTGTACTGAGAACAGTTGGCGTACAGCCTGACTGCCTGGAAACTGAAAGCGTTCAAAGAAAAGATCATAAGAAGAGCATAATGGGAAATGTAGTGTGTGCATTGTATTTGCATGGTCATAGTTCATGGAAACTGAAAGCATTAAAAGTAAAGATGGTGGTACAGCATGGGAAATGTAGTGTATTCGGTCATGACATTTGTCGTATTTTATGTAGATTTCCAGATTCCGCCTTTTTTGTGTCAGATTTATAAAGATCAAACAATGTACAGTTTCCAGTATTTTCAACTTCATGTAGTGGGACTTTAATAAAATCTCAACTCTTTTGTTCACATCTTCAGTCTGCTTTGTTTCAGCCTTTCACCATGACATCATCTCCACACATTCTTATTAACGCTCTCGATGAGCTGATTAATGATGACCTGAAAAGATTCACATATTTCCTTACCAGTTGCCCACCAGTGGGCTACTCAAATATTCCATGGGCAAAGCTGCATGAAAAATCAAGAACAGAAGTGGCAACAGCAATGATTAGTGTCTATGATGGAAATGCACTCAAAGTTGCTGTAGACATCTTGAAGAAGATGAATCAAAATAAACTTGCAAATAACATACTAAAACAGATGCAAGGACAACAGACAAACCCTGATCTCAACGAGCAGTCTTTAAAAAAACGAAGGCCGTCAAGTTCGCAGATCCACAATGAGCATGCATGTCAACCAACCAATAAAGGAGAACTATCAACTCTGACAGACTCCAGGGTTAGTCAACGGACAAAATCGCTTGAAGGTAATATTTTTTTTTAATTTACTGATGTGTAAATGTCAAAGGCCACTCTTATTTTATTTATTTTTCAGTCAAAGCGACCATTAACTGAATGGAACTTCGGAGGTGTGAGCATTTTTTTTAGACCATTTAATATGTTGAATACAACAAACGATAGTTCCCCAGCATGAATTGTATTGTTACAGGTTATTGGGCAATTCTAATTGGATAGCAAACTTAGTAAGTAATATGTACCTCTCTTCACCCTCTTGCCCACAGGGAACGATCTTCAGAGTGTCGTGAGGAATCATAAACTCTGGCTAAAAAATAAAAATAAGTTCATAGTTGAAGAGACGGCCTACAGTAGTAAAAAGATCCCACTGAATGACATCTACACAGATCTCACTGTGACAGAAGGAGATGGCAGAAAGTTAAATAAGGAACATGAGGTTTTAAACATTGAAAATTCAGAATCCTCACATGAGACCAGAATCAACTGCAATGACATTTTTAGAGGAAATGAAGAAATCAGAACTGTTCTTACAAAAGGTGTAGCTGGCATTGGAAAAACCGTCTCTGTGCAGAAATTCATCCTTGACTGGGCAGAGAATAAGGCCAACAAAGACATCATATTTCTGTTTGTACTTCCATTTCGTGAGCTAAACCTGATTAAGGACGAATGTTGTAGTCTACATGAACTTTTGGTTCGCTTACATCCTGAATTGAAGGGCTGCCATTCAAACCTGTATGTTGACGAGAAAATTTTGTTCATTTTTGATGGCCTTGAGGAAAGTAGAATTCATATGAATTTTAGACAAACAGCAATTGTCAGTAATGTTGACATTAAATCCACAGTGGATTCATTGATAATAAACCTCATCAACAAGGAACTACTCTCTTCTGCTCGTATTTGGATAACTTCAAGGCCAGCAGCAGCCAATCTGGTGCCCTTTAAGTATGTTGACCATGTGACAGAGATTCAGGGATTCAGTGACCTCCAGAAGGAAGAATATTTCAAAAAGAGAGTGCAAAATAAGGATCAGGCCAACAGAATCATCTCGCACATTAGGTCAGCAAGAAGCCTTCACATTATGTGCCAAATACCAGTCTTTTGTTGGATTTCAGTTACTGCACTTCAGCCTTGGTTGAGTCAGAACTGTGACAAAGAAATCCCCACAACTCTTACTGAAATGTACTCTCACTTTCTGCTCATTCAAACAAACACAAAGAATCAAAAGTTTGATGAGAGACATGAAGAAGATGCTAAAAAACTTCTGGAGGACAACAGAGAGATGATCCTCAAACTTTCTGAACTGGCTTTCATACAGCTGCTTAAGGGCAATGCCTTGTTCTATGAATCAGACCTGAAAGAGTGTGGCATTGATGTCAAAGAGGCTTCCTGGTACTCTGGGCTATGCACTGAAATAGTTAAGGTGGAATCTGTGTTTTACCGAGAAAAGGTCTACTGCTTTGTGCACCTGAGCTTTCAGGAGTTTTTTGCTGCTTTGTACGTATTCTACTGCTACCTGTGCAAGAACCTGGAGAAAATCAAGATGTTTCTCCCAAAGGCAAAGGCTGCAGAAACACCCCTGGAAGTGTTTATGAAGAATGCAGTGGATGAAGCCTTAAAGAGTAAGAATGGACACCTTGATCTTTTCCTTCGTTTCCTTCATGGCATTACTCTGGAGTCTAGTCAAAGACTCCTAAAAGGCCTACTGACAAACATTTACAGTAGTTCAGAGAGCATTCAGAAAATAATACAGAACCTCAAACGCGGCCAAAAAAAGAACATCAACCCTGAGAGGTGGATCAATCTGTCACACTGCTTGATTGAAATGAAAGATAATTCTCTTCAGCAAGAAATTCAGGCTTATCTCGTGTCCAAGAAAAAGTCCAAAAAGCTTTCTCTTGCACATTGTTCAGCAATGGCTAACATGTTTCAAGCATCAGAAGAGGTGATGGAGGTGTTAGACCTGAAGAAATACAACACATCAGAAGAGGGCCGTAGGAGACTGATCCCAGCTGTGAGAAACTGCAGAAAGGCTTTGTGAGTTATCTGATTGTTCCTTACCAGAACTGTGTTCAGTTCCAAATAAATTCTGGATTGGTTTCCTGGACAGGGAATAAGCCTAGACCTGGACTACACAGTGTTCTGAATAGAGATTCTTTGTAATCTATGACTAGGCTTGCTCTCTGTCTGGGAAACCAATCATCAGTTATTCAAGAGTGTCAGATTACCAGTTTAAAGCAAATATTTCAGGGGTAAATCATTAAGGATTAAAGGAGTAAAGTTATCTTATTTTATATTTTTATATCTGGGTAAACCTTGCCCAGGAAAGACTGATCAGTTATTCAAAATGTTTCTCAATTTCTTTTTCTTGTAGCCTGTCAGACTGTAATCTAACCAAGGACTCCTGTGAAAATGTCGCTTCAGCTTTGCAATCAGCTAACTCACCTCTGAGAGAGCTTGACCTGAGCAACAACGACCTACAGGATTCAGGAATGAAACTGCTCTATAATGGGCTTAAGTGTTCACATTGTAAACTAGAGATCCTAAGGTAAGTGTTAGGGATGGTCCTGATCCATTATCAGGATTCAGTATCAAGATATTCCTTGAGTATACTAAATATCTTGTTGGAATAATTTTTCTTGCTTTCATGCTTTTATGAAATTGTTTATAGTTTAAAGGTAAATATTCACATCACTTTTTAGATAAACGTAAAAAAAAATATCATTTTTTTGCCTCTCTTTGACAGTCTCTCTAGCTGTAAGCTCTCCAAACTGTCATGTAAAGATATTGCTTCAGGTCTGCATTCGCTGAACTCATCCCTGAGAAAGCTGGACCTATGTTACAATGACCTGCAAGATGAAGGAGTGAAGCAGCTCTCTGCTGGCCTAAAGAATTCACACTGTAAATTGGAGACATTGAGGTTAGTCACCAAAGAAAAAAAAATATATAATGGTGTTACTTTTACTAAAGAAGCTGAATTCCATCAGCACCTAGGGCAGTTACATCCAGATATATGGTGTAATCACTCAGGGTTAAAATACTGTACTTCCATTTGTTTGGTGAGGTTTAATTGGCAAAGTATTTTACTTTCTACCATTGTATCAGCAAAGACTTCCTCATTTCACTTACAGATTATCAGAAAATGTAATCGACACAGTTTTTTTAAGCTCATGGCAAGTAATACTTGTTTCTGCAGAAAGGCTACAGCAAAGTGGACTAATTCCTGGTTATTGACAGTTTTGTGGTGTAATTTCTACTAAAGAAACCTTGCCCAAGCTAAAGGCTCATTCATTTGGATGCTGGTCATTTATGCAACAAATTATGTATGAATCCTTTTTTCCTTAGCAAGTTCTTACAACTCAAAATTACAGCCAATATTCTTTGTTGTCTGTTCCACTTCACAAGCTTCACCAACTATTCTATTATTTAGCAGCTGTGCTTTGATAAATATGCTCTAAAATGGAAATGGCTGATAGATGTTTTATTGGGGTTCAGTAAAGTAAAAGCACAAACCATTCTTGGCAGTACCTTATTCAACTTTCATGACACTTGTTTCAATGAAATGTGCTCTTTAACGTTTTGTACAGACTCTCAGATTGTAAACTTACTGGGGAATCTTGTAAAGACCTTGCCAGTGCTCTGCAAGCAACAAAGTCATCCCTGAGAGACCTGGACCTCAGTTGTAATGACCTGCAAGATTCTGGAATAAAGCAGATCTCTGTTGGCCTAAAAAGTTCACATTGTAATTTGAAAGTCCTTAGGTAAGTGTTACAATGCAGTGCAATGCAATAAAAGTGTCACTGTAAATAATGTAATCAAATGCAGTTGGTTCTTTTGTGAAACTTAATCTAGCTTGGAGTTTTTTGGTGGATGACCTCTTTTTTTCACCATCAGTACAAAAACATCTTCAGTTTGCTTTAAATTAGTAGCCTGATCTAGGTGCTCACACATAGGCAGTTTAGAATAGATTCGGCTTAATTGTTGTTTTATCACTGATAAAGCAAAAGCCTTCTTGTCAAAGACAAGCAGTACAATGTGACCATAAATGAGATAAAGGGCATATAAGACACCTACCCCTACAATGTCTTAATTAATTAGACCTAATTAATTGTTTTTAAATGAGAAGTTATTTTAATTATAGTTTACAGGTTTTAAGTGGAAGACTTTAACCAGATAAAATAAAGCATGTAAACTGCTACCAAACACCCCATGATGTGTACATGACAAGAAGACCACAACTAACTGGCTGCCTGGCATACTGTGCTAGGTGTTCAAGCCTCAGAACAGAAAAAAGTTACTTTTTTCAGTGCCTCTGGCAGTCCACAGCTAATTTCAAAAACATACACATATGTTTAAAGCCCAAGATCAGCATTAGATTTCCTCTTGCAGTCATTTTGTTTTTCTGACACTGAATTGATTTTTAAAATGGTCTTAAAAAGTGATGACAATGAAATCCCCTCTTTCCCTCTATTTTCTACAGACTCTCTGACTGTAAACTCACTGAGCAGTCCTGTAAACATGTTGCTTCAGTTATGCAAAAAGTAGACTCATCCTTGAGAGAGCTGGACCTCAGTAACAATGACCTGAAAGATTCAGGAGTGGCAATTCTGGCTAATGGATTGAAGAGCTCAGACTGTAGTCTGGAGATATTGAGGCAAGTGCCTTAATGTTATTATTGTTAAAGAACTTTATTTTTCATACAGGTAAGAGTCCACATTACTTTTCAGACAGGTGATAGTGATGTGATGTGAATAGTAGTGTGTTAATTAAAAGATAAATTAAGAGAGGTTTTCAAATGTATCTTAAAAGTGTGTGCAGAGTTTGGTTGTCTTATGAAAGGTGGAATTAAGTTCCACAGTTAAGAAGCAAAATAAGAGTTATTTTATGAGTTTCTCCATGTTTTTATAATTCACAGAAGGTAATTTGCAGAAGGCCAGTAACAACAGATTAAAGATTATGTGTTGGAATATGAACTTACATTATGCTGTATACATTATATACAAAATGTATAAAGCTGGAGAACACTTAACCAGTGTTTCTGGGGTTTGTCTCTGTATCCTTCTCTCTGTCTAGATTGTCTGGCTGTTGTATCACAGAGAATGGCTGTTCTTCAGTTGCTTCTGCTCTGTGTTTAAACCCCAAACACCTGAGAGAGCTGGACTTGAGCTACAACCACCCAGGAGATTTAGGAGTGAACCTGCTCATCTCAAAGGAGAATAATCCAACCTATAAACTGAACGCCCTCAAGTAAGCAGAGGATTCATAGTGAATGTCAAATTGTATGTGAGGGATTTGTATGTGTATGGTATGTAAAAGAGGAGTCATAGATGATGGAAAAATTGGTTTAAATATATAAAATGCATTACTCAGGCTAGAGGAGTGCTTTTCAGTCATGGTGCTTATTTCCCTGTGGACAACAATAGAAAATACATGCTTGAAAGACTTTGAGAAGTTCTACAAAAACAAATTTCTTAAAGCTCCTAAAGATGATTCAGGTTTTTTGTGACAGTAGCCAATACTGCTTCATACATTTTACTATACAGTCTGTGTTTTACACACAAACCTTGAGAACATTCATCACATTTTAAGCATTTTAACAGGCTGCTAGCTCAAGATACAGTAGTTTTTAAGTTGTGCATGTGGGTCTTTTGTCACTTGCTATTTAGCAGAATAGTTTGTTCTCCACTCAAGAAGGTGCTAATGCTACATTCTCGCCAATCTAATTGTCACTTTGGCACTGTGTGTTTGTTCTGTTTGGTCATGGCAGCTGTTAACAATGTGTTTATCACAGAAACTCATATGATGATAATGATCACGATACAGTCTAGTTATCATGCAGTGGTGGAAAAATTATTAGTCAAGTGTCCTGTATGTGAGATGTTTAGGTTTGATGCTTATAGAAAACCACACGGTTTAAAGTTAAAACCAGCTTTAATTTCTGTGTATATTTACAGTTTTTGTCTCATTTTCTAGAATGGACCGAAGTGGAGAACTGAGAATGGCACCAGGACTCAAGAAATGTATGTTTACATGAACATCCACACATACAGACAGAACTCATGTAATATTAGCACTTCACAAGAGCCTTAAATAGGAAAGTGCAGATGTAATAGTTTTGTCTCACATGTAAACACAGTCACTAAAGTAGCTTTTTATCATTTGAGTTCAGCCTTTTTTTATCTCTGAGTGATGTAGAGAAAATTGTTCATTCATTTGTTACAAGCAGAGTTGATCACTGTAATGCTCTTCTTACTGGACGTAAGGAATCAATCCATCCTCTACAACTCATACAGAATGCATCAGCATGGATCCTAACAAAAACTAAAAAGAGACATCATGTCACTCCCATTTTGAAAGAACTGCACTGGCTACCTGTATTATTCAGGATAGATTTTTAAGTTCTGCTACTATTTTTTTTAAGGCACTGCTTACATCACACAATGTCTGTCTGTTTATGTTCTAGCACATGATCTTAGATCTGCTTCTAAACAGTGGAACTCAATTCACATTTTATTAGACAGTCAAGCTCACTTGTAAGAACCATCTAAAAATGTATCTCTTTAACTTAGCATTTAATTAAAACTCTACATCTTGTGGTATTTATCTTCTGCCTTGATATGTCATTGTCTTATGTGATTCTAAATTAATACTTTAATTTCTTGTATTGCTCTTAAGCTGTATTACCTGTCTGTAAAGCACTACGAGCTGCCACCAGCATGAAATGTGCTATATAAATAAAATGTATTATTATTATTATTATTATTATTATTATTATTAGTAGTAGTAGTAGTAGTAGTAGTATTATAATACTAGGGCTGGCACAAATGATGAAATAAGTATAAACTGCTTTCCATGTGGCCATTGAAGTGCTTTAAATTATCAGATGAGAAAAAAAATGTTTAGTCACGATAAGAGGCTGGTTTACCATGGAGTGTAGTTATTCTGAAGTACCACAATATGTCAGCCTCTTTATTACCTCGTTTTCTTCTTTTCTTTTCTAATTAAACTGTTTTTTATAGTAGGTTTAATACTAGTCATTGCAAACAGCAGATGTATTTATTTTGACAAATTCACAAAGTTATGTTAATGAGTTTCACACCTGTAGAGTAGCTCCTGCACTCAAATGCAACTACCACACCAAGATGAGCACATTTTAGTTAAACATTACTTTAAATAAAGTTTAGAACACTATAGAAAGTGAGTATGTGTGATTTAACTGGATGTCTATGGAGTTTACACTTCACTCGCACACAAGGGGGAAAAAATGGTTTTGGTGGACATAAGACCATTAAAATATAAGTGTAACTCTTCCTTAGGTAGACCACTAAAAAAAAAAACACTAATATTATTGTTGTCCAAAATGATTCTTAGAATGAGTGCTCGTTTGGAAATATCAATGAGTATTGTTTGGCCCAGCATTAAAGGAAACATTGGGTTCAGAGGCAAATTCAAATAGAAATATCTACAGTAGGTTTTACAGATACTTTTGCTGTATAAGAAATCTGCATCTGCTTAATGCATTTCATTAATATTAAAAATTTCTTTTCCACCATGTAGATGCCTGTAAGCTGGCACTGGACCTAAAAACAGCAAATGTGCGTCTCGCTCTGTCCGATGACGACAAGAAAATAACACTTGTTGAAGAGGATCAGCCATACCCCAATGATAAACAGAGATTTAAGCACATGACTCAAGTGTTATGTACAGAAAGTCTGTCTGGACGCTGTTACTGGGAGGCTGAATGGACTCAGGGGGCTGTTATTGCAGTTACATACAAAGGAATCAGTAGGAAGGGATCCCGAAATGACTGCTTGTTTGGTCGTTCAAAGAAGTCCTGGAGTCTGAACATGTCCAATCACAGTTGCTTTGTGTGGCACAATAACAAGTGCATAAGAATCATGCCTCCAAGTTTCTCATTCTCCAGTAGAGTAGGAGTGCTTCTGGACTGCCTGGCTGGCACTCTGTCTTTCTACAGTGTCTCCTCTGACAAGTATAAGCTGAGCCACTTGCACACGTTCCACACAACATTCACTGAACCCCTCTATGCAGGGTTTGGTCTGGAGAATCCAGGCTCTTCGGTCTGTCTCTGTGATGTGTGAATATGTCATTGATTATGAGTAATCTGTTGAGTGAACAAGGATTCATTCATTTTATTTCCTGTCACATCAGTATTAGTAGATTTAAAGTAGTATATATTGTAAAGATTTAAGAATTTATTAACGAGTATGGAGATTAGAAGAGAGAAAGTTTTAAAGGAATGGTTGGGTGAAAAATATAACATTCACAGCTTTCCAGACATGCTAGATATAGTAGTTTGGCCAAGACATGTTTGGTGTCTAAATGTTGCCTCTTTGCTTTTAGCTACAAGACGCTTTATGTAGTCACTTATTGAAAAGGTTTGAGTAAGGTTTGAGTGATTAGTGACTTCTAATGTTCTAGTGTTAGTTCCAGCACTAAAAATAGTGTAAATCAGATTTTTTGCCAGAGCATTTCTTTAATTTCACTGAAAAATGTTTTATTTGCCTGCTTCAGGTATATAGCTGAACCACATTATCCATTGTATCATTATTTTAACATTAATAAAAAATAAATAAATTAAAAGTATTTAAAGTATTAAAGTATTTTTTACCCTGGTGATATTATAGAGTACAAGATGCATATGCTTACCTTAAACACAAATAGCAATGAAAATGGATGAACATATATCCAACAGTGACCCCAGAAACAGCATACAGAACTGCATGTCCAACCCCTGTGTGCACAGAAATGTGTCAGTCTATTGAAAATTGATCTAATTTACAAATTGTTTTTCAGCTTAAGACATTTCCCCGATTATTAATCCCATTTTAAATGACAGGCACTCCTTCTGATTTCTGAGATCGATATTCATTCTGAGCCACACAGTAGTAGGATCCACTCTGTACACTGTTAGAAATAAAGGTACTGTGCAGGTACATTTTTCATTCATCACAGTGTACAACAGTCGTTTTAAGGTCTAACTGTGTACCTTAAATAAGTTTTTCCAGGTGAAAAGTTTTTTGTATTTGTATCCTTTCATAAAATAAAAAATATTTTAAAACAGAACAGTAAAATAAAAAGCCTGGAGACGAGATGGGGTGTGTGATGTCAATACAACTTAGAAAATATAATTTCAATGGATTATGGTTCAATGTTTTCTGGCTAAAGGTACTGAGATACACCCTCGAGGGTCCCACCCCAGTGACAATTTCATACCTCTTCTTCTGAGAGTGTAGCGCTCTGTAACTGTGTCCAGATCCTACAGGTGAGCTTCCACCTTCTTTAAACCAGGTGTAGTTCTGCACAGGTGGGTTTGCATCAGTGCTGAAGGTCAGAGTCACTGAACTGCCCTCAATTTTCTTACCAGGGGACACTAACACATGCTTTGGAGGGTCTACAAAACATTATTCTTAAATAATTGGGCAGTTTACATGAATGTTATAAGGTTGTTGGTGCACATCAATGAATTACTTCCACAAAACATTCAGAGTTAAATCTTCCACTATTTCACCAGAGGGACTGATAGACACCGAGACGGGCTTTGGGCCACCTAGAGGTAGAATGACACATTACACGTTATGTGAGTACCTTTACAATATGCAAACTAATGCATTTCTTCTTGCCCCAAAGTTTGAACTTCATATATTTAGTTCTAAAGAAAAAAGCTCTGAAAACTAAATGTATTGCCCTTTCCACAACTCAAGATCATATAGTCAGATGAATATTTGGATGTCAATAAACTTATTAATTTACCTGTCTACCTCAGCATATTGGACTTAAAATTAAATAATGAGTATTAGATGTCTCACAATCAGGAAATTCAGTACAGCGAGTTCCTTATTTGTGTTTTTTGACTTCTTTCAACAAATTTGCCCTTTACGGTTCTGTATGGACTGTCAGATTGTAAAATCACTTGGGAATTCTGTAAAGGCATTGCCAGCACTCTGCAAGCAACAAAGTCATCCCTAAGAGACCTGGACCTCAGTTGCAATGACCTGCAAGATTCAGGAATAAAGCAGATCTCTGATGAAAGTAATTAGGTAAGTGTTATTAAGTGCAATTGTGTGAGTAATGCAATCAAAGGCAGTGGGTACTTTTGTGAACCTAACTTGGATTTTTTGGTGGATGACCTCTTGTTTCACTGCCCGTACAAAAACATCTTCAGTTTGCTTTAAATTAGTAGTCTGATCCAGGTGCTGACACACAGGCAGTTTAGAATAGGTTCAGCTTAATTGATGTATCGCTGATAATGCAAAAGCCCTCTTGTCAAAGACAAGCAGTACAATGTCACCACAAATGAGATGTTTGTTTTGTGTTCAGCCTTTTCTTCTTTAAAGGCCACATGAGACACTTACCACTACAATGTCTTAAACAATGGTTTTTAGATGAGAAAAGTTATTTTAATTATAGTTCACAAGTTTTAAGTGGAGGACTTTAATCAGATAACAAAGAGCATGTAAACTGCTACCAAACACCCCCATGATGTGTGGGATCCCAAAATGACTGCTTGTTTAGTCGTTCAAAAAAAGTCCTGGAGTCTGAACATGTCCAATCACAGTTGCTTTGTGTGGCACAATAACAAGTGCATAAGAATCATGCCTCCTTATTTGAGTTTCATGACACTTCTTTCAACGAATGTGACCTTTACCATTTTGTACAGACTCCCAGATTGTAAAACTTTACTGGGGAATCCTGTAAAGATATTGCCAGCACTCTGCAAGCAACAAAGTCAACACTGAGAGACCTGGACCTCAGTTGCAATGACCTGCAAGATTCAGGAATAAAGCAGATCTCTGTTGGAGTTCATATTGTAATCCGAAAGTACTTAGATAAGTGTTACAATGCGCACACACACACACACACACACACTTTTTCTAAGCCGCTTATCCTTCATTGTCACGGGGAGTGCTGGAACCTAGCCCTGCAGTCATTGGGAGGAAGGCAGGAAACACCCTGGACAGATCTTTAGTCCATCGCAGGGCTGTTACAATGCAGGGTTAATAAAAAGTGTCACTGTGTAAACAATGCAATCAAAGGCAGTTAGTACTTTTGTGAAACTTAACCTAGCTTGGATATTTGGATTGTTGTTTTTTATCACAGATTATGCAAAAGTATTCTTGTCAAAGACAAGCAGTACAATGTCACCACAAATGAGAGGTTTGTTTTTGCTTCAGCCTTTTCTTCTTTAAAGGCCACATGAGACACCTACACCTACAATGTCTTACCCAATTGTTTTGAAATGAGAATTGCAAAAGCTGATACTGTAATTATAGTCTACAATTTTTAAGTGGAGGACTTAACCAGTAAACATAGAGCATGTAAACTGCTACCAAACACCCCTATGATGTGTACATGACAGGAAGACTACAACTAACTGGCTGTCTGGCACACTTTATTAGGTGTTCAAGCCTCAGACCAGAAAAAGTTGAAGTTACTTTTTTCAGTGCCACTTTCAGTCCAAAACTAAATTTCAAAAACTTACACCTATGATTAGTTTTCTTCTTCAGTCATTTTGTTTTTCTGACACTCGATCTGCAAAATTATCTTGAAAAGTGATGACAATAAAATACTCTCTCTTTTCCTCTAATTTCTACAGACTGTCTCACTGTAAACTCACTGAGCAGTTCTGTAAATATATTGCTTCAGTTGTGCAAAAACCAGACTAATCCTTGAAAGAGCTGGACCTCAGTAACAATGACCTTCTGGCTGATGGATTGAAGAGCTCAGTGTGTAGTCTGGAGATAGTGAGGAAAGTGTCTTTCAAAATTTGCCATGATGTTGTTCATGGATTTGTTAAGAATGTGAATTAAAATATTGTTTAGATGATCCCTGAGTTTGTGTGTTAAATTTTGCTTTATCCCATCAAGCAAAATCTCAAACTCTGGATGTCTCACATTCAGGAAATTTGATACAATGAGCAATAATTCAGTTTTATCAGTATTTAGCATGAAAAAATTGCATTGATCCACTGCTTAATGTCATGGATGCATACTAGTAAGGCAGAAGGAGGAAGAGGTGTGAGTGCTTGTGTACTGACATAAATCTTTCTTTTTCATCAGCATAACAGATGAAAAATACAGATATTTGATCAAGGGGCAACAAGTATACAACGAAAAGGAGAGAGCCATTCACTGATCCCTCTGAAACACCTTGCAGAACAGTGCCTGCATCTGATCTTTGATGTTGTAGAGCAACTAAATGACATCTATCAGTAACATATAACTCAAACCAACTAAGACCTATGATTAAAAAACAAATAAAAAAGAAACTTACTGATGGTAGAGAAGACAGTGTCACGGCTGGCTCAACATCATGACAAATCAAAGGGAAGCACACAGTAAATAAATGAAAAAATGATTTTAATGGGAAATAAACTTAAGGGTCTGGTGCAAAAATCTCAAGGACAAAACTGTAGGCCAAAATAAACAGAAGCAAAATAACAAAAGAAAACTGGCCCAAAAAACCAAACTGCCCAGGACACAAACAACGAAACAAAAGAGGAGCTCCCCCACAAGCACCCCACACAGCTGTAAGTAGTGTTCTTGATGAGGCCTTCAGCCCCACCCACTACAAGTCCACCTGTAATGGCACAGGCCCGTCACAACAGTTTTAGACTTGTGGAATCCACAGGAATGTATGGGGAAATCAACATATGGAGACAAACCAAAACAGTTCAGCACAGATATTAAGTCATTTGACATTTGAGTCAACAAATATATATAAATATATATTTGTTGTTATATATTATATATAAAAGTAATATATATATAATATATATATTATATATAAAAGTCCCCAGGAACTATCATGACAGGACACACATACTCGGGCACTTAACTCAGATAAGAAGTTAAAAGTAGATTTTAGTGGCCGATAAATCAAAAGAAAAAATACTTGTGTTGAACCAGCTAATTTCAAAGCCATCAACTCAAAAGATGACACGTCCTGCAAACCAAGAAGGTCAATAGACAGTTTTGTGTTGTAGACTACAGTGACCACCTTGACCATGAAGCCTAGGTTTAGCTTTGTAGCTGTGTCCATTGAATACTAACATGTTGAAATGGAGATAAAACTGGTTTTATCCTTCACACTTGAACATCATTTACATCAGTGGTTTTCTAAAGAAACATCACACACACATATATCTTCTAAGCCACTTATTCTTCTGGGTTGCGGGGGGAGCTAGAGTCTATCCAGGCAGTCATTGGATGGAAGACAGGACACACCCTGGACAGGTCAAGAAAGATCCATTGAAAGTTTTTTCAGGGACCCAAAAATGGTCTTTCTACATCATATTAATAACCATGTGTGCCACCTTTATTTTTAAGAGGGAATACATTGTGCCCTCATTATGCATTACTAGAAGTGTTATCTGTGGTGATGTGAAAAAATACTTAATTCATTAACTTTTATTCCTGTCAGTACTTCTGTTGCTATAGGCACGTGTGGTTGGTTGCATGTGTCTCCATGTACCCATGAGTTGATTATGTATAGCCGATTCACAAATTCCACTTTAAAAATTTCACTTACTATATTTTAACAGCTGTTCTTTGAAAAATTTAAAATGGAAATGGCTGATGACCACTTTGTACAGACTCACTGGGGAATCCTGTAAAGACATTGCCAGTGCTCTGCAAGCAACAGTCATCCCTGAGAGACCTGGACTTCAGTTGCACTGACCTGCAAGATTCAGGAATAAAGCAGATCTATGGTGGACAAAAGAGTTCACATTGTAATCTGAAAGTACTTAGGTGTTACAATGCAGTTTTAATAAAAGTGTCACTGTGCAAATAATGCCATCAAAGTTTCATAAGCTACGTTCAAAAGGTGGGTGTCATATGAGAGTTGTAACTGTCTTCCTTCCAGTCAAATAGATAGGTAATGTAATTATAAACCCTTATAATAAAAGAAGCTGAACTCACGTTTTTTTTTCTACTGAAAGTTGACCCATTTTTCCACAAATGTGGGCTATAAAATATAAACAGATCATCTCTTCAGTGATCTACTCTGTAAAAATTATTTTTATAAAATAATACAAAGATCGTCTAAGATTTTTGGCTTTCAGCAGTCAAATGTAGGCATATAGCAATATGTATGATCATAAAACATGTTCTGTTAATTTGAGGGGAGCCTTTACAATAAATAAATTAATAAATAAATAAATAAAATAATTGCATTTATTTCATGCACTTACTGAATAATTTGCCTTACAATTTGAGCGTGTAAATTCAGATGGAAAAACCAAAATATACCCTGGAGAATAAGAGGCTAAAGGCTACTTGGGACACCTACCACTACTAATAGAATAAGTATTTGTAGATCAAGCTTGAAAAACCTGCCATTTTATTTATCACCTAATAAGTTTTAAATTGAGGACCTTAATCTGATAACATGGAGCTTGTGAACTGCATCCAAGCACCCACATAATGTGTATATGAAAACAACCCAACAGCTAAATGGCTTTTTGGCACATTATGGTATGTGTTCAGACTTCATGCCAGAAAAAGTTGATGTGCTGGTCTTTTTGGCCCAAAAACAGGTTTTGACTTTAATTTATGGTAATTAATTGCAGTTTAAATCACAGTTAGAATATTGAAAAAATTGAAATGAGATATTTTCCCCAAATTGTTCAGCCCTGCCCACTATCAAACATTTTTCTTTTGATAAGTAAAACTTGGAGACCAGGTTGAAAAAAAAGACAGTACTGTCAGTGAATATGGACCCAGACAGCAAGCATGTTCGGGCCGGATTACCTTGGCCGTCACAAAGTCCTCCTAGCAGTCGCATCTGCATTGCGGACTTGTGCCACATTTGGGCCAAGTAACTGTTAACAGCACTAGACACACTGCCGGTCAGCGGACTCATTTGGGCTGGATCTTTAAAACAGACGCGCCTCATTTAAAAATTGCGCCTCATTTAAAATTTGCCCCTCCCCTTTCCCCCCCTCAGTCCTGCGCAGTAGTCAGTTGACTTTGACTGTAAAACTCGCTGCTGCGTTTGTGGTAAGGTGTATTTTGTATTTTAAATATTTGCACATTTATTAGAATTATTATCAGATATCTTGGATTTTATATTTTAACTTTTAGTATGTTATTCAGTTTGACAAGCAGATAAGCTGAGTGGTGGAGTTGCTAGAGGGGAGGACGTCAGTGCTAGCTAACCTAGCTAGTTATGTTAGCTGAGGTAGTGAGTCTAAATGTCTAATTCCAACCTAAATTAACATCAGAGATTTCTCTTTAATTATGTTTAATAACGACACACTCTTAATCTTACACTACCCCCCTCGCCCGGCTGTGTAACCAGCTAGCTTAGCTGGGTTGTACTATGGGAGGCAGCTGTTAGCTTCACTGAAAAATGTGAAAATGTTCTAAGTGTAGCTTTAATATCCATTAGCTGGAACCTAAAGTTACCCTATATTGTGGTGTGGAGCTAGCCAGCTAACGTTAGCTAGGTTAGCTGTATTAGCCAGTGTAAGCAGTATCGTTAGATTAACCGTCTTATTTTTTATCTGCTTTTACAGTGTCGGATTTTACTATTTTTATATAAAGAAATGCTAGGTTAACGTTACTTTTAATTATTTATTTCTTGAAACTGCTGAAATAACACAAACCAGTAACAGAATCCTCGTATTTGGTTAAAAGTGTGTAAAATACCCCTCAGAAACAGAACCGGGTTCCCTCTGATTAACCTTTATTAGACGAAGCTTCAGCTCCCACACTGCTGCTCCCGCGGCCGCTTCAGACTCAGGGCTCCGTCTCAAAATTACGGAAAGAAAGTGTTTCTGCTGTCATTACTAGCATTTTTATCATTGTCTCTGTATGTACATTTGCTGATATGTTCAGAAGCCTCAGCAGAGCTGTTTACAGAATCTAAAGCTACTACTACTAGTAATAATAATAATAATAGCTTCACTTGTTCAGTCCTGTAACTTTGAGACGGTCTCTGACTCTGAAGCAGACGCGGGCAAGCACAGTGATAGCGCGAGTTGAACCTTTTGGCAAAATCAAAGAATAGTGTTTGTTATCTTTAATATGGCCATGAAAGTGTAATTAATCCAATAACACAAAACGTAATCGCGAATGTCACACGAACTTTACCGTCCGTGGCCGTGGTGGTCTGAGGTGGTCCTAAAACGGTCACAGTAACGCAGCCGTTTTTTTTAAACATACACGCAGCTGCCTGCAGCACCGAGCGCGTTCAACTACCGCAGCTCGGTCATGTTCACGTGTCATAATACTGTTTCACACTATGGTTTACATTAAATAAACCAATAAAATAACATGTTTTACTGTCATTATGGGCTGTTTCTGCGGTAGCTCGGTAACTCTTACCGGGCTCAGGCCAAGGCCCTATATATAAAACGGACGCGCCTGATTAAAAACATTCCCCTTTCTTTTTTCCTGCTCAGCGGTCTACAGTCATCCATTGGTGTTGGTCTGTAAAGTTTGCTGCTGACTTTTAGGTAAGTTGATCATTACTTTCGATATCTGCACATATGTGATCAGGTATCACAAATTATTACATTTGTTTAAATTATTACATTTATTTTTAAATATTTTATTCAATTTGACAATCAAATAAGCTTAATGGTTGAGGAGTACAGACAATTTTAGATCTGTTGAAACAAATTACCGTTAGAATCTTCTCTTTGATTGTCTTTAAGTTAAAAACACATTTTGCCTCTCCGCCATGGCCAGCCTCCTACATCTCTCCGCTACGGCCAGCCTCTGACACTTCTCTGCCAGGGCCAGCCTCCTACATCTCTCCGCCCTGGCCAGCCTCTGACACCTCTCCACCAGGGCCAGCCTCCTACACCTCTCCGCCAGGGCCAGCCTCCTACATCTCTCCGCCAGGGCCAGCCTCTGACACCTCTCCGCCAGGGCCAGCCTCTGACACCTCTCCGCCAGGGCCAGCCTCTGACACCTCTCCGCCAGGGCCAGCCTCCTACATCTCTCCGCCACAGCCAGCCTCTGACACCTCTCCGCCACGGCCAGCCTCCGACACCTCTCCGCCAGGGCCAGCCTCCGACACCTCTCCGCCAGGGCCAGCCTCCTACACCTCTCCGCCAGGGCCAGCCTCCTACATCTCTCCGCCCTGGCCAGCCTCCTACACCTCTCCGCCAGGGCCAGCCTCCTACATCTCTCCGCCACGGCCAGCCTCCGACACCTCTCCGCCAGGGCCAGCCTCCGACACCTCTCCGCCAGGGCCAGCCTCCGACACCTCTCCGCCAGGGCCAGCCTCCGACACCTCTCCGCCAGGGCCAGCCTCCGACACCTCTCCGCCAGGGCCAGCCTCCGACACCTCTCCGCCAGGGCCAGCCTCCGACACCTCTCCGCCAGGGCCAACCTCTGACACCTCTCCGCCAGGGCCAGCCTCTGACACCTCTCCGCCAGGGCCAGCCTCTGACACCTCTCCGCCAAGGCCAGCCTCCTACATCTCTCCGCCAGGGCCAGCCTCTGACACCTCTCCGCCAGGGCCAGCCTCTGACACCTCTCCGCCAGGGCCAGCCTCCTACACCTCTCCGCCAGGGCCAGCCTCCTACACCTCTCCGCCAAGGCCAGCCTCCTACACCTCTCCGCCAGGGCCAGCCTCCTACACCTCTCCGCCAGGGCCAGCTTCCTACACCTCTCCGCCAGGGCCAGCCTCCTACACCTCTCCGCCAGGGCCAGCCTCCTACACCTCTCCGCCAGGGCCAGCCTCCGACACCTCTCCGCCAGGGCCAGCTTCCTACACCTCTCCGCCAGGGCCAGCCTCCGACACCTCTCCCCGCCAGGGCCGGCCTCCGACACCTCTCCCCGCCAGGGCCGGCCTCCGACACCTTTCCGCCAGGGCCAGCCTCCGACACCTCTCCCCGCCAGGGCCAGCCTCCTACACCTCTCCCCGCCAGGGCCAGCCTCCTACACCTCTCCCCGCCAGGGCCAGCCTCCTACACCTCTCTGCCAGGGCCAGCCTCCTACACCTCTCCCCGCCAGGGCCAGCTTCCTACACCTCTCTGCCAGGGCCAGCCTCCTACACCTGTCTGTAAGGGTCAGCCTTCTACATCTCTCTGCCAGCGCCAGCCTCTTTCATGCCCTTTTTTTAGCCACTTTATCTAGACTGGCCTGTGTTGTTTTTCTCTGTAACCAACCTCTTTCACCACTTCTTCATATCCAGCTTCCTCTATGTCTGCTATAGGGTGAACATTCTTCTTCTAAGGTTTCACCCACCCTTTGAAAGGTCATAACCTCAATAAAACTGTGGGCTGCAAATATTGGCTGATTTGGGCCAACCAATGACTTGGTCAGACTCTTAATTGGACAGTAGTGCCAGTACTCCTCTGGCAGCAGACTCATTCTTATCATGTATTTTCAGTGTTGTAATTGTAATGGCTATTACAATTTCAGTGTATCTAGATTAAATCTAGGAGAAATCGCAAGATTATTCAATTACTAAAATAATCGATAGTGACAGCCCTGTTTCAAATAAAGTTATTAATATGTTGGATAGACGAAAACAGTTAAGAACATTGTTTTTTTTTGTTCCTGCTTTCTTGCTGCAGCACCAGTCATTGCATGGATTTGTTCAATTTCATCAGCAGCACACTTGATACAGTTAAATGTAGGGTTGGCTGAAGCTGGTACTGGATGGTAAGTGTAAATAATGGTCTTCCGCAATGAGAGCTTGAAAAAAAGGTTGTAAAGATCGTTACCATTCAGTTCACCGTTCAGCTGTCGACCACAGCAGTGATGAACTGTAAGAATTTTAAGTGATTTGAATTCCAGAACAGGGATTAGAGCCCAACCAATATGAAAACTGTGACTGATACCAGTAATGATTGTTAAGAGGCTGGAAATTATGTTAACGCTTAACAATATTGGCTGGTACTACTTTATATTGTAGTATTTTATAATGTATTGTTTTATACTCCAATTCATTTTAGTTGAACTGTGCTTCACTGATTGTCACTTCTCAATGGTCACACTTCTTAATTTGACATTGTAAAACTCAGCATTGTAGTATTTTGTGTTCAAATTGCCAGTTAACCTGTAATATTGTGATGACATGAGCAGAGTTTATCAGTCTCTATCAGTGTTAAAGTCTGTTTTTTATGTCAGTTTATTACAATTGAAAACAAAGCAGCGAATTATCGCTTCTTTAATGACAGGATTTTTTGCTGGTAAGTCTACACCTCAGTACTGGCATTGTATTTTTTCTTGTTTGAATTCATTTTTCAAAAAAATGCTGTGTTGAAAACATAATGACATTCAATAAACTTTTTTGAGGTATTTGGTTTTATGTTTCCCTTATTAATTTACTGTTTTTTTTAAAACATTCATTATTAATGATTTGTGAATAATTATGCGGGATATGGAGCTGTTGTTGACTCTGGAACGGATCCGGTGCAGATGCAACAAGTCAGGGCCGGATCCGTTCCAGAGACAGCTGCTTATATCAACTTGAGCTTGGACCTCTTCTGAACTGGGTCCGTGCCACATTTGGGCCAGATATGAAGATAATATTCAGACCTGCACCAATTCAGGACCAGATGTAACGCTGTTCTTTGCTCATCTGGGCCGGTTTTTAATCTGTTTTGGCGCAGATCCGTAAAACAGATCAGTTCCGGTATTGGGCCGTTGTGCAAAAAGACACCGGGCCAGCTCTGCTTTGCGGATCCGGACCGGATGCAGTGCTACATTTGGCCCTAATCAGGCGCAGTGTACATTTGTTGTCTGGGGAGTCTTGAATGCTTACCATATTCCATGAGAATTTTTTATTAGCCACAAAAATGCAAAACAGTTTTAGACTGCTACAGAGCCTCTTGTAGCTTTTATGTTTTTCAGTGCCACTGCTAATTTCATGAACTTACATTTGTAATTAGAGGCCAAAACCAACACCTTTCCTTACGCAATCAGTTTTGTTTCTTTGACATGAAATGATTCTCAGAATAATCCTGTAAAGTGATGACAATGAAACATCCTTTCTTTCCTCTAATTTCTGCAGACTCCTTCACTGAAAACTCACTGAACAGTCCAGTGAATATTTTGCTTGATTTCTGCAAAAAGCAGACTCATCCTTGAGAGCCTCAGTCACAATGAACTGAAGGATTCAGGAGTGGCACGTGTGTCTGATGGATTGAAGAGTTCAGACTGTATTCTGGAGATACTGGGGCAAGTGTCAAAACTTGTGTAGACTTAGTTCTTTAATAAGTCAGTTACAGTTTTGTTTTTTATGGATTTGTTAAGAATATGAATTAAAACCTAGACTTAGACTGTAACATAAACCCTGCGTGTCAAACAGTGTTATGAAATGCAATGATATAATTAATGTTAAGATGTAAGAGTTGCTCATGAATGGTTTGTCTGTTAATTAAAAAAAGAAGATTAATAATATTCCCAGCAAAATCAGGATAAATTAATTTTTACTATAATTCATTTGGTGTTACAAATCGCTGCTGTCGGAACAAAACCTCGCATCTCCAGAATGTTAACTTTACAGGAGAAGGAAAAAACCTACTCTACATTTAATGTAAGTCAATGGAACCAGATTTTTTTTCAAGCTATTTTGGACCATTTCTTTTGGTCCATTCTTCATGAAATTTACACACAACGTGAAGAACAACAGGCATTTTCAAATTATGTCAAAAACTGAAAAATATTTAAAAATAATACAAATTACTGCTTCCAAAATTTGAAATGTATAATAGCAGATTTAGTTTGCTGCAAGAAAACAATAGAATAGAGTAACTAACCTCACTGCAAGAGAGTTTTGAAGCCCCAGTAGACAACAACAAGGCAGCCAGCAAAAACGTCCACTTAATAATACTAATACACATAAATTTTTTTATTTCAGCAACAGTCTTAGGCAAGTAATAATGTTTTTGATATTTGCCAATTGTTTCATTTTGAGTATTTTTTATATTTAGCTTTAGGTTGAACTAACAGCACATTTTTAAACAGTGCAGTAGGGGTCAGGACCTTTGATTTCAATAATTGTTTTTGAATTCAATAATTATCTTAACAGATTTTGGACAACATTCACTGAACCCCTCTATGCAGGGTTTGGACTGGAGAATCCAGGCTCTTCTGTCTGTAATGTGTGATCAGTTGAATTTGCCAAGTGAACAAGGATTCATTAACTTCCATAAATTTATTAATGTTTTCTGTCACATCAGTAGATCTAAAATAGTAAATATAGTAAAGATTTAAGATGGAATTTTATCAACATGACATGGAGAACAGAAGAGATATATTTTAAAGAACTGGTTGGGTGACAAATCTAATTTACACCGTTTTCCAGGTATGAATGTATTTGATCAGTTAAGACATTTTTGGTGTCCAAATTTTGCTTCTTAAGTTTAACGATGGAGCTATGACGCTAACATTGAGTGAAGATTTATGGATGTATTTATGGAAGAGATTTCAATGATTATGGATGTCTAGTGTTTTTTAGCTCCACCTTAAAAAAGCATAAATTAATTTTTTTTAAAACATAAAATAAAATAAAAACATTTTAATTACTTTTTTTTACCTGGTGATATTATAGGGTACCAGATGCATATGCTTATCTTACACAAACAGCAATGAAAACAGATAAATATGCACATCCTACAGTGACCCCAGGAGCCACATACAGAACTGCATGCCCAACCCCTGTGTGCACAGAAATGTCATCTTCTTTAAACCAAGTTTAGTTCTGTGCAGGTGGGTTTGCATCACTGAGTCACTGAGCTGCCCTTCACTATTTCTGGTGAGCACTGGACACTGAGATACTTTTTGGGCCATGTAGAGGTAGAATGACACATTACACTTCATGTGGGTGCATTATTTTTGATTAAGCAAAATAATTTGTTTCTGCAGAACTATATAGTTTAGTTGCAAATTTAGCGACGTTTATCTCCTGATGCAGAAAAAAAGGAGGAGCTTCTTCAATTTAAATTATCAAACTGTATGAGGTTCAACAGTGCTGACACTTTCACTCATTCTACCCTCTCTATTTTCCATGGACTTGGTCCTCCGACTACATGACATTAGAGAGTAGATGGTTTAAATAAGTTATGTTAAAATTTGTACTCTTTTGAAGAGCTACTCCAAGTTTAAGAACATTAAACAGACAGGAGTGGCACTGTAAACTTCCCTCATTTATTAATCACTTTTCTATAATGTGGGCAGTAATTACATTTTCCAAGACAAGCTCTTCAGTTTCAGTCTTGTTTACCAAATAAAAATATGGGAATGATTCACAGTGGACTGGACAGAATGAGACTGTGATGAACGTTTAAAGGTAAAAACACTAAAAGGGCCATAATATTTAGTTTACATTGTGTTCTGTTCTGATTGGCCTCTGGTGATGATGTTAGAGTTTTTAGTCATCTGTTGGTCTGTACTGTGCCATCTAGAGGAATGTATGTGTAATTACATGCACACTTTACTATAAGGCCCATCACTGACTGACTGATATCTGGAGCTCTGTATCAGCTCACCTGACATTTCATCCATCTGCTCACTCATATTTCAGTTATTTATTAACAACACTGTTGTTATTTCACTAACAAATGTATTATTAGCTTTTTTTGTCTTCTTGGATCAATTATTAACAAAGGATCCTGCAGTCAATGAATACGACACAGAAGAACTCAGGCACTCAGGAGAACAAGGGTGAAGAAACTTGAAACAATGTTCTAATGAAATGTTGTGTTTCTACAAACAGTGATCAGAACTGTCCAGGCTGTAGTCTGTTCTGGGTTTCTTTATAAATGTGAAAGCTGTACAATAAAAAAAATATTAATGCCTTAAATAATATTTACCAATACATTGGATCTGGATTGAACAGTGTAGAAGACCACATTACCAATTAAACCCGTCAAATATCACACAGAACACACACATCAGCTTCAAAGCCTACCTGGCTAATTAGCAAGTCTGGCTAACAAAGACTTTGTTTTTGTTAACTTACTGTATTTAGTTTAGGCACCAGGTCTGGCCAATTTTTTTAAATGAAGAGAAGTAAACAACATCAGCACACTGTTTAAAAAAACTACATATGTTAACACAATTATTTTTATTTGATGCACTTCGAAAGTAGGAAACAGAACAGAACATACAGAAGCATATACAGAAGTTGAGCACAAGCTCACCTCACAGTTGATTTAACAAATCAAAAAAAAATATTTAAATCAATCATTTTAAAGTTGGAAGTTCATTTCTTCAGGTGGAAATTCATTCTTTCCTAAATCTATTCATTTAAAAAGCAACCCCAAATTTATTTTATTCATTTACATAAACAATAAAATATAAAATATGCACAAACATGCTGAGCTTTAATTGGTGCTGTTCAAACAGGAGTTCTTTGCTGATTTAGTGGCTGAACTGAGGCAAAATTTTTTAAACAATTTAGTTGGATGGTGTAGTAAGAAGTATGAATAGTATCACAGCCGTATGTGAGCAAAATTTTACCTGTGGGCCTTTTATCACACATTACCAGCCGACGAGTGCAATTAACTTATGAAATAACAACACTAATGGACAGAATGTGAGTCCTTCAGTCCAAAGTCAAATGCTGCCACTGCTAAGCTCTACGCATTCCTATGATTTTGACTCTTTAAACACTGTAAAACACTGGCATAATGAACATCATCCTGATTGGACAGATCTGGATCAGGTGTTGTATCACTCATCTGTTTTCGCTGCCACAGGGCTACTTCTGTCAAGTGTGATCTAAAGTGGAAAAAAGATAATAATAATTACATATTATAGATATTAATTACAATAAATAAGTATTACAGATGGCAAATCAGCAACATTTTTTTTTACAAAGTCCAGTGTGGCTAGTTTAAGTACCACTATATACAAAATGACATGTTTGTATTTATTCATTTTTTTAGCAAGCATATATACACTGAACAAATAATAATCTAAATGAATACACAGCAGAGCTCAGTCAGCATCATAGAAGCAGTGGAAAATTCCCTTTTAATGACAATGTAGAGTTACAAAGCGTTTGTATTTCTTTCTGTCAAACACATCTGGATACATGGTTTATGATACAATAACATTATACTATCTCAAATGCCCTCAAATGACCTATCATGCTGCCCCATATGTGAAAATATGAATAAGACTACATTCACATTACCAGGTTGAAGTGGAACAAATCCTTTTTTTGCCCTAATGTAACTCGTATGCTAGATCGGATCCGTATCCGATTTGTGGCTATGCGAGCTTAATGTGACACTCAGAGCGTAATTTATGTGCTTTTTTCCACTACACATCTCACCTTTTTCGTCTTCATCTTGCTCTAATAATGAACAGCTGAGCTAATCAGAGTTAATTATCTTGTCAGCAAAGCTCGTTCTGCTCGTTACTTTGTGCTGAAGTTGCACGTGACATCATTCACATGACGTTACTGAGTAGGATGTGTGTATGTGGGTCATTTCAGGACACCGGGTTCATTCACATTAGGAACGAATTTCAATCACTTACCTAAAATAGTCTGAACCATTGTGTCAGAGAGATCAGATTTGAGCAAAAAATTAGATTTTATCAATGAGGCTTGTAATGTGAACGTAGCTTAAGCTTCACTGTCCATCTCGCTTAGGATGAGAGCATCTGCTAAATGCAGGAAATTGTAAATATAAAACATCATGTGGACAGCCAGGTACGTGTATGGTGTTTCCCTGGGGAAGTGATGGCACCAGGATGCACTGTGGGAAGAAGACAAGCTGATGGAGGGAATGTAATGCTCTGGGCAATATTCTGTTGGGAAAGCCTGAGTCCAGGCACTCATGCCGACATCAGTATGACACGTGCCAACAACATTACCTATCATTGTTGGTGTTAAATATTATTTTATTTCATTTTACTTTATTTGTTCCTTATTAACTTTGTAACTTCTCTTAAATCCCTGTTTTTCCCTTGCCTTTTTGTATTAATCTCGTTTGTATGTCTCTCTTGGGTGATGTGTGGGGGCTGTGGAGAGCAGTCCTTTGTCATTTAACGACCTCCAATGGTTAGCCTATCTCACATCTGGTTATCTATAGCTTCCCAATCTAGCAATGCCATTTGCTGATGGTGATATCTCGGACCCATCCTGGTTCCTAGGGTGGGCCTCAATACCTCTATTTTAATTACAAAGGTAGAGGCAGTTGTCCATTCTGTGGGGGGTTCCGGGGGTTCGTTGAGACAAAGAGACAACTGAGGGTGTGGTTTACATTTCGTGACTATAAGTTCATCAGTGTGTAAGCTTCATTAGACTTGTTTGGTTGAGAAGACGCACGTTCATCAAACTTCATTTTCCTCAAGTCTCCACTCCTGTTTGCTTCAAAAAACCAACGGTTGCCAGCAGAAGTCAACATTGGTGACCCCCCTTCATGGCAATGGTATTCCCAGATAGCAGTGATAATTCTGCAGTTTGTAGAACACTGCAAGTTCAAGGTGTTACCCTAGCCTACAAATTCCCCAGATCCAATCAAGCATCTATGGGATGTGCTGGAACAACAAATCTGATCTACGGTGGTTCCACCTCTCAACTTACAGGACTCCAGGATCTCCTGCTAATGTCTTGGTGCTAGATACCACAGGGAACTTTCATACGTCTTATACAGGCCATGCTTCGGCAGGTCAGAGCTGTTTTTTGCAGCATGCAGAGGACCAACATCATCATATTTTGGCGCATCTGTTTTTTTGTATGTTTTCTTCTCTATATGTTGCAGTTTTATAATGACTCTTTAGTAAATGTTTAAACTTTTGAGAATTTTTCTCAACATTGCTTAGGGGTCTGTTATCTAGGAGTTGTAGGAGCCTGATAAATCTTTTAGATCACAGAGAATATATAATGCAGGCTGGTTAAAGTGAGTTTTATCAACATAAATGCATAAGGATGCATTTTAGCACAGTACATTGAGTATAACATAAACACCAAAAACCAAATATGAAATAAGCAGCAGATGAAAAACATACATTTGATTTACAGAAACTGGGCTGCAGTACATAGTCCTATATAGTAACACTTAACAGCTAATTCAGTTGAAAGATTAAAATACTTAAAGATTTAGAAAACACTTGAATAAAACTGGTCTTTTTTATTGACTTACTTGTTTACCATGCTCTTGTCTCTTTTTCTTGAAATATGGTAATGTATTTTCTTGAAAAATGTTAATAATATTGATAATAATGATAATAATAATAACATGAAACAACAGCATTAATATTTTTCCATTGGTGAAATTATAGCGTTCAAGATTCTTACCAAAAATGCCATTCAACCAGACCAATGACAATGAGAACACATGGTCCAACTCCAAGCCCAGCATACAGAGCTGCATTTCCACTCCCTGTGTGCACAGAAATGTTGAAGTAAACTGAAAGTTAAACTAAATTATCAAGTGTTTTTCAGCTTAAAAGGTTTTCTCCCATTATTTATACCTTTTACAGTGACAGTCTCTGCAGCTGATCTCTGAGATCCGTGTTCATTCTGAGCCTCACAGTAGTAGGATCCACTCTGTAGAACACTGTAACTGAATCCAGCTCCTATAGGTGAGGTTTCACCTTCTTTAAACCAGGTGTAGTTCTGCACAGGTGGGTTTGCATCACTGCTGCAGTTCAGAGTCACTGAACTGCCCTCTGCTGTTTCACCAGGGGACATTGAGACACTCTTTGGACGATCTAAAAAACACATTATGGTGGAGTGATTGAGTGGTCTATGTGAACATATTAACTACTTACATGAAACATTCAGAGTTAGAGCTTCAGAGTGTTTCTCTCCATGTTCATTACTGGATCTGCACTTGTATTCTCCACTGTCCACAGAGCTGATCTTGTTCATTGTGTAAGTCTCTCCTTTTGCTACTAATGATTCCTTTAAACCAGTTATATTCCACAGGTGGGTTTGCATCACTGCTGCAGGTCAGATTCACACCTTGGGTCATTCTACAGAAACGTCAATTTTTGTGTCCATAGCGTTTACAGATGTATTACACTTAAAAAACGTGTTAGGGTTACAATTTATTTATATTTTAAAAAAACAACAGTTATTTTAACAATTACACCCACTTGAACCTCAATTTAGCAATATTGTTTTTTAAATCAATTATCTAGAATTCCAAGCACCACAGAAGTGCTTGTCCCCACAGTCATGTGTAAAGGGTGAGGCCATATTTTGAAGAAAAAACAAGTTTTTCTGCAATTTTAACTACAATAATCTATACATGACTATGAAATATATGATTTACATGACAAATGCCAAATAAATATTATTAAATATATAATGAAAACTGTTGTCCCCAGGAGTCATTGGTGTTACCGCATAACAAAAAAATCTCTTATTTTGAAATAAAAATCACACTGATGACATCAATTGTCTTCCTTTTACCTCTTTTCTGAGGATCTATGAAAAAAGCACATGGTAAATCCACTGTGTCTTTTCAGTTATCAGAAATTGTCTCATTTAGCTCATGATTCCATATGAAGCTTTTAGTTGAAGTCACTGGTGTGACCAACTTTATTCTTAGGTAACTGTGAAAAAATAGGATACAAATGGATTAAATTACATATTTTAGTGAATATTTCATGATTGACAACATGTGGTTTGCTGTTCTGTAGCATCGATTGTTACTGTCTCTGGTGTTACCTTTCTTATGTCATCTGACTTGTCGTTGATATTTAGACTTTCAAACAAAATTATTTTTGAGTTTGACTGTCAATCATGTATTAGTCATATAATAGTCTGTAATAGTCAATTATGTAATAGTCTGTACTGAACAATTTTACCAAACATTTCCAAATGAATCATTTCTACAAGCTATTATTATTTTGTGAACATGTCTGAATACAAAATTGAAAAATAAAAAGAGTAGATATGTTCATATGCTCTTTCATAGCTTTATCTAATTAGCAAGCACCCTGTTTAAGCTCAGATGTGTTGGATCTGGGAAAATACAAAACTGTGAAGGACATAGGATCTCCAAGAAAGAATTTTTATGTTTTTCACAGTTTCTCATTGATCTACTACTTTTTTAAAAAAAGATTTCTGTATCAGCTTTGGGTTAAATTTGATCACAAACAGTTGAACATGAACCCTCAGCTTTGTTTGTTTTCTGAGACTGAATGAATGAATCTGTACTTACATCTGACATTAACAGTGACCACAGGAGAGCGAAGACCCAGTACAGCACAGCGATACCTGTCCTCATTATTACTGCTGACCGCCTGCAGGTGGAGTTGGTCAGTACTGGAGGATAAACGATGTCCATTTCTGTACCAAGTGAATGTTGGTCTGACTGTCAGACTGCAGGTGGTTTTACATGTGAGAGTGACTTTATCTCCCTCTATCACTCTCTCAGGAACCTCCACCTGGAGATCTGAGAACCAGAGAAAACAGACTCACACTGTGGAGTCTCACACTAGCTGAGTGAGTGTACATCAATGGTGTTTATTTATGCACGAACGTGGAATTATATTAAAATATAACATTGAAAACAGATCAAACCACTGCAGTTAATGCACAAATATTTTAAATTTAACTTTAAAAAAAGCATAATTTGAGTGCTGTTCACTTCCTCTTAACTGAGTCAGAGTCATATGAGTTATAAAATCATGAGTAAAATGTGTTCTAAACCTGTGCAAATTGTTGTTCCAAAGGTTTAAGTTTACATATTTACAGAATATGTAAAGAAAAAAAAGAAAAACTGCAGAACCAAATGCACTGTTCTCTCTGCAACTCACCCAAGATCACACAGTCAGGTCTACAAATTATTGAAAATCAACAAATTTGTTATTTATTTATGTCAGCCACAGCACATTCTGCTACTAATTTGTAAGGCTCTAAGTGACCTTAAAGCCCCTGTTTACACTACAGAATGTCTATCTGTTTATGTCCCAACACTTATATAGATCATAGATCTGCAGATACTGACGTTCTGAACACATTCTGTAAAATACAGAAAACATGGAGACTCTTTCAGTTAATCTGCTTCTAAACTGCAGAACTCAAATCCACCTTTTATTAGACAGTCAAGCTCAGAGCTCACTTTTAAGAAACATCTAAAAACTCTTTAACTTGGCATTTAATTAAAACTCTGCTTCTCTTGATATTTATCTTTTCAATTTGACCTGTGTCTATTTTTATATGATTTTAATCTACTCATAATTTCTTGTATTACTGTTGAGCTTTATCACCTGTCTGTAAAGCACTTTGGGCTGCCACTGGACATAAAACGTGCTATATACATAAATATATATAGCACTATGTATCTTGGAGCACCAGACTTTCAGGTTTAGGTAAGGTATAGGATTTGTGTGTGTTATTCCCTCAATTACTTCTCTTACAACAAGGTGTACGTGTTTGTTAAACCTCAGAAAAAGGAAGACTGAAATAGAGTTTACCTAAATAAATAAATAAATAGCTAGACTATACAGTTCTGAAACAGCAACTTATGGAAAGATGAGACAAAGATCAACTTGTATCAGACTGATGGGAAAGAGAAGAGAATGGAGAAGAGAAGGAACTGCTCTTGATCCAAAGCATGTTAAATTCAAAGTCATTCTTGTAAGAGGTGGTGTTAACTGAATGTGTACATGCTACAACCTAAGTTCTGCTAGTAAAAGTTTAAAACATTTTGATGTAAAAAACATGTTTCCAGTGGGATCTATGCCAAGGTCACATGGTCTCCCATCTGCAGCACATGGAGAGACAGCACACAGACTATTCTGCATGTCCAGCTCCAGCTCCACCCAGGCTTCCCCCTCTAGAGACTCTGAACATGAACTCTACTACTATTTTGTGTTGACTGACTTCACCTCCAGCTCCAACTCCACCCAGGCTCTACCCACAGATAACTAAACACAGCTGCAGCTCATTCCTCGAGTTAACAGCTCACACATATATAGGCCTGTTGTTGTACCTGCAAAGTCTCTGTTGCCTCTGAAGTCATATTTCTTGTCGTCTATATGAGGACCATGCTTGGCAGTCATTCAGTTTACCTATGATTATATTTTTATACCATTAGGGGACCATGTACGTACATGATTAGGAGTAGTTCTTAATGTATGCCCATTATCATGCACAAAAAATAACATTGTAAGCATAAGAATGTGTATGTGCACGACTGATGAAGAGACCCTCGGACAGTAGACGTTTCTCCTTCACACAACACAATTATTAGTGTGTAAGGCAGTACAAGCCTCATCTCAACTGTATGATAGCTGCCACTACAGTTAATGAACTACTGCTAATACAGCGCTTTTAAACACCTCAGTGTGCTGACCAACTCTGACTAATGTACTACAGTTAATGAACTACTGCTAATACAGCCCTGTTAATCACCACAGTGCGCTGACCGACTCTGACTAATGTACTACAGTTAATGAACTACTGCTAATACAGCGCTGTTAAACACCTCAGTGTGCTGATCGACTCTGACTAATGTACTACAGTTAATGATCTGCTGCTTATACAGCGCTGTTAAACACCTCAGTGTGCTGACCAACTAATGTACTACAGTTAATGAACTACTGCTAATACAGCGCTGTTAAACACCTCAGTGTGCTGACCAACTCTGACTAATGTACTACAGTTAATGATCTACTGCTTATACAGCGCTGTTAAACACCTCAGTGTGCTGACCAACTCTGACTAATGTACTACAGTTAATGATCTACTGCTAATACAGCACTGTTAAACACCTCAGTGTGCTGACCAACTCTGACTAATGTACTACAGTTAATGATCTACTGCTAATACAGCGCTGTTAAACACCTCAGTGTGTTGATCAACTCTGACTAATGTACTACAGTTAATGATCTACTGCTAATACAGCGCTGTTAAACACCTCAGTGTGTTGATCAACTCTGACTAATGTACTACAGTTAATGATCTACTGCTAATACAGCGCTGATAAACACCTCAGTGTGCTGACCGACTCTGACTAATGTACTACAGTTAATGATCTACAGCTAATACAGCGCTGATAAACACCTCAGTGTGCTGACCGACTCTGACTAACGTACTACAGTTAATGATCTACTGCTAATACAGCGCTGTTAAACACCTCAGTGTGCTGATCAACTCTGACTAACGTACTACAGTTAATGATCTACTGCTAATACAGCGCTGTTAAACACCTCAGTGTGCTGACCAACTCTGACTAATGTACTACAGTTAATGATCTACTGCTAATACAGCGCTGTTAAACACCTCAGTGAAAAGAGAAATCCACTCAGAGAAAGAATACAAACCACTTTTGGCCTGAATTCTCGTTCTCCATTTCTAAGCAGTGTGTTTCTCATGTGTTCTATGAAGGATTGATATGATTATATTACAGAACTGCTTTGTGATCCTGAACACCAGTGAATGAAGTACAGTGTCTCATTTCTGCTGATGGATCTTACCTGTGACTGAAACATCAACTCCACCTGCACCTTGATACTTTCCTCCAGGTTGGTCTGTTATAAATGTGAAGTAGTATTTACTTTGATCATTTTCTCTCACAGTCTTAAATCTGAGAGTGCAGTCACTGTGTTCATCTCCGAGGTACTGAACTCTGCCTCTGTACTCTGGATCATCTAACAGATCAGGAGGTTCTGAACCAGATGTAACCAGCTCCTTAGTCCAGAAAGCTTTTTGGACTGAGTGATTACTTGGAGGTGTGTAAGTGCACTCCATGGTCACTGCAGACCCCTTTAGAGCACAGATAGATTTAGAGTTGTAATTCACAGCCCACCCGTCCTGAGCAACAACTCCTGCAACACAAAATACAGAAATGTGTAAATTATTAATGTTTGGGTCTCAGTCAGTAAAAATGCTTCATAAAGTCTCCAATTCAGCTCATTTCTAAGGCTGCCAGAATGAAGTTTGGAATAAAAACTTCAATAAGCTGAGGTGATCTGGAGATAAAAGAGTGGGCTATGGGGGCTGCAGAATGAAGGAAAAGTAATAACAGGAATAAAAACATATTCTTATAACTTTGCAGAGACGTAACAGCTCTGACTCACCTGAGATGCAGAGCAGAAACAGAAGCAGAGAAACAGTCAGAGACATTCTGAGTGAGATCAGCAGTTCAGCCTGTATGATCATAAAAGAAAATATGACAAAATGCTTTACTTACAGAGTCAGGGTGTCAGGGTTATCAATACCCTTAAGCTGCCCAACCATTTTCATAGTGTAGACAGAAAGTGCTAAGCTGAAACATACTTCACTTTCCATTTGAGTCTTGTTATGTATCAGGCTTCCATCCTGAAACTTCATGTGATATGAAAAAATAACTCTCTGACTCATATCCACTGCTGTGGGATCAGCCCTGCCTGTGGTTGGATGTTTGTCATTTTGGGCCCAACAGGAATATTCAAAAAACAAGGTTGTAAATGATGGTGTGATGCCAAAACAAAGGCAATAGGATTTCCTGTCACTGCTGCTTCTGGATATGAAACTAAACAGTGTAGGCCATGCCTGATGGATTAAACATTTAACCAGTTGGTACACATGCAAATTTTGAAGCCAGTAAACAGAAAGGAACGAATAGTGTCTTCTAGACCTTCAGAGGAGGCCTACTGATTTCTGTGAAATAGTTTTAAACAACAACATGTCTGTACATTCTTGGTTTATTATTATTTAAAATGATCATCAAGCTTGTTATATTTAAAACATACACATTTTATAGAAATATTCTTATTTTATTGTTATGTTTAGGTTGGAAACAAAAGGGTTACATTTTTTCCCTGCTGTGGTGTCTCGGTACAAACCCAGCTCCAAAAAGGTTGAACAGTATGCAAAATGTCAATAAAAACAGAAAGCAGTTATTAATAAATTCTATTTGACCTGCATTAAACTGAAAACAATCAAAAGCACAGTATTTAATGTTTCACCTTATGAGCTTTATGTCATATGTGATGCCTGCAACACATTCCAAAACATGGTTATCACTGTCTAGCATCACTTTTCCTTTTAACAGCACTTAATAATAAAAACATCTGGGGGCTAAAGACACCATTTGATCCAGTTTTTAAAATAAAATTACTTTATATTGTTCCATTATACAAGCACTCTCCGATTATACAGCCATGTTGTTTTGATGTGCAGAATGTTTCGTGTCGTTGTCATGTTGAAAAAATAGTGGGCGTCCCTGAAATGCTGTGTTCATAGATACTTTCTTTTCTGTAAAACTGATTTCAGCACAGATTCTTTTTTATTGTACATGCCTGCAAAGGACCATGGGACATTCAGTGACTTGGAAATGTTCCTGTAGCCATTCCCTGACTTGCGCTGTTCTTTTCTCTTCATGGTGTATTTTAGGCCATGAAATAAAGGTTGAACCTTCTATGTACAGGTGTATTTATACTACAATCACCAGGAACCTCTAGACTGCACACAGTTCATCTCCTTTTAACAAATTATGTGACTTTTGACACCAACCGGCTGCAACAGTGATGATTTAGGAGAGCCATATTAAAGGAGGTGAATACTTTGTGTTTTATATTTGTAATGATTTTAATTCACTTTGCAGAGATCTGTTTTCTCTCTGACATGAAAGTGTTTCCAATGCTATATGATAATGAAACACAAAAGCTTCGAAGGGGCGAAAACTTTTTATAGTCACTCAATTTGTTAAGCTACACTGTTATAAAAGACAGTTCTTCAAGGGTTCCTCAGTAAAGAAAATGGTTCTATATAGAACCATCTATGAAAGAACCATTCATAAAGCACATACCCAACAACATAATGGTTCAGGTTTACGTTTTTTCCCATTTTCCAACTTTCAAAAGCTGGTAGAGCTGCTAAAAGTAAATTGAGACCCAGTGAATACATGGTTAGCTTGGCACCAGAATCAGCACGAAACACATGAAAAGATATGTAAACACTTTAGATAAAGTCTACGAGGAGAAGTTTAACTTCTTATTTTAAATTTTCTGTTCCGCCTTAAATGGTGCTGGTTCTAAGGGTCTACAGGAAACTAGTGCTAATGGTCACCAATAAGCCAATTCCCAATAGAAAGCAAACCATCAGGTTAATCCTAATGGTTCTAAGACTCTTTTTTCAGCAGGGTATGTATCTCAGTTGCAGTTTGTTTCCTGTTCTGGGGTCGACACTTAACGAACACCGTTTTGGTTGCTGCTGCATTGTAGCCCCCCAGCTCAGGGGAGGAAAATGTACAGGAGTGAACTTTCTGCCCGCTTGAGAATTTGTCCTGCCCATCCATAACGCCAAAACAGGAGCACTGCCTGTGCTACTATAACAGTGTTTATTATTGTGGGGTTCTAGGGGGGTTGAATAGTCAGGAACCTCTGCTCAACTAAAACAGCAATAAGAGTATTTTCCTACCTTCATTAAGCGACGTTCATCTCCTGAATCACAATAGCGACTGCGGAGAACATGAAGAGGTTAAACTGTGTTGCTGAGTTCCTCACACGTTCTTATCTTTTTGTTCCACTGGCTCCCCTCCCCTCCCCTCCCCATCCTTCCTTCCTTCTACTGAGCACAAAACATGCAGTAGTTCTTACTGGTTCAGCTGGAAAATTGTATTGCTTTGAAGAGCTACTCTATGTTTAAGAATATTAAATGGACTTGAGTGACATTGTTAACTTTCCCCCATTTAATCAGTTACTTGTATTTAATGTAATGTGTGCAGTAACTACATTTTCTAAACTAGAAATTCAGTTTCTCTTTACAGAATAAAAAAGTAGGACTGAATGATATTCAGTGTAAAAACACTACATGAGCAGTATATGGAAAGAGTGATATTATTTATCTCAGCACTGCCATTTCCTGAGCCTGGAGTTCAGAATTAGGCAAATACAATATGAGGAAGGAGAAGAGAGCATTTCTAAATAAGCACTGACCGTAGCAGAGCTGCAGCGCAGCATGTTTTTAAGCAGAAAACTGATGCACAAGGTAAATATATTAGCAGGTAAATATAAAGTTAAATATAAAGCTCAAATGCTTTATTCGGTAACACAGTAACACTTTCTATGAATGTCACCTTTGTATTATAAAGTACTGATCATAACAAATTATAAGAGCTCATAAGTCGTATTTGTCCGCTCTAAGTAAAGTGAAGCATACTGTACTAAAGCCTCCTCTAGTGTTCAGAGTGAGGCTTCAAGTTGAAGTATTTACTGAAGGATTTACTGAAACACTAAAACATACACAATAAAGCACATTACAGGCTTCAAATGTCAGATTTTACACTAGTGCTGCCATCAGTGTTTAACCCAACATGGGAAAGTCAATGTACACCACCGTTAGCTTGGTATTTGTCTTTACTTTACACTTTCCAAGCTGGGACTGACTTCATTGGCACTGACAGTATAACATTATCGACACTACTTATAATGCATTATATTAACAATTCATAATGTATAATAAACATGGCTATAAAGTGTAATTCATTTTTATAAATGTTTATAATCATGCTTATAATGCCATATGAATGCATTATAACATCTTATAAATGTGTTTATAGATGCTTACAAACGTGACATTTACAGAAAGTGTTACCGGTAGCACTTTCTGTGAAGCCCGTAAGAATAAGTCATGATAACTGTGGTTACAACTATTTGTAACTTGGTAATAATGCTTTATAAGCATACTTATAAACTGCAGTAATGCCTCATAGGGCTCTTATAATGAAATCTAATTATTTTATAACCTATAAACGGGTAGTTATACAAGTGTCACTATTCATTATAATGGCTTTTAAATGGATTATGACCCGTGCATAATTATACAGCACTCATAATACATAATAACAGTTATAACCACATTATAAATTCTTACAATGCCAACATTGAGTGCTTCAAGTAGAGTGATTGATATTTATGTTATTCTTTATTATAAATAAATGATAAGGTACTATAAACATAATTTTTGTAAAGTGAGGTGAAACATTTAATTTCCAACTAATTATAAAAAAAAAAATCTTTATTTCTCAAATTTATAAAAAAGAGAATAAGAAATTGTTCTTCTACAGAGATACATCTTTTTGTGACTGTTAGTCACTGTTACTGTTTTTTTTTTTTTACCAGAACTCCCTTTATGATTTAACCAGTCTTTACTAAGATACCTTGAGCCTTTCTGTTAACCTAAGCTGATCAGGGAATAATTTGGCCCAACAGGCAGCCAGTGGAAATGTTTTTTGATCATAATCACTGATCATTCTCTAGCATTCAAAGAGCAACTGATATTTGCTTTAGGACTGTATCATTATCATTGGTTTTCTTTCAATTTGCATGTATTCTCAATGTGTCAGTGTACGCACTGATATTTCCCAAATATGTAAAGTTTGTAATAAGTGTATGCAGTTCATACCAGACAAACTACTGATACATACTTTTCTCATGTCTGATGCCATTTTTGAGAGGGTTCTGCTGCTGGCAGCAACAGCATCATCTAAGAGGTCAATCTGTCACATTCGAAGACCTTGAGAATTGAAATTGAAAGAAATTGAAAGAAAACCAATGATAATTTGTTCAGCTGTTAACAGTCCATGCTGAAAAATCCAACTAAGACCAATATTTGTTGGTAACTGGTTTCAGATTGTCTAAGTTGGTCTTTGATGGTCAATAGCTAGATTCCTGCTGGTCTAATATGGTCAAGAAAAAAACACAAACAAACAAACAAAAATTATAAACCTTTCCCTAGCATTTCAAATATTTTCTCATTAAAAAAGTAGCATGTAACATAGAAATACGCAAAACCTACAAGTCAGAACAATATTAATAGAAAAAATGCCTTTTATTTATAGGAAAGAATTAGTAAATTAATTTAAATAAATAAATAAATAAATAAATAAATAAAAATACATGCACACATACAGACATATGTTTATGTTTTACTTAGCACTGATATCCATCATGTCGAGCAGTTTCCATCAGTTGCTTCTCCTGGTTACATCTGCAACGTTTTCGACGTTCTAAAAGGCCTCTTTTTTTGCATCCAGAGTAAAACGTCTCTTTTGTGGTTCAGGGGGTTTTCTGCATAGATCAGACTGGTAAGTCCTTTTTTATCTGTGTCATTTTATATAGCTGCTCATACAGAGTCTGTTTGTAAGTGCCACTGCATCGAAAGAGTAAAGTTTGCGCGCATATTTTTAAATCACTTCCTGTTTTTCTCTGGGATTTCTAGCTAGTTCACAGGCTAGGTGAACCAGCATTAACAACTGTCCAGATGTCTAAAGGTAAATCATATAAATGAAGCTTTTATGTATTATTTAAAAATACCTAAGCTTAAGATATACCTGACATTCATGCTTAGCCTTCAGTAGCCTATAACGTTACTCTACTCGAGAGTTACCGTCAGTTTTCTGTGACTAATGTTAGCTTAAAAACGTAGTGTAATAACCAGCTAGCTAATCTGTTTAGCTGTTTTGTTTTTGTTAGCCAAAAATGAATTGACTGAAAATCCAAACACTAAGACCAACCAGTATTTGTATTGTTTCTACAGCCTCCAATAGACGAAAAGCCCCTGGCTCTGTCACCACATCTCAGTCTCAAAACATAGGTAGGTTGTAATTTTAGATGTTATCTTACGTTCTTGTTTATTTGTTTTTAATATTAATCTGCAATCCTTCATCTTTATGCTCCAGACTTCTCCATAATGGTTGGCCGTAGTGCTTAAATCTGCTTGGTAATCTATATACTGGCAGATAATAATAGTGTTATCACGGCAGGTGTACTTACTACACAAAACTGCCACTGATCTTTCTGGTCATTCAAAACTCTCAACGTCTAATTTAAAGTTAAGTAAGTTAAGTAAAAGGTGATAAACATTAATTTATGAATGCAGCTTTTATTTTTTTTATTTTTTGTCCTGTTTTTCTCCTTCAGTCAGTGCTGCACCAAATGCCAGACATGAAATTGAGCTGCTGAAATTGCAGCTGGAGGCTGAGAAGGATAAAGGGAACCTCAGAGAAGAAACTATAAAAATACTTAAACAAGACAAAGAGCATCTCCAGTCACAACTGTCAAAGAAAGAAGAATTTATTCAGGAGCTGATCTGCTCAAAAATGGAAGAGATTCCTGGTCCAGGGAACTACCTTGGTAAGTTATTAGGAAGTTCAGATGTAACCATCATTATTTCCAGTTTCACATTTGTAAAGTGTCCCTGCATCCAAGACTTAGACTAAGTACAGTCATGACATGGATAACGTTACTCATTAGGCAGACATTTTACAATTACTAATAATGTAACTGTATAATAATTATGTATAGGGCTGCAACAATTATGCAATTAAAAACATTCTCATTGTCAAATGCATGTTTGTTTTAAATTAAATGTTGTATGTATATGAACTAAAAGTAAATATCTGCAGTAAAAATATATAAAGTTAAAGGTTTTGTTTAACTGGGTCTCAGCTGAACAGCTGTGCAGACAGAACTCTAGAGTAATGTTAAGAGTATGATTTCAAGAGTTTTTAAGAGAGTTTTAATCTGAGAGTTAAATGTCTAAAAACTCTAAAAACAAAATTAGCTTTATGGTAGCTGTGGTACTCTGGCCTATGAAGTAAAGATTTGTGTATTAATCACTGCTGCAAAATGAAAAGTGTGGCAAGTGACTGACAAGTGGCTAATTCATGAAATGAGTATCTCAAAGTAGCATTCCAGACTTCTCTAAATGGCATTAAAATGTAAATGCAAATGAATTAAAAGCTTTTAATTAAATTTGCTCTTTCTTGCAGATACCATGATAATGCATATTTTAAATTCTCCTACTGCTCTCTTACAGTAAGAAGCAGAGCCTCATGGGCACATTAGTTTTCTTTTTTTTCTGCATACTGTATATAGTATTAGAGATATTGGGATTTTTTTACATATTTATAGTTTTTTCAAGGTTTTTTCCAGTTTTTTAAAGGGTCATGGTATTTCCTTGTTTACGTAAATCAGTTTCTGTGGTTTGGTTTTGTTTGCTGCTAGTCTAAAGTCTTTATATGGTTGCTTTGTTTCTTTTTCCTAGTATTTCATAATCTTTGTTTGCTTTGTTATTGTTCAGTTGAGTTATCGTTTATTTGATGTACTTAACCCTTCAATGTCCTCACCAAGAAAAAAAGCGATGGAATTTTAATTTGTTTAAGCAATAATAAAAACAATTGGTGTTTTTTTTTTGTTTTTTTGACCCCACAATTTTTAAAATATTCACGTCTACCAAATGGTTGAGATGGCACTTTGTGACATGTATAGTGACTCAAAATGTGCTCTACCAAATGGTTGAGCAGAACATTAAAGGGTTAAAAAAAGATTACTCAATTAATCGGCAGAATAATCAAAGTATTAGCTAAAAGTAATTGATTGATATGGTCTAATAACAGAAGTCAACATGATATAATTTTTTTTTTTGACTGATTGAACCTTTACAGAAATGAAAGTGAAAGCCCATCCAAAGCATCAGATGCCTGAAAAGCCAGAGGAGTCTGATGGAGACTGTCTTCCTCTGTCTTGTCTGACTCATCTGTGAAGGTGACAAAGAAGAAATGCAAAATGCCAGCACACAAGAGAGATTTGAAGCACAAGAGAGACTCCTGAGCCCAAACCTGACTTCCATTGTGTGAGAGGTACATTTTTCAAAATAATGTGTCTTTACTTTATTCAATAAAACACTAACAAGCTAACACAGTATCACTGATACACAAGTACCACACTTTCATAGTGTTCCATGAAAGTTTATGTCAAAACTATCTGCAAATACTTTGGACTCTAAATTGATTTTTCTGTCTGTGTTCATCTCCAGAACCTAGTTATCTAGTTATTAAAGAGTTTGTGCTTCTACCAAAACATCATCATCATCATCATTAACCGCTTAGTCCAGATAGGGTCATGGTAGCAGTTGGGAGAGCAGAGAATCCCAGATGACCCTCTCCCCCGCAACTTCCTCTAGCTCATTCCCGGGGACCCAAGCCGCTCCCAGGCCAATTTGGAGATATAATCCCTTCAGTGGGTCCTAGAATGACCCCGGGGTCTTGTCCCAGTAGGCTGTGCCTGGTACACCGCCACCGGGAGGCGTCCAGGGGACCTCCTGATCAGATGCCCGAACCACCTCAACTGGCTCTTCTCTAGGCGGAGGAGTAGCAGCTCTACTCCAAGCTCCTCCCGGATGACCGAGCTCCTCACCCTATCGAGTGTAGCCCGCCACCCTGCGAAGAAAGCTCATTTCTGCCGCTTGTATTCACGATCTCATTCTTTCGGTCATTACTCAGAGCTCATGACCAAAATGACATAATTATGCACAATTTTTTTCTCTAGTCAAAAATGCAAGGTGCATTGTTACAAGATATAAGCTGGCTCTGGAAGCTTTCAAGAAAGGCAGCTCTATGAAGGCAGCCTTTGACAGCATTGGCCTGGACAGAGCCACCACTGACCGCACAGCTGTTGTTGCAGAGCTGAAAATAGCTGCATCAGAGCTCTTTGATAGCTTTGCGCCATGGAATGAGAGAGCTGAGAAACTTTCTGCTTTTGTAGAAAGGTGCTGTGGAGCAGTAACCAGTGATGTAAAGGAGGACTTTGCCAAATGAAAATAGATGGAGAGCTGTTGCTAATTGCAAATACTTTTTGAAAGTTGCTATTACTGTATTTGTTCTGATGTGGTTCCTGTGTGAAGGCAGAAGTTCCAGGCTAGACAGACACAATCAATCAGAAGTGCTTGACTCATGGCCCGTAGCTCTGTTTGTTTTTTTAAAGACTCAACAATGTTCTCTCCACATTCATTCTGGTGTATTTTTTAGTTGTCAGTTCTTTTTTCCAGAATTGTAACTTTTCTGTGCAACTGAAAAAAAGTGTAAATGCCTAAAAATTTGTTAGTTAAATTTCTCTTTTTCAGTATATGTGGTCATTGACAGTGAGCAAGAGTGTGTGCATTTTACACAGCTGGCATGCAGGTTGCCTTTCAATTTTGCCCTGCAATAAGAAAGTTTATAACATAATAAACTGCATTAATGTTTTTATGTACATGCTTTGTAATTATTTAACATTTACGTGTTCAAATTATAAATATTATAATTTAATTAATTCAATTTAATGTTTAATTCAATTAAAGGTGATTACAGTGGATTTATAATGAGAAATAATTTAAAATATAAATCATTTTACTTGAAGCACTCAATGATGGTGTTGGAAATAATGTGGTTATAATTGTTGTTATGTATTATAAGTGCTGTATAATCATGCACTGGTCATAATCAATTTAAAAGGCATTATATCGAATAATGACACTTGTGTTAGTACATGTTTATAAGTTACAAAAAAACTAATTATAGTTCATTACTGGAGTTTTTAAGTATGCTTATAAAGCATTATAACTAAGTTACAAAGACTTATAACCGCATTTATAATGACTTATACATACGGGCTTCATAGAATGTGTTAACATCACTTTTCTGTAATACGGTCAGTAATTACATTTTCCAAGACAAACACTTCAGTTTCAGTTCTGTTTACCAAATAAAAATATGGGAATGATTCAAAGTGAACTGGACAGAATGAGACTGTGATGAACGTTTAAAAGTAAAAACACTAAAAGGGCCATAATATTTAGTTCATATTCTGTTCTGATTGGCCTGTGGTGATGATGTTGGAGTATTTTTGTCATCTGTTGGTTTGTACTGCCATCTAGAGGAATGTATGTAATTACATGCACACTGTACTATAAGGCCCATCACTGACTGACAGCTGACACTTCATCCATCTTTCATTTCTGCTCACTCATATTTCAGTTATTTATTAACAACACAAATGCATTATTAGCTTTTTTTGTCTTCTTGGATCAATTATTAACAAAGGATCCTGCAGTCAATGAATATGACACAGGCTGGCACTCAGGAGAACAAAGATGAAGGAACTTAAACAATCTTCTAATGAAATGTTGCGTCTCTATAAACAGTGATCAGAGCTGTCCAGGCTGTGGTCTGTTCTGGGTTTCTTTATGAATAAAAGCTGTACAATAAAAAAAATATTGATGCCTTAAACCGAGTACACTGGATCTGGATTGAACAGTGTAGAAGACCACATTGCCAATTAAACTCATCAAATATCACACAAAACAGATGTATCAGCTTCAAAGCCCACCTGGCTAATTAGCAAGTCTGGCTAACAAAGACTTTGTTTTTTTAATGTATTGTATTTAATAGACTATCTAATTGTTGTCCATATAAAGCCTATAATCATATATTTACCTAACCTGAAGAACTTTTGTTTATTGTTTCATCATTTGTTTATTGTGATCTGTAGGCTGTATCTTTCTTTGTTTATTATTTTAGCACTATTAAGCTGAGAGATCATTGTGTTATGTATCATGTACAGTGGAATGCAAAAAGCCTGGCCATATTACATAATGTGTGAAAAGAAGTAAACGCAACATCAGCAAACTGTTTAAAAAACACTAAATATGTTAACACACAATTATTTTTATTTGATTAAAATTAAAAACATATAGTAACAGAAGCTTATACAGAAGTGCAAAAGGTTTTGAAAAAAATCACACATAGGCATCGATTTTACTATTTATACTTAGAAAAAATATTTAAAAACCTAAAATGTAATTTCTATTATTAAAAGCAGACATTTAATCAAGTAGGTACAGACTTTTGACTGGGACTGGATATTACATAATCAAGAGAAGTGAATTTTCACTTATTCTTATTTTGATATTTACACTGAGCCCTGCATAGCACGCCTATTGGAACAAAACCTTGTGTTTCCATTTTTATATTTTTTATTTATTTAATGATTTTTGATGTAATTTTAAAATTTCAGCTGTTTGAATTTTATTATGAATGGGCCAAAATTAATTATAAAAATAAAATAGAATAAAGACTCAATATTAATTTACATTACAGTCAAATGTTGTTTTCTTCTCGTGTAAAGTTACTGTTCTGAAGGTTTTGGTCCGACAATGACAACATGAGGGGAAACACGCAGTGAGCATGCTGAGATGTTCAATACGTAACATTATAAAAATATACATACAGCATATGTAACAAGATCTTTCAAAAACAAAAGCATTATAAGTCCATAATTAAGTGCAACATGTAAGTACAAAAGAAACATGGATCCAGTTGAGCACAGGCCCACCTCACAGTTGATTTAACAGATTAAAAAAACAATCATTTTAAATGTGGAAATTTCATTTCTTCAGTTGGAAATTCATTCTTTCCTAAATCTATTCATTTAAAAAGCAACTCCAAAACTTCAGAAGCCACTCAAACAATCTGTATTTACATAAACAATAAAATATAACGTGCACAAACACACCGAGCTTTAATTGGTGCTGTTCAAACAGGAGTTCTTTGCTGATTTGGTGGCTGAATTGAGGCAAAATTTTTCAAACATTTTAGTAAGATGTTGTAATATGAAGTATGAGTAACATTACGGCCGTATGTGAACAGAAAAGTTTAATTTTACCTGTGTACCTGTTTTTTCACACATTACCAGCTGACCAGTGCCATTGCTTAGCAACCAAACTCCTGAAATAACAACACTAATGCACAAAACATCAGTCCTCCAGTCCTAAGTCGAAAGCTGCTACTGCTAAGCTCTAAGGATTCCTATCATTTCTGACTCTCAGGGGTACAACACTGTGATGATAATGAACATCATCCTGATTGGACGGACCTGGATCAGGTGTTGAATCACTCATTTGATGTCAAATGGTAAGCATTGGCAGGTGAAGTATCCTAAAGTGGAAAAAAGCCAAACCATTAATACACATTACAAATGGCAAATCAGCAACATTCTTTTTTAAATCCTGTGCAGTTAGTTCAAGTACTACTATATACAACATGACATGTTTGTATTTATTTATTTTTACCAAAGCAAGCATGTATACAGTGAACGATTAATGATCTAAATGAATACACAGCAAGGCTCAGTCAGCATTGTGGAAGCAGAGAAAAATTCCCCTTTAGGAATATGTAGTTACAAATGGTATGTTTTCCTCTGTGTCCACATCTGGATACATGGTTTATGATACAGTACAAAAACATTACAGTTAAACAATTCAATATGCTGTAGATCTAATATGATCAGCTCTGATACAATCTAATGCAGAAAAATATAATTTCTAATTCCTCCATATTCCTTCCTGAACACGTCTTCTTAAAATCTTGAGTCTGCAAAATGTGGCTTTCACATGTAATCTTAAAAAAAAAGCCACATTGTGGAACAACTTCTTTTCTCTCTGTAGCCTGTGTCTTCCTCTTTCTGTTATGTGTATTATAGTGTCCAGGCCCTTGTTTGTAAGTGGCAGTGAGGACTTTGAGATGTCATAAGGCGTCTCATTTCTAATTTTGCCATTCAAAATTTTGCCACCCTTTATGCATATTTAGTGTAGCATTTAACAGTTAAAAACTGAGCATGGTTTTGTGTACTAAAACAAAAGTCAAACAACACAAACTAAAATGTGTGCTTGAGACTTGGCTCATGTATCTTCTTATTGTTTTTATATTGTGTCCTCAGTAGAACCTCTGACCTATATAGATCAAGTTGAACAGTCTGCTTTAGCTGTTCTGTCTCAGTCCGTCAGTTTCAGTGTGGTCCAGCCCATTTCCACCACTGCTTGTGGCCGAATCAAATCCTAACAGTAACATGTGGAAGTGTAGTGACTTATCAGCATCGGGGTAATGTGATACAAAGTAATCCGTTACAGTACTGCAGTTACTTTTTTCCTGTAGTGAAGTAGTGAAAGGGATTACAAGTTACAATTCTTATAATCACATTAGTTACTAACTTTCTAGCGAAAGGAGCAGGCTACACATTTGTTTGCTTGCTCACTGCTTAGTACATTTAGCTTTCTGATCTTTCACCGTATCTTGTTTCATTAAGTATTTAATCCTTGCCCTACTTCTTATAATGTTTTTCTTTGTTTTTCCAGCTTAACTTTTCTTCTCTCTCTGACAACTGAGAAAATGACATCCACAGAGGAACACAAGCTCCAGATGCTGAGCAGTGAACCCCAGCAGCTGGTTTGTCAGATCTTGGCACTTCTGGAGTGGCTGACTGAGACTCACAAGTGGAAAACTTCTAGAAGCAGCCTGGGGCGCCTCGTATGCAGCAGTTTCAGGTCCACCAAATCCGATGACTATGTTGACACAAAGGGAAGCACTGAACCAGGCATCCACAGCCAACACTGGCATTCACCAACATCACGCCTGGACTGGAGCAGGTCTAGGAATGTTTGTCCAGCCCATCGAGCGGTCCTATTTTGCATGCACACTATTAGTATAATGTCATTCATGCAGGGATGAATGACATCCAAAGTCCTAAAGTAGTCTGCCAACTTACTTCTAGACCCTATTGTTTTATGTTGTCCTACTGCATGTCTGACTAGCGTAACAACAGTTGAACACGGCTTGTACGCTATGGGAGCAACTTGACTGTTTTCTGGGAGCGACCAGCATTCTATAACTACATCCAAGCCACTTTGTTTCTATCATCTTGTGTGAAAATATAGAAAAGATAATACACTAGATCTGACTGAACTTAACAACAGTAAACAACAAATTAGTGAGCAGTACTGACAGCTGACAGGTAAGTGTTTTGAATGATATAGATGATCAGTCCTCCATTGCTACCATTCCCCTCTTTCTCTGGCATCATAATACTGTAGTGTCCCAGATGAGGATGGGTTGCCTTTTTGAGTCTTGGTTCCTCTCAAGATTTCTTCCTCTTGCTTTTAGGGAGGTTGTCCTTGCCTATATAAAAAGCGCTATATAAATAAACCTTGACTTGACTACTGGCTGTGCTGCTGTGGGGCCAGTAGTCCACTTATAATGTTTCAGTAGCACTGAGCAGTGCTTCTCCCTTGCTGCCTGTTCAAAACAAGAACATCTGCCTTTAAAGCTCAATGTTTCCCATGTCTTAATTTACGCAGATGCCACAATATATAAGCTTCTATTGGCTCTAAAAGGAGAAAGCTGCAAAATGTGTTCATAAAGGGCAGTATAAACAATCACCACAATAAAAAGACTATTAAGTCTATGTGTGTTGTTGGGGGTGGGTCTTATGACTTTTTCCATTTCAGGTTTATTAAAACAGTGTGGTTTCCTTTACCACTACTGTCACCCCGCTGAGACCTAAGAACACAATGATGCGACACATTATAATAGACACAGATATATGTGCTTTTTAACAAAATCATATTAAAAAGGATAGTAATATCTCTGTAACACCAGGCTACCATTAGATTAAAAAGAAGGCTAAACCACCATCAATTCCTGCTCACTGAGGCAACTTTAGAGTCAAATCTGAGCAGGTAAATCTTTGATAGGATGAGTAACACTTAAGATGATGCACAGAAAGGGAGAGAGTAAAGTGATATACATTTCAATAAACTTAATCATTTTTACTTATTTGATCTGTGTTGTTTGAACACATGGAAAAAAAGGATAGACTGTGTTTGCATGTGTGACATCTGCTTTTTTGCTGATACTGACTGGCATACATCATTCAGCAGTGCTGAAAATGTGGCCTACAGGAATGTATATTTTTAGGTATGAACATTAATTTAATTATATAATGTTGAAACTTTTTCAAAAGCTATCAGTTATTCACATTGCCTCTGTTTCTTTTGATGGATATGTTTACTTGCTGAGAGTAGTTTTTCTGCACAAAGGTCTAAGGTCTTCAGTTTTGCCTCATATTACCTGAAAATTGTTTAACTCAGTAAAGTAAATAGATAGATAAAAAATGCTCTTCAGAGACCCCCCTACAGAAGAGGTCTGGGCTAAGCCCTCAATCTTGATAACCTCTTATGAAGTCAAAACACAAAAAAGATCTGTTTTAATAACCTCATGAGAGTCAATATAACCTGTGAAATTTCAAACATTATGATATAAAACTAAACTATGCATGGTCAAAATGCAAAGTATCTAATTCCTGCATCCTTACGAAAGACAGCCTGCCCCAAACACATGTAGTATTAAAGGTCATTAAATAACAAAACACTTCTGATGCGAGATCTTTATAAATAACGTAAGCTTGATTTTATGTTTCTGTGGGAAACATGTCTAAATGAAGAGCAACTTTACATGAAGCCGCTCCTGAAAACTACAGCTTTATGCAGACAGTGGCACTATTTATAATAGTGATTTTATCTGCAAAAATACCATCGTTGGTGAATTTATGTCTTTTGCCAATGTCACACTCGATCATTTTAGTGACACCTCTGTGTTACTAATTGCAATATATAGACATCCCAAGCAAAGTAGTAATTTGTGGCAGAATTTGCAGTATTACTATCAATTGTAGCCACAATCTATGATAAAATTCTTCTCTGGGCACTTTATGTTGCACATGACAACAAATCATATGCCGCTTGTTATGACTCCCCCGGTCACAATAGCCTTTCTTTGTATCTGTTTTGTGTGTTCCTTCCATTGTTGTATTATGTGCAGCTACACGATTGGCCACTCGGGGGCGCCCTCCTATATAAAAGGTCACCAAGCTTTTATCTCAGAAGATGTTAAGGACTCTCTCCCCTCTGACATTACCTGGAAGTCCGTCTGTCCAGACCAACCCAGCACTCTTCACTCCAGTCTCCTTCCCTTCGCCTCTATTGTTAAAATTGTGTCCGCTTTATTAGACTTTGTTAGCTTAGGGATAGTAGGAGACGAGTGCCACTTTGCTTTGGTCAATTTTTCTCCTGTTTTAACAATGGGACTATTTTTGGAATTCTTAGTAGTTTTGTTTGTTGTTTTGGCATACACTTGTCCCTGAAGCCAACACCCCATTCAGTTTAGCCTCTATCAAACTTGCTTACTTTTTTAAAAAGTCTAAATAAACCTGCAGTTATATATATATATATATATATATATATATATATATATATATATATATATATATATATATACACACACACACACAGCTCAAAAAAGGAAGGGAACACAATCATCACAGTATAACACCAAGTTAATTAAAGTTAAGCATAAGCAACTGTGAATCAAGGAATGGTTTTGCAGGTGGTGGCCACAGACAGTTACTCTCTCCTTATCATTCCTGACTGATTCTTCTCTAGTTTTGCATTTTGCTAGTGTCCTTGTCACTACTGATAGCATGAGCCGATACCTGCAGCCCATTCAGGTTGCACAGGTAGTCCAGCTCCTCCAGGATGGTACATCCATACTTGCTGTCGCAAGAAAGTTTTCTGGGTCTCCCAGCACAGTCTCAAAAGCATGGAGGAGATACCAGGACACAGGTTGGTACATGAGGAGAGCTGGACAAGGCTGTAGAAGGGCCTTAACCCAACAGCAGGAGCTGCATCTGCTCCTTTGTGCAAGGAGGAACAGGAGGAGCACTGCCAAAGCCTTAGAAAATGACCTTCGGCAGGCTACTGGTGTATGTGTTTTTGACCAAACTGTCACAAACAGAGGTAGGTAGAAATCCTCAGAGCCATTGATAGACCTTAAGCTGGTTACAGAAATGTTTAATCATTATTTTGGGAGGGATGGGTTACAACTCATAGTGCTTTGCACCTTGCAGCTTAGGGGTCTGTGTAGCCACAGACAAGTCAGTGTGCCCATGCTGACCCCTGCCCACTGCCAAAAAAGCCTACAATGGGCACTTGAGCATCAGAACTGGACCTTGGAGCAATGTACGAAAGGTGCCTGGTCCAATGAGTCCTGTTTTCTTTTACTACTCGCTTTGGATGAGAGCGTCTACTAAATGCTGTAAATGTAAATGTAAAACATAATGTGGACAGCCAGGTATGAAGTGATGGCACCAGTATGCACTGTGGGAAGAAGAAAAGCTGATGGAGGGAATGTGATGCTCAGGGAAATGTTCTGTTGGGAAACCCTGGGTCCAGGCACTCATGTCGATATCAGTTGCCATGTGCCAACATTACCTAACATTGCTGGGGACCTGGTACAGCAGTGATAATTCAGCAGGATAAGGCACCCTGCCCCATTTCAAACATTGTTTGAGAATGGTTTGTAGAACATTATGAGTTCAAGGTGTTACCCTGGTCTACAAATTCCCCAGATCTCAATCCAATCAAAGCATCTGTGGAATGTGCTGGAACACCAGATCCGATCTGCGGTGGCTCCATCTCTCAAATTACAAGACTTAAAAGATCTTCTGCTAATGTCTTGGTGCAGTGAACTTTCAGACGTCTTTTAAAGTCCATGGTTCGGCAGGTCAGAGCTGTTTTTGCAGCATGCAGAGGACCAACAGGTGGTCATATTTTGGCTCATTTGTGTATTTGTATGTTTTCTTCTCTATATGTTGCAGTCTTATGATGACTAGTAAATGTTTGAAATTTTTTCTCAACATTGTTGTCGGAGTCTGTTATCTAGGAAATCTTTAAGATCACAGAGAATGTATAATGGAGGCTACTTGAAGTGAGTTTTATCAATGTAAATGCATGACGACGGATTTTTACCACCGATGTTGGGGGTAACGTGGTATGAAAGTAACATGTCACAACAATGTAAACACTCTTTCCAGTAACATAAGGTACAGTTTAAATTTTTGTAATCACATTAGGGTTACTGACTTCATAATAATGACCTTATCTGCCCTACTCACACATCTTTAAAAAAGCAAAATAAATTCTGAATTATATTATATTAACTTATGCCAAATATGCAACTTCTTATTCCATTACAGACTGAACTGCTAAATGGAAATTCAAAACAATATCATAAAATACTACTGGAATATCAGAACAAATAAAATGCATTAAATTGTAACCTTTACATTAAGCATAACAAACACAAAAAACCAAATATGAAATAAGCAGTAGATGAAAAAAAAAATAAAATTTGATTTACAGAAACTGTGCCGCAGTACACAGTCCTATAAAATATAATCTAAAAGCTAAATCAGTTGAAAGATTAAATTACTAAAAGAAAACACTGTAGAAAACACGAATAAAACTGGTCAGTTTTCATTGACTTACTTGTTTACACGGCTCTCGTCTCTTTTTCCTGAAATAATAATGATATTAATAACATTAATAGTCATAATAATAATAACATGAAACGACAACATTAATATTTCCACTGGTGAAATTATAGCGAGCCAGATTCTTACCATAAATACCATCCAGCCAGACCAAAAACAATGCCAAAAATAAATACTCCAAGCACAGCATACAGAGCTGTATTTCCACTCTCTGTGTGCACAGAAATGTTGAAGTCAGTTGAAAGTTAAACTAAATTAAAAATTAAACTAAAGTGTTTTTCAGCTTAATAGGTTTTCTCCCATTACAAATACCTTTTACAGTGACAGTCACTGCAGCTGATTTCTGAGATCTGTGTCCATTCTGAGCCACACAGTAGTAGGATCCACTCTGTAGAGCACTGTAACTGTGTCCAGATCCTACAGGTGAGCTTCCACCTTCTTTAAACCAGGTGTAGTTCAGCACAGGTGGGTTTGCATCACTGCTGCAGGTCAGAGTCACTGAACTGCCCTCTGTTGTTGTATTAGAGGATACTCTGACATTCTTTGGAGGATCTAAAAAGTATAATGTTGAAGTGATTGAATGGCCTATATGAATGATCGCAAGTTGCTGGTGAATATTAATTAATTACTTACACTAAACATTCAGAGTTAGAGCTTCAGAGAGTTTCTCTCCATGTTCATTACTGGATCTGCACTTGTATTCTCCACTGTCCACAGAGCTGATCTTGTTCATTGTGTAAGTCTCTCCTTTTGCTACTAATGATGTTCCTTTAAACCACTTATATTCCACAGGTGGGTTTGCATCACTGCTGCAAGTCAGAGTCACTGAACTATCCTCCACTATTTCACCAGAGGGACTGATGGATACTAAGACACTTTTTGGGCCATCTAGAGGTAGAATGACACATTACCTTTTATGCATGTGCTTTTTTGAATAAGTAATACATTTTTGCAGAACTACTACATTATGTTTTATTGCAGATACACATATTTAACTTCAGCGTATGAAGATTATTGTTGTTTGCAGCTTTAGGATTCATTTAATCAAAGACTCAGAATGACTGTCATCCCATTTTTTTTTTTGGGATGAAAATTAAATATTGATTCCATCAGACTTGCAGTTGATACATAAACTTTCAAAGTTATTTTTGAGTTTGACTGTCAATCATTAGTGTTAGTCAGTTCCAAATTAAACATTACTATAAGCTGCTATTACTCTGAAAACATGCCTGCATACATAACTGAAAAATAAAGACAGTAGATATGTTCATATGCTCTTTCATAGCTTTATCTAAGTACCAAGTACCCTGTAAAAGCTCAGTTGTGTTAGAACAGTTGAACATTAACCCTTAGCTTTGTTTGTTTTCTGAGACTGAATGAATGAATCTGTACTTACATCTGACATTCAGAGAGACCTCAGGAGAGCGAAGACCCAGTACAGCACAGCAATACCTGCCTGCATCCTCCCTGCTGACTGGCTGCAGGTGGAGTTGGTCAGTACTGGAGGATAAACGATGTCCATTTCTGTACCAGGTGAATGTTGGTCTGACTGTCAGTCTGCAGGTGGTTTTACATGTGAGAGTGACTTTATCTCCCTCTATCACTCTCTCAGGAACCTCCACCTGGAGATCTGAGAACCAGAGAAAACAAACTCATACTGTGGTGACTCACACTAGCTGAATGAATGTAACACTGGTGTTCTAAATATTGATGCACTAAAGTGGAATTAAAATGTAACATTGAAAACAAGTCAAACTACTGCAGTTACTGCACAAAAACTTTAAATTTAACCTTTAAAAAGTTAATTTGAGTACCTGTTCACTTCAATTCCTCTTAATTGAGTCATAGTCAGAGTCCGCAGACTGCATTTATAAAAGCGTGAGTAGAACGTGTTCTAAACCTGTGCAAATTTTTGTTCCAAAGGTCTAACTTTACACATTCACTTAATTAAAAAGGGAAAAAAACTATGAAAACCAAATGCATTGTTCTCTCCACAACTCACCATAGATCATACAGTCAGGTCTATAAATATCTGAATTTTGACAAATTTGTTATTTTAGCTGTCTAGCACAGCACATTCTGCTACTAGTTTGAGTGACCTTAAAGCATTGGTTACACCAGAGAATGTCTGTTTACGTTCCAGCATGTGATCTTAGATTTGCATATACCGACCTTCTGCAAATACCTTCTGTAAAATACAGAAAATGTGGAAAGACTTTCACTTAATCTGCTTCTAAACTGCAGAACTCAATTCCACCTTTTATTAGACAGTCAAGCCCAGTGCTCACTTTTAAGAAACATTTAAAAACTTATCTCTTTAACTTGGCATTTAATTAAAACTCTACGTCTCTTGGTATTTATCTTTTTAATTTGACCTGTGTCATTTTTAATATGATTTTAAATTACTCATAATTTCTTGTATTACTGTTAAGCTTTATCACCTGTCTGTGAAGCACTCTGAGCTGCCACTGGCATAAGAAGTGCTATATACATAAAGATTATTATAATTATTATAAAGATTATTATATTATATTGGAGCTCCAGACTTTCAGCTTTAGGAAAGTTATAGGATTTGTGTGTGCTATTCCCTCAATTACTTTACTTACAACAAGGTGTTACTTCACCTACAACAGCCTCAGAAAAAGGAAGACTGAATTAGAGTTTGCCTAAAATAAATAAATAAATAAATAAATAAATAAATAAAACGCCTATACCGTTCTGGGTAACACTTTACATTAAGTGTTGACTAACTAACATGAAGTAATGCATTAGTTAACATGAACAAGACATGAAGTAATGCATTAGTTAACATGAACAACACATGACACAATGCATTAACAATGGTTACCTAATGTTAAGTAAACATGTTACGACTGCATTAGTTAATGTTGTTTTCATGTGAAGTGTTGACTCATTAACATTAAGTAATGCATTTATTAACAACTAAGGTTCTACATTGATAATGGTTAACTAATGTTAATTAAACATGTTACAACTTCATTAGTTTATGTTCTAGTGTTTTGCTTATGTACTGCAGTTAGACATAATGCTTGAAAAAGCAATGTTAAGTAATAGTTTAATTGGCTGAAATGACACTTTACCAATGGCAGCTACTAACTATTTTTATTTACTTACTTCCATTTACTGATGTAGTGTTTTGTACTGTATTTTTAAATGATAACACCTTTACTTCTCCCTACTGCTTTTCCCTCAGTTCCATTTCAGTCATTAAGGTTTAGTTGCTTGTTGGGGTTTCATTGTGTCATCTTGTTGAGGTGGTTCAGCTCCTGTTTTGCTTCTTTGTTGCTCACACCTCTCACTTTGGAGCTTTAATATTTTATTTTAGATGCAAAAGGAAATAAAAAGCTAATAAAATAGTCTTCAGTTCCTCTGCTGAGGGATTCTGGATGTACTGAGCTTGACTGGACCTTTCCAAGTTACTCATTACTTATGTATGTAAATGAGCACAAGGTAATATATTATTTTATATATAAAAGCTTACACTAATATGCTACATTCTGATGTATGTTAGATATGCTTCTGTGTGTATTGCAAGAAGGAATTATACATACCATTCTCTCAGTCATATCAGTCAGGCCTGGATGGGGCAGCATACTGAAATTATTTACTTATCTACTCCATTTCTTTTCCTTATTCCAAATTTTATCATGCATGTGTGAGTGTGAATTGGACAAAATGTTAGGGTCATCATATATTTAGAAATTGTAAATATAGACATGATCGTATAAACAGACATTTTCATCAAAGGAAACTACTCAGAGAGCATAACATGCTTTATGTTAAAACCAACAATGTCTTAAAATGCATTACAAACATCTATTAAACATCACTAAACATTAATAAGGTTGTGTTCTGTGAATTGAATGTACCTGATATAAAATGAAAGAGTAGTACTGTATTAGTGAAAATGAAATGAATGAAATGAAGCTTTTAGCCAACTGTGTCTGAATACATCGGAATTAGACCTCCGCATTTAACCTATCCGTGCAGTAAAACATCACATACACACACAGCTCAGCCAAGGGGATAGAACCGGCGACCTTCCGGTCACAAGGCTGGTTCCCTAACCTCCAGCCCACGACTGCCCCCAATCTGAATGCATTACACAATGTTAAACAATAAACAATGTATACCTACACATTCAGCTACCCAGTAGAAATAGAAAAAAACAGATACATTTATTCTCTATATGTGAATAGACCGCAACTCAATTGCACAGACTGCTTCCATTGCAGAGCTATCCCTTGCCACACCAGAGACATATCACCAGCTCTGTGATAAACCTCTTTTTTAGTTCCACCATGTAATTTTGTGTTAATTTAATAATGCTATGAACTGAATGTTTCACATATACAGAATAAATGTATCTATGTTTTTTTCTATTTCTACTGGGTAGCTGAATGTGTAGGTATACATTGTTTACTGTTTAACATTGTGTAATGCTTTCAGATTATAGCATTAAAGTATCTAGTACTTTACTAATACAGGACTACTCTTTCATTTTATATCAGGTACATTCAACTCACAGAACACAACCTTATTAATGTTTAGTGAAGTTTAATAGATGTTTGTAATGCATTACTAAGGCATTATTGGTTTCACTTTACATCAGGTATATTACATTCACTGAACAAGACCTTTTAAACCTTTAGTAATGTTTAGTAGATGTTTGTAATGCATTACTAAGGCATTATTGGTTTTGACTACATCAGGTATATTAAATTCACTGAACAAGACCTTTTAAACCTTTAGTAATGTTTAATAGATGTTTGTAATGCATTTTAAGACATTATTGGTTTTCACTTTACATCAGGTATATTACATTCACTGAACAAGACCTTTTAAACCTTTAGTAATGTTTAATAGATGTTTGTAATGCATTACTAAGGCATTATTGGTTTTCACTACATCAGGTATATTAAATTCACTGAACAAGACCTTTTAAACCTTTAGTAATGTTTAATAGATGTTTGTAATGCATTTTAAGACATTATTGGTTTTCACTTTACATCAGGTATATTAAATTCACTGAACAAGACCTTTTAAACCTTTAATAATGTTTAATAGATGTTTGTAATGCATTACTAAGGCATTATTGGTTTTCACTACATCAGGTGTATTAAATTCACTGAACAACACCTTATAAACCTTTAATGCTTAATAGATGTTTGTAACGCATTTTAAGACATTATTGGTTTTAAGATAAAGCATGTTATGCTCTCTGAGTAGTTTCCTTTGATTAAAAAAATGTCTGTTTATATGATCATGTTTATATTTACAATTTCTAAATGTATGATGACTTCCCAAAAATGTCCCATTCACACTCACACATGCATGATAAAATTTGGAATAAGGAAAAGAAATGGAGTAGATAAGTAAATAATTTCAGTATGCTGCCCCATCCAGGCCTGACTGATATGACTGAGAGAATGGTATGGATAATTCCTTCTTGCAATACACACAGAAGCATATCTAACATACATCAGAATGTAGCATATTAATGTAAGCTTTTATATATAAAATAATATATTACCTTGCGCTCATTTATATTCATTACGTATGTATGTAAATGCTTTTTATTTTTACATTTTGCATCTAAAATAAAATATTAAAGCTCCAAAGTGAGAGGTGTGAGCAACAAAGAAGCAAAACAGGAGCTGAACCACCTCAACAAGATGACACAATGAAACCCCAACAAGCAACTAAACCTTAATGACTGAAATGGAACTGAGGGAAAAGCAGTAGGGAGAAGTAAAGGTGTTATCATTTAAAAATACAGTACAAAACACTACATCAGTAAATGGAAGTAAGTAAATAAAAATAGTTAGTAGCTGCCATTGGTAAAGTGTCATTTCAGCCAATTAAACTATTACTTTACATTGCTTTTTCAAGCATTATGTCTAACTGCAGTACATAAGCAAAACACTAGAACATAAACTAATGAAGTTGTAACGTTTAATTAACATTAGTTAACCATTATCAATGTAGAACCTTAGTTGTTAATAAATGCATTACTTAATGTTAATGAGTCAACACTTCACATGAAAACAACATTAACTAATGTAGTTGTAACATGTTTACTTAACATTAGGTAACCATTGTTAATGCATTATGTCATGTTTTGTTCATGTTAACTAATGCATTACTTCATGTCTTGTTCATGTTAACTAATGCATTACTTCATGTTAGTTAGTCAACACTTAATGTAAAGTGTTACCCAGTTCTGAAACAGCAACTTACAGAAAGATGAGACAAAGAACAACTTGTATAAGACTGATGGGATGAGAGGAGTATGGAGAAAAGAAGGAACTGCTCTTGATCCAAAGCATGTTAAATGCAAATTCATTCTTGTAAAAGGTGGTGTTAACTGAATGTGTACGTGCTACAACCAAGTTCTGCAATTAAAGGTTTAAAACATTTTGATGTAAAATATGTTTCCAGTAGGACCTATGCCAAGGTCACATGGTCTCCCATCTGCAGCACATGGAGAGACAGCACACAGACTGTTCTGCATGTCTAGCTCCAGCTCCACCCAGGCTTCCCCCTCTAGGGACTCAGAACATGAACTTTACTATTTTGTGTTTGCTGACTTCACCTCCAGCTCCAACTCCACCCAGGCTCTACCCACGGATAACCAAACACAGCTGCAGCTCATTCCTCGAGTTAACAGCTCACACATACATAGGCCTCTTGTTGTACCTGCAAAGTCTCTGTTGGCCTAACTGAATTCTGAGACATATTTCCACTTGTCTATATGAGGACCATGCTTGGCAGTCATTCAGTTTACCTATGATTATATTTTTATACCATTGGGGGACTATATATGCACATGGTTAGGAGTAGTTCTCAATGTATGCCCATTATCATGCACAAAAAATTACATTGTAAGCATAAGAATGTGTATGTGCATGACTGATAAAGAGACCCTCGGACAGTAGACGTTTCTCCTTCACACAACACAATTATTAGTGTGTAAGGCAGTAAAATCCTCCTCTGAACTGTATGATGGCTGCCACTACAGTTAATGAACTACTGCTAATACAGCACTGTTAAACACCTCAGTGTGCTGACCAACTCTGAATAATATACTACAGTTAATGATCTACTGCTAATACAGCACTGTTAATCACCACAGTGCGCTGACGGACTCTGACTAATGCTCTACAGTTAATGAACTACTGCTAATACAGCACTGTTAAACACCTCAGTGTGCTGACCGACTCTGACTAATGAACTACAGTTAATGAACTACTGCTAATACAGCACTGTTAAACACCTCAGTGTGCTGACCAACTCTGACTAATGTACAACAGTTAATGTACTACTGCTAATACAGTGCTGTTAAACACCTCAGTGTGCTGACCAACTCTGACTAATGCTCTACAGTTAATGAACTACTGCTAATACAGCACCGTTACACACCTCAGTGTGCTGACCAACTCTGACTAATGTACAACAGTTAATGTACTACTGCTAATACAGTGCTGTTAAACACCTCAGTGTGCTGACCAACTCTGACTAATGCTCTACAGTTAACGTACTACTGCTAATACAGCGCTGTTAAACACCTCAGTGTGCTGATCGACTCTGACTAATGTACTACAGTTAATGAACTACTGCTAATACAGCACTGTTAATCACCACAGTGCGCTGACCGACTCTGACTAATGAACTACAGTTAATGTACTACTGCTAATACAGCACTGTTAAACACCTCAGTGTGCTGACCGACTCTGACTAATGCACTACAGTTAATGATCTACTGCTAATACAGCGCTGTTAAACACCTCAGTGTGCTGATCAACTCTGACTAATGTACTACAGTTAATGAACTACTGCTAATACAGCGCTGTTAAACACCTCAGTGTGCAGATCAACTCTGACTAATGTACTACAGTTAATGAACTACTGCTAATACAGCGCTGTTAAACAACTCAGTGTGCTGACTGACTCTGACTAACATACTACAGTTAAAGGACAACTCCTATTTTACACAGATTAGACTCACATCTGCTCTGTAGTTCACTTAATACTGAATTTGCAGCTAAGAATGAATACAAACCACTTTTGGCCTGAATGCTGGTTCTCCAGTTCTAAGCAGTGAGTTTCTCAGGTGTTCTATGAAAGACTGATGTGATTATATTATAGAACTGCATTGTGAGTCCTGGACACCAGTGAATGAAGTACAGTGTCTTATTTCTGCTAATGGATCTTACCTGTGACTGAAAGATCAACTCCACCTTCTCCTTGATACTTTCCTCCAGGTTGGTCTGTTATAAATGTGAAGTAGTATTTACTTTGATCCTTTTCTCTCACAGTCTTAAATCTGAGAGTGCAGTCACTGTGTTCATCTCCGAGGTACTGAACTCTGCCTCTGTACTCTGGATCATCTAACAGATCAGGAGGTTCTGAACCAGATGTAACCAGCTCCTTAGTCCAGAAAGCTTTTTGGACTGAGTGATTACTTGGAGCTGTGTAAGTGCACTCCATGGTCACTGCAGACCCCTTTAGAGCACAGAAAGATTTAGAGTTGTAACTCACACCCCACCCATCCTGAGCAACAACTCCTGAAACACAAAATACAGAAATGTGTAAATTATTACTGTTTGGGTCTCAGTCAGTAAAAATGTTGCATAAAGTCTCCAATTCAGCTCATTTCTAAGACTGTTAGAATGAAGATTGGAACAAAAAACTTAAATAAGCTGAGGTGATCTGGAAATAAAAGAGTGGGCTATGGGGGGCTGCGGAATGAATGAGACGTAATACCATGAGCAAAAACATATTCTTACAACTTTGCAGAGACATAACAGCTCTGACTCACCTGAGATGAAGAGCAGAAACAGCAGGGAAACAGTCAGAGACATTCTGAGTGAGATCAGCAGTTCAGCCTGTGTGATCATAAAAGCAAATATGACATAGTCATAAAGGCTGTGTCAGCGTTATCAATACCCTTAAGCTGCCCAACCATTTTCATAGTGTAGACAAAAAGTGCTGAGCTGAAACATACTTCACTTTCCATTTGAGTCTTGTTATGTATCAGGCTTCCATCCTGAAATTTCATGTGATATGAAAAAAGAGAAAGCCTAATGATTTCTGTGAAATAATATTAAACATATCTGCACAATCTTATTTTTTTTTTTAATAATCAAACTTGTTATATTTAAAACATACACATTTTATAGAAATACTCTTATTTTATTGTTTGTTCGAGTTGGAAACAAAAGAGTTCATTTTTTTTCCTTCTGTGGTGTCTTGGTACAAACCCAGCTTCAAAAAGGTTGGGACAGTATGCAATATGTCAATAAAAACAAAAGCAGTTATTAGTAAATTGTATTTGACCTGCATTAAACTGAAAACAAACAAAAGCACAGTATTTGAATGAGTTTTATGACAAATATGGTGCCTGCAACACGTTCCAAAACATGTTTATCACTGTATAACAAGTCTTCAACTGCACTCTCCGATTATACATTATATGTATAATTATATGTTTCGATGTGCAGAATGTTTCTTGTCATTGTCATGTTGAAAAAAGAACAGGCGTTCCTGAAATGCTGTGTTCATAGATACTTTCTTTCTGTAAAACTGATTTCAGCACAGATTCTTTTTTATTGCACATGCCTGCAAAGGACCACGGGAAATTCAGTGACTTGGAAATGTTCCTGTAGCCATTCCCTGACTTGCACTGTTCTTTTCTCTTCATGGTGTATTTTAGGCCATGAAATAAAGGTTGAACCTTCCATGTACAGGTGTATTTATACTACAATCACCGGGAACCTCTAGACTGCACACAGTTCATCTCCTTTTAACAAATTATGTGACTTTTAACACCAACCGGCTGCAACAGTGATGATTTAGGAGAGCCATATTAAAGGAGGTGAATACTTTGTGTTTTATATTTGTAATGATTTTAATTCACTTTGCAGAGATCTGTTTTCTCTCTGACATGAAAGTGTTTCTAATGCTATATGATAGTGAAACACAACAGCTTCCAAGGGGAGAAACTTTTTATAGGCACACAATTTGTTGAACTGCACTCTTATAAAAGAGAGTTTTTCAAGGGTTCCTTAGTAAAGAAAATGGTTCTATATAGAACCATCTATGAACACTGAACACTCAAAGAACCCTGTGCATGTTTAAAGGGTTCCTTGCATTGTGGAAGGGTTCTTCAGATTGATGGATGTTACCACCCCCAGTCGTCGTTACTTTCTGTGGTCATTTTCTGTGTTTTCACTTCTGTTTTTCTATGATGTGCAGGTCTGTGATTGGCCACATGGGGGCGCACTAAGGTATACAAGGTCGTCGAGCCACCATCTTGGGATACATTCAGGACTCTTTCCAGACCAGACCAGCACTCTTTGCAACACTCTTCACTTTGCTCTGTTTGTAAAGTCAATAAAAGTTTTAAGATTCTGTGCAACTTTCTGTGAATATTGGAAAAGCAGGGCATGTGTGCCACTTCGTTTTGGTTACTTTGTCTCCTGTTTAAGGTAGGGAGGTAGCCATATGTCTTTGTTTCTTTTGTTTTCAGGTTTAGTTAGATTTGCAATCGTTAGTCGTTTTGTTTATTTTGGTATACGCTCGTCCCTGAAGCCATCAACCCAACTTATGTTTGATCATTTGAAATAAATAAACCTGCCATTTTCTGACTTCCATGGTGTCCGGTGTCTGGACTGGCAGCAGGTCTGAGGAGAGAGCCCAATCTCATTCTCTGTTATGGCCTGACCCTAGACCAGGTCATAACAATGGAGAATGTGCTGTAGATGGTTCTATATAGAACCTTTTGTAAAATGGTTCTATACAGAACCAAAATCTGTTCTGCTATTGTTACGATACAAGCTTTTAACACCTTTTGGTGCTAAATAGAACCCTTTTAAAATGGTTCTATATACAACCAAACCCAAGACATTGTCCATCAGTCTAAAGAACTGTTTCTTGATCCAAAGAACCCTTTAATCATGCCGAGGGTTGTTTGAGTGTTCAGAGTTCTACACAGAAACACTTTTTTTATTAAAGAGCCCTTTTGCAAATGGACAAGAAGCATCAACATGACTTCAGTGCACAAAGGCATTTAAAACATTTTAAAAACATGCCAAAAATTTCTCCCTGTTCTGGTCCTCCCTACATCCCCCCGCCCTGTTCTGGTCCTCTTTTCACTCCCCCTCCCTGTTCTGGTCCTCCCTTCACTCCCCCTCCTTGTTCTGGTCCTCTTTTCACTCCTTCTCCCTGTTCTAATCCTCCTTTCACTCCTAAAAAAAAGCATGATAAAGTGATTGGGAATCACCCCAGACCAACTACCCATGACTCTGAGACTTTTTCGAGTTTAAAAGTTCTCCTCATCAACATCTACAGCCAGGAAACAGGAGAACGAGCTAAAGCACGTACCCAGCAACATACAGGTTCAGGTTTACGTTTTTTCCCACTTTCCAGCTTTCAAAACCTGGTAGAGCCGCTAAAAGTAAATTGAGACCCAGTGAAAGCATTGTTAGCTTGGCACCAGAATGACTACGAAATACGTGAAAAGATATGTAAACATTTTAGATAAAGTCCACGAGGAGACGGTTAACTTCTTGTTTGAATTTTCTGTTCCGCCTTAAATGGTGCTGGTTCTAAGAGTCTACAGGAAACTAGTTCTAATGGTCACCATTAAGCCAATTCTCAATAGAAAGCAAAACCATCAGGTTAATCCTAATGGTTCTAAGGGTCTTTTTTTCAGCAGGGTATGTATCCCAGTTGCTGTTTGTTTCTTGTTCTGGGGTGGACACTTAACAAACACCTCATGTTTAAGGAAAAGACCCTGTTGGGGGTTGAATAGTCAGGAACCTCTGCTCAACTAAAACAGCAATAAGAGTATTTTCCTACCTTCATTAAGCGACGTTCATCTCCTGAATCAAAATAACGACCGCAGAGAACATGAGGAGGTTAAAGTGTGTTGCTGAGTTCTTCAAACGCTCTTCTCTTTCTGTTCCCCTGGCTCCGCTCCCCTCCCCATCCTTAATTCCTTCTACTGAGCACAAAACATACAGTAGTTCTTACTGGTTCAGCTGGAAAATTGTATTCCTTTGAAGAGCTACTCTATGTTTAAGAATATTAAATGGACTTGAGTGACATTGTGAAATTTCCCCCATTTAATCAGTTACTTGCATTTAACGTAATGTGGGCAGTAATTACATTTTCTAAACTAGAAATTCAGTTTCTGTTTACAGAATAAAAAAAGTAAATGAGTCACAGGGGACTGGACTGAATGATACTCAGTGTAAAAACACTTCATGAGCAGTATTTGGAAAGAGTGATGTTATTTAGCTCAGCACTGCCATTTCCTGAGCCTAGAGTTCAGAATCAGACAAATACAATATGAGGAGGGAGAAGAGAGCATTTCTAAATAAGCACTGACTGTAGCAGAGCTGCAGCGCAGCATGTTTTCAAGCAGAAATCAGATACACAAGGTAAATATACCAAGTTATTACCAAGTTACAACTATTTGTAACTTGGTAATAATGCTTTATAAGCATACTTATAAACTGCAGTAATGCGTCATAAGGCATTTATAATGAAATCTAATTAATTATTTTATAACCTATAAACAGGTAGTTACACAAGTGTCACTATTCATTATAATGGCTTTTAAATGGATCATGACCCGTGCATAATTATACAGTAATTATAATACATAATAACAATTATAACCACATTATATATGCTTACAATGCCAACATTGAGTGCCTCAAGTAAAGTGATTGATATTTTATGTTATTCTTTATTATAAATAAATGATAAGGTACTATAAACATAATTTTTGTAAAATGAGGTGAAACATTTAATTTCCAACTAATTATAAAAAACACAGACACATCACTGATATTTAAAAACTTTAATTTCTTTATTTCTCAAATTTATAAAAAAGAGAATAAGAGATTGTTCTTCTACAGACATTTATCTTTTTTGTGACTGTTAGTCACTGTTACTGTTTACCAGAACACCCTTTATGATTTAACCAGTCTTTACTAAGATACCTTGAGCCTTTCTGTTAACCTAAGCTGATCAGGGAATAATTTGGCCCAACACACAGCCAGTGGAAATGTTTTTTGATCATAATCACTGATCATTCTCTAGCATTCAAAGAGCAACTGATATTTGCTTCAGGACTGTATCATTATCATTGGTTTTCTTTCAATTTGCATGTATTCTCAATGTGTCAGTGTACGCACTGATATTTCCCAAATGTGTAAAGTTTGCAATAAGTGTATGCAGTTCATACCAGACAGACTACTGATACATACTTTTCTCATGTCTGATGCCATTTTTGAGAGGTTTCTGCTGCTGGCAGCAACACCATCATCTGTAAGGTCAATCTGTCACATTCGAAGACCTTGAGAATTGAAATTGAAAGAAATTGAAAGAAAACCAATGATAATTTGTTCAGCTGTTAACAGTCCGTGCTAAAAAATCCAATCCAAGACCAATATTTGTTGGTAACTGGTTTCAGATTGTCTAAGTTGGTCTTTGATGGTCAATAGCTAGATTCCTGCTGGTCTAATATGATCAAGGTGGTTGACTGGCTGGATTTCCAGCTGTGCTAGACAAAAACATACCCTATCCTGGTCTACTGGTTAAACTGGTAGTCCAACTTGGTTAAACTGGTCATGTTGGTACAGCAGCTAAACCATCAAACCCAAATGAAAACATGCTCTATGCTGGTAAATCAGCTAAGCCGGTGTGTCGGCTTAACCAGTTTAACTATCTTGAGCCAAGTTAATTTTATCAGGAGGATATCATAAAATTAAGTTGTCTTAGCAAAATTTGCGCAAACTGTAAAAACTACACCTATAGATGATTTTGGAGACTTCTATGTGACCTATAAAAATTGGTTCTTTTGCGAACAGACACGGTTTTGCCTCGGAAACAATGTCCTTTACACATCCTGTTGGGGCATGTAAGATTAATATATTTCGGACTATAATATCGGACTGTGAATGAGTATGAAATACCAAATTATGAAGGTCTGCTTGTCGGCAAGTCTAACTTTACTGTCTGTGTAGCACGAGGCCGTGTTCAGTTAAAAAATCTATCACCCCTTACTGGACTGGCATGGTCGTGTGAGCGTTTGTAATCGTTTTTGCGTTCTTAGCAATGAGGAGCTAAAGATCTGCGAAAAACGCTGTTGTTCTGGACGAGGATTTTTTGAAAACAAAGAAAAAATAGGTTTTTAAAATATCTGGATATGTATGTACGAGGTCAAAGAAACAATCAAACAGGACAGCGCTGACACACAATGTACAATCAAATAAACAAACAAAAAATATAAACCTTTCCCTAGCATTCCAAATATTTTCTCATTAAAAAAGTAGCATGTAACATAGAAATACACAAAACCTACAAGTCAGAACAATATTAATAGAAAAAATGCCTTTTATTTATAGGAAAGAATTAGTAAATTAATTAAAATAAATAAATAAATAAATAATAATACATGCACACATACAGACATATGTTTGTGTTATACTTACCACTGATATCCATTATGTCGAGCAGTTTCCATCAGGTGCATCTCCTGGTTACATCTGCAACGTTTTCGACATTCAAAAGGCCTCTTTTTTGCATCCAGAGAACAACATCTCTTTTATGATCCAGGGTGTTTTCTGCACGGAGCAGACTGGTAAGTCCTTTAATAAGTGCCACTGCATTTTTTTAAATCACTTCCTGTTTTTTAGGCTAGGTGAACCAGCATTAACAATAGTCTAGATGTCTAAAGGTAAATCATATAAATGAAGCTTTTATGTATTATTTAAAAATACCTAAGTTTAAGATATACCTGACTTTCATGCTTAGCCTTCAGTAGCCTATAACGTTACTCTACTCGAGAGTTACCGTCGGTTTTCTGTGACTAACGTTAGCTTAAAAATGTAGTGTAATAACCAGCTAGCTAATCTGTTTAGCTGTTTTGTTTTTGTTAGCCAAAAATGAATTGACTGAAAATCCAAACGCTGAGAACAACCAGTATTTGTATTGTTTCTACAGTCCAGTAGACAAAAAGCCCCTGGCTCTGTCACCACATTTCAGTCTCAAAACGTAGGTAGGTTGTAATTTTAGACGTTATCTTATGTTCTTGTTTATTTGTTTTTAATATTAATCTGCAATCCTTCATCTTTATGCTCCAGACTTCTCCATAATGGTTGGGCATAGTGCTTAAATCTGCTTGGTAATCTATATACTGGCAGATAATAATAGTGTTATCATGGCAGGTGTACTTACTCCACAAAACTGCCACTGATCATTCTGGTCATTCAAAACTCTCAACGTCTCAGTTAAAGTTAAGTAAGTTAAGTAAAAGGTCATAAACATTAATTTATGCATGCAGCTTTTATTTTTATTTTTTGAAATGAAATTGAAATGAAATTGAGCTGCTGAAATTGCAGCTAGAGGCTAAGAAGGATAAAGGGAACCTCAGAGAAGAAAATATAAAAATACTCAAACAAGACAGAGAGCATCTCCAGTCACAACTGTCAAAGAAAGAAGAATTTATTCAGGAGCGGATTCACTCAAAAATGGAAGAGATTCTTGGTCCAGGTGACCTTGGTAAGTTATTAGGAAGTTCAGATGTAACCAACATTATTTCCAGTTTCACATTTGTAATGTGTCCCTGCATCCAAGACTTTGGCCCAATCCCATTTCTTCTTTTTACCCCTACCCCTTGTTTTCGAGTGTCACCCTAACCCCTTGGAATGGAGTTACAAAGGGTAGTGGTAAAAACTTGCCCTATGAAATGGGACCCTCAAAACATTGCTTCATTAACAGCTACTAGCGCTGCTCTGTAGGCGACCTGGCTCGTCTTCAGTGACAGCAGAGAAGGGAAAAGTTCAGCAACCTCACTGCTGGGCGTTAGTCACATTTAGGGCATCATATGTAAGAGGGGGTACAAGACAATTATTTATTATTTCCCACTGCTAATTCATTGGTGATACGAAGCTGAACTCAGCTATTCTTGTTTGAATATTCCCGTTCCATCTTAAATGGTGCAACAGTTACATTCTGATGCTTCAGACATCAGAACTGCTGGACTATTTAAGGTGGAACGGGAAAATTAGCTAACTAGCTACCTAGACATTAGCATACTTTTAGCGAAGAAAACAACCATAATACATTGAAATGACATTAAACTAAGATAATACAGTGGTTATTGTAATTTTCAACAGAGAAAATTCTCACATTTGTGGGTTTCTTTGGTCGCTCGTACAGCCCTCTCACCGGCTTTTCTTTTTTTCTGATAACACTCTGTTTGGAGGGCCATGCAGCCCTAACACTTCGCCCTACCCCTGTATCTCAACAAAAATTGGGACACCCTACCCCTAGACGTGAACACACTAAACAGAGGGCTAAGGGCTCAGTGGTAGGGGTGAGGTGTGAAATGGGATTGGGCCTCAGACTAAGTACAGTCATGACATGGATAACGTTACTCATTAGGCAGACATTTTACAATTACTAATAATGTAACTATAATAATTATGTATAGGGCTGCAACAATTATGCAATTAAAAACATTCTTGATTGTCAAAGACTAATTTGGATGACGATAATAAAAACTTATAATGTTTATAGTTATAAAGCTCCATTTATCAGTCTGATTATGCTCCACAAGAGGGGCTATTAGCCCTATTTTTAAACCCTATTACAAATGCATGTATGATTTAAATTAAAATGTATGTATATGAACTAAGAGTAAATATTTGCAGTAAAAATATAAATTAATATGAAGTTAAAGTTAAAGTTAAAGGTTTTGTTTAACTATGTCTCAGCTGAACAGCTGTGCAGACAGAACTCTAGAGTAATGTTAAGAGTAAGGTTTTAAGAGTTTTAAAGAGAGTTTTAATCTGAGAGTCAAATTTCTAAAAACTCTAAACATAAAAAGAAAAATATTGCTTATTACACCGTTAAAATGCTAAACCTAGTTTGAGAAGTGAACATAATCTGTCGTTAGCTAATACCATGCTAACACTGAAAATCTCATCAAAATTAGCTTTATGGTAGCTGTGGTACTCTGGCCTATATAGTAAAGATTTCTGTATTAATCACTGCTGCACAATGAAAAGTGTGGCAAGTGACTGACAACTGGCTAATTCATGAAGTGAGTAGCATTCAAAGTAGCATTCCAGACTTCTCTAAATGGCATTAAAATGTAAATGCAAATGGCTTAAAGGCTTTGAATTAAATTTGTTCTTCCTTGCAGATACCATGATAATGCATATTTTAAATTCTCCTACTGCTCTCTTACAGTAAGAAGCAGAGCCTCATGGGCACATTAGTTTTCATTTTTTGCCACATACTGTATATAGTATTAGAGGTATTGGGATTTTTTAAATATTTATAGTTTTTTCAAGATTTTTTCCAGTTTTTTAAAGGGTCATGGTATTTTCTTGTTTACTTTAATCAGTTTCTGTGGTTTGGTTTTGTTTGCTGCTAGTCTAAAGTCTTTATATGGTTGCTTTGTTTCTTTTTCCTAGTATTTCATAATCTTCGAAAGGCTTTGTTTGTTTTGTTATTGTTCAGTTGAGTTATTGTTAATGTGATGTACTTAAAAAAAGATTACTCAATTAATCTGCAGAATAATCAAAGTATTAGCCAGAAGTTATTGATTGATATTGTTTAATAACAGAAGTCAACATGATGTATTTTTTTTTTTTGACTGATTTTACCTTTACAGAAACGAAAGTGAAAGCCCACCCAAAGCATCAGATGTCTGAAAAGCCAGAGGAGTCTGATGGAGACTGTCTTCCTCTGTTTTGTCTGACTCATCTGTGAAGGTGACAAAGAAAAAACGCAAAATGCCAGCACACAAGAGAGATTTGAAGCACAAGAGAGACTCCTGAGACCCCTGAGCCCAAACCTGTTTTGCGCTTTTATCAAAAATTACATTTTTTTTTCTCTAGTTAAAAATACAAGGTGCATTGTTGCAAGATATAAGCTGGCTCTGGAAGCTTTCAAGAAAGGCAGCTCTATGATGGCAGCTTTTGACAGCGTTGGACTGGACAGAGCCCCACTGCCCGCACAGCTGTTGTTGCAGAGCTGAAAACAGCTGCACCAGAGCTCTTTGATAGCTTTGCACCATGGAATTAGAGAGCTGAGAAACGTTCTGCTTTTGTGGAAAGGAGCCGTGGAGCAGTAACCAGTGATGTAAAGGAAAAGCTTTGTCAAATGAAAATAGATGGAGTACGGAGCCTAGGAGGGGACGGAAGTAAAAAAAAAATAATAATAATTTGAGTGAACGTTTTGCAGTTCGTACGCACGTTTTCTTTTATTCGTGGGTACGTTTTTTTAAATTTGTGATCACGATTTTCTAATTCTATTCTATTTTATTTTAACTTTTTGATAACAGCTCCCTGAGACTGTCTGACGGGTTTTGATGTGTTAGATTGAGGAGATAATGTGCAGAGATGCCCAATAGGTTTGATTTTGATTTGGGGGGTTATGAGGAAACTGCAGCTCCTCTTCACCGCAAACAGGTGTTTAAGCTGTTAGTTACTTCTGCAAAGGACAAATAACACGACCTGTATCTACTACATTGATTTTGCGCACGATTAAAAAAAAATAATGTGTTCTGTTAAAAATGAAACATGATGATTAAAAGAAAATGAGAGAATGAAAATCATGATCACGAATAAAAGAAAACGTGCATACAAACTGCAAAATGTTCACTCAAATTAATTATTTTTTTCCTCCGTCCCCTCTGGGGCTCCGTAATGGAGAGTGGTTGCCAATTGCAAATACTTTTTGAAAGTTGCTTTTACTTTTTGTGTTTGTTTTTATGTACATGTTTTGTAATTATTTTGCATTTAAGTGTTCAAATTATAAATATTATAATTTAATTAATTCAATTTAATTAGGTGATTACAGTGCATTTATAATGAGAAATAAAATATAATATACATCACTTTACTTGAAGCACTCAGTGATGGTGTTGGAAACATTTATAATGTGGTTATAATTGTTATTATGTATTATAAGTGCTGTATAATTATGCACTGGTCATAATCCATTTAAAAGGCATTATAATGAATAATGACACTTGTGTTAGTATGTTTATAAGTTACAAAATAATTAATTCTAGTTCATTATAAGAGCCTTATGAGGCACTATTGGAGTTTTTAAGTATGCTTATAAAGCATTATAACGAAGTTACAGAGTTATAACCGCATTTATAATGACTTATACATACGGGCTTCATAGAAAGTGTTACCATCACTTTTCTGTAATATGGGCAGTAATTACATTTTCCAAGACAAACACGTCAGTTTTAGTTCTGTTTACCAAATAAAAATATGTGAATGATTCACAGTGAACTGGACAGAATGAGACTGTGATGAACGTTTAAAAGTAAAAACACTAAAAGGGCCATAATATTTAGTTCATATTCTGTTCTGTTCTGATTGGCCTGTGGTGATGATGTTGGAGTATTTTTGTCATCTGTTGGTTTGTGCTGCCATCTAGAGGAATGTAGCTGTAATTACATGCACACTGTACTGTAAGGCCCATCCCTGACTGACTGATATCTGGAGTTCTGTATCAGCTCACCTGACACTTCATCTATCTTTCTCTTCTGCTCACTCATATTTCAGTTATTTATTAACAGCACTGTTGCTATCTCCCTAACAAATGTATTATTAGATTTTTTTGTCTTCTTGGATCAATTACTAACAAAGGATCCTGCAGTCAATGAATATGACACAAAAAGGCACTCAGGAGAACAAAGATAAAGGAACTTCTAATGAACTTCTAATGAAATCTTGTGTCTCTATAAACAGTGATCAGAACTGTCCAGGCTGTGGTCTGTTCTGGGTTCCATTATAAATGTGAAAGCTGTACAAAAATAAAATATCGATGCCTTAAACCCAATAAACTGGATTGAACAGTGTAGAAGACCACATTACCAATTAAACCCATCAAATATCACACAGAACAAATGTTTTAGCTTCAAAGCCTACCTGACTAATTAGCAAGTCTGGCTAAAAAAGACAGTGTTTTTTGTTAACGTATTATATTTAATAGACTATCATGGTTTAGACCTTTGATGTGAGCACAAAGTCCCAGAGAGCTCAGGACCTAAACCGAGAATAATATGGTCTATCACTGTTTGACAAATAGATTTTCTAATACAGCAGGTATTTAATTAGACTTAATTAGGCCATGCACACTAATTGTTGTCCATATAAAGCCTATAATCATATATTTACCTAACCTGAAGAACCTTTGTTTATTGTTTCATCATTTGTTTATTGTGATCTGTAGGCTGTATCGTTGTTTGTTATTATTTTAGCACTATTAGGCTGATGAGAGATCATTGTGTTATGTACCTTGTACAGTGATATGCAAAAAGCCTGGCCAAATTACATATTTTGTTAATTTAAGTGAAAAGAAGTAAACACAACATCAGCAAACTGTTTAAAAAACACTAAATATGTTAACACAACTATTTTTATTTGATGCAAATTAAAAGCATAGTAACTGAGGCACATACAGAAGTGCAAAAGGTTTTGAAAAAAATCACACTTAGGCATTGATTTTACTATTTATACTCAGAAAAAAAAATGTTTAAACACCTAAAATGTCATTTCTATTATTAAAAGCAGTCATTTAATCAAGTAGGTACAGACTTTTGACTGGGACTGGATATTGCATAATCAAGAGAAGTGAATATTCACTTATTCTTATTTTGATATTTACACTGAGCCCTGCATAGCAGCCCTATTGGAACAAAACCTTGTGTTTCTAATTTTTATATTTTTTATTCATTTGCTTATTTTTGATATAATTTTAAAATTTCAACTGTTTGAATTTTATTATGAAAGGACCAAAATTAATTATAAAAAAAAATAGAATAAAGGCTCAACATTAATTTATGTTACAGTCAAATGTTGTTTTCTTCTCGTGTAAAGTTACTGTTCTGAAGGTTTTGGTCCAACAGTGACAATATAAGGGGAAACACGCAGGGAGCATGCTGAGGTGTTCAATATGTAACATTATAAAAATATACATACAGCATATGTAACAAGATCTTTCAAAAACAACAGCATTATAAGTCCATAATTAAGTGCAACATGTAAGTACAAAAGAAACATGGATCCAGTTGAGCACAGGCCCACCTCACAGTTGATTTAACAGATAAAAAATATTAAAATCAATCATTTTAAAAGTGGAAATTTCATTTCTTCAGGTGGGAATTCACTCTTTCCTAAATCTATTCATTAAAAAAGCAATCCCAAAACTTCAGAAGCTTCTCAGACAACCTGCATTTACATAAACAATAAAATATAAAATATAACACACTGAGCTTTAACTGGGGCTGTTCAAACAGGAGTTCTTTGCTGGTTCAGTGGCTGAATTGAGGCTAAATCTTTTAAACATTTTACTTCATGTTGTAGTATGAAGTATGAGTAACATTACCAGCTGAGGAGTGCTGTTGCTTAGCAACAAAACTCCTGAAATAACAACACTAAAGGACAAAATGTCAGTCCTTCAGTCCAAAGTCAAATGCTGCCACTGCTAAGCTCTAAGCATTCCTACAATTTTTTACTCTCTGGGTATAACACTGGCATAATGAACATCATCCTGATTGGACGGATCTGGATCAGGTGTTCTATCACTCACCATCAGTCAAAACACCCATGGGCCTATGTCTGAGGGCGGTCTAAAATGGAAAAAAAGATAATAATAATTACATATTATATATATTATTTACAATAAATACATATTCAGATGGCAAATCAGCAACATTTTTTTACAAAGTCCAGTGTGGTTAGTTTAAGTACCACTATATACAAAATGATATGTTTGTATTTATTTATTTGTAGCGAAGCATGTATACACTGAACAAATAATAATCTAAATGAATATGCAGCAAAGCTCAGTCATCATTGTGAAAGCAGTGGACAATTCCTGTTTTAAGACAATGTAGAGTTACAAAGGGTTTGTATCTCTCTGTCAAATAGATCTGGATACATGGTTTATGATACAATACAATAACATTATACTATTTCAAATGCCCTCAAATGACCTAACATGCTGCCCCATATGTGAAAATATGAATAAACTGTCCCTGAGCAGCTTTAACAACAGCAAAAATGTTAGGGCCAGATCACTGGGTTGAAGCAGTTACAATGCGACAAGGCTTGTGGGGCACTCTCAGTCCGCAGTGGTGAGTACTGACAGTGGTCCGAGAGAGGACAAAACACTAATGGGCAACAGAGTGTTGGGAACCCAAGGCTCATCGATGCGTGAGGGCAACGAAGGGATGGGTTAGAACCAGGGATGTGGGAATAGCTAAGTAGCACACTACTAAATTTTAGCTAACTCTACATTTTTGTAGCTATTAGCTGTAGCTGCTACAGTTTTATGAAATGTAGCTAGTAGCTGTAGCACCTACAATTCTTTGTGTAGCTATAGTGATGATTTTCGCTACAATTTCACTACAGGCTTCAGTCAAACCACGCAAAATCTGAACCATAGAACGCGGTCGGTAACTGGGTTGGAGGCGACTGTGCAAACCTGACTGAGCCGTGGACAGTTTGAGCAAACGGTCACTCGCTGATCACCTCTTACTAGCAGGCTTAGCTCAGGGGTCGCAACCGAAATGTAAAGAAGAGCCATTTTGTCCTTTCAACAAAAATGAAACCACCTTGGGAGCCACAACACTTAATCATCTTGGCTGTAAACATGTCTCTCTATGTGCTGATGTCCTGGTACAGGCTAAAAATATGAACCAAAACACAGACTAACTTTGCTCTGCTTTAACCTTTAGCTTAGCTGTAGCCATTTTTCTTGCACCTCAGTCAGGAAACTTTTCCGCGAGTTTCTTGTAAAATGTCTCTCAGTGTTTGACTTTTTATGAGGCTGAAGTCGCTTCTCATTCGCCAGCTTCTTGTTCAAATTTTCCCGTTCCACCTTAAATGGTGCCTGAGGCGCCAGATTGAACTGCTGCGCCATTTAAGGTGGAACAGAACAGTTCAAACGAGAAGCTGGAGAATGAGAAGCGACTTCAGCTTCGCGAGTCGTTGCAGATTAAATGTATGAGGAAACCAGCTGGAGTGATTATAAATGCAAATAAGTCCATTCATCTCCAAATTATCGATGTTCGTCTTAAATCTTTATCTTTGCCTTTTCGTTATCTGCATTGCTGAATGACCAGCAGTCTGCACGTCAGTCTTCAGCGTTAAAGGTTGGTGAATTAGCAGTTATACATTAACTCCTCCGCGTTTAAGACCATTTATTGTGAAAACTGTGTTTGAACTGTGTGTTGTAACAATTTTACAGCAAAGGAGGATTATATTACTTTACCTAAAAATCTAGTTCTAATGTGGAGCCGCAACAGCTCTGCAGCAGTGGAGAGATTATTCAGGCCTGATTCTCACCCCAAACAGAGCCAGAGTCACTGATGAGACATTTGTTACTGAAGTTTAACAAAAGACTCTGAATGTCATGTCTGCACATTTTGCTGAAATGTTTAAATTGGAGCAGTTTTGTTTCAACAGTTGATGACAATTTACCAAATTGTTTGGTGTGTATCCAGTTATTTTTGTTGATTTTTGAGAAACACCTGGAATGACTGACTTTGCCTTTAGTCTAAATTTTTGTTGGATATCACAACTTTGGTTGTGTAAGTTTGATTGTTGGTTACACTTCAACTCACTTTTTGGTGATCTATTTGTATATTTGCAGCTTTTCAATTATATGTTACTTTCTGGATCATGATTAAATGCAGTGTCTTGTTCACTCTGTCAGTTGGGCTTGTTTGGTGTGTCGGGTGGAGATTCACAAACATTCTGACAATCACGCTTTGAAAGTAGCTAAAAAATAGTGCACTACTTTTCAAAAAGTAGATAAAAAGTAGCCACTACTTCTTCTGGAAAAGTAGCTAAAATTTGGGAAAGTAGCTACAAAATAGCTAACTACTAATTTTTCAGTAGCTATCCCAACCCTGGTTATAACACACATGGCATTGCACCCTGCAGCTTATGGATCTGTGTAGCTGTAGACCAGTCAGTGTGCCCATGCTGAATCTGATCTGTGGTGGCTCCACCTCTCAACTTACAGGACCTAAAAGATCTCCTGCTAATGTCTTGGTGCTAGATACCACAGGGAACTTTCAGACGTCTTATACAGGCCATGCTTCGGCAGGTCAGAGCTGTTTTTTTGCAGCATACGGAGGACCAACATCATAATATTTTGGCTCATGTGTGTATTTGTATGTTTTCTTCTCTATATGTTGAAGTTTCATAACGACTCTTTAGTAAATGTTTGAACTTTTGACATTTTTTCTCAACATTGTTGTCGGAGTCTGTTATCTAGGAGTTGTAGGAGCCTGAAAAATCTTTTAGATCACAGAGAATATATAATGCAGGCTAGTTAAAGTGAGTTTTATCAACATAAATGCGTAAGGATCCATTTTAACACCAGTGTTGGGGGTAACGCAGTATGAAACACAATATTAAAATACTGTAAACACTTTTTCCTGTAATGAAGTACTGTAACCTAATGTACAGTTTAACTGCCTGTGATCATTGCAGTTACTGATTTAATAATAATGACCAAACAAAAAACAATATCATAAAATACTATTGGAATATCAGCACAAATAAAATAGTAATCTTTACATTAAGTATAACATAAACACCAAAAACCAAATATGAAAAAATCAGCAAATGAAAAAATACTTTTGATTTTCAGAAACTGTACATAGTCCTATATAGTAACAATTAAAGGCTAAATCAGTTGAAAGATATAAAACACTTGAATAAAATTGGTTTGTTTTTATTGACTTACCCGGTCTCGGAGGCCGTTGTCTGGTTTTTCTGAAAGAATAATAACATTAATAATAATAATAATGATAATAACGTGAAATGACAGCATTAATATTTTTGCACACTGTACTGTAAGGCCCATCACTGACTGACTGACTGATATCTGGAGTTCTGTATCAGCTCACCTGACTCTTCATCCATCTTTCTCTTCTGCTCACTCATATTTCAGTTATTTATTAACAGCACTGTTGTTATCTCACTAACAAATGTATTATTAGATTTTTTTTTGTCTTCTTGGATCAATTACTAACAAAGGATCCTGCAGTCAATGAATATGACACAAAAAGGCACTCAGGAGAACAAAGATGAAGGAACGTAAAACAATCTTCTAATGAAATCTTGTGTCTCTATAAACAGTGATCAGAACTGTCCAGGCTGTGGTCTGTTCTGGGTTCCATTATAAATGTGAAAGCTGTACAAAAATAAAATATCGATGCCTTAAACCCAATAAACTGGATTGAACAGTGTAGAAGACCACATTACCAATTAAACCCATCAAATATCACACAAACACATGTATCAGCTTCAAAGCCTACCTGACTAATTAGCAATTCTGGCTAATGAAGACTTTGTTTTTGTTAACTTATTGTATTTAATTGTATGATGTGAGCACAAAGTCCCAGAGAGCTCAGGACCTAAACCGAGAATAATATGGTCTATCACTGTTTGACAAATAGATTTTCTAATACAGCAGGTATTTAATTAGACTTAATTAGGCCATGCATACTAATTGTTGTCCATATAAAGCCTATAATCATATATTTACCTAACCTGAAGAACCTTTGTTTATTGTTTCATCATCTGTTTATTGTGATCTGTAGGCTGTATCGTTGTTTGTTTATTATTTTAGCACTATTAGGCTGATGAGAGATCATTGTGTTATGTACCATGTACAGTGATATGCAAAAAGCCTGGCCAAATGACATATTTTGTTAATTTAAGTGAAAAGAAGTAAACGCAACATCAGCAAACTGTTTAAAAAACACTAAATATGTTAACACACAACTATTTTTATTTGATTCAAATTAAAAACATAGTAACTGACACATATAGAAGTGCAAAAGGTTTTGAAAAAAATCACACTTAGGCATTGATTTTACTATTTATACTCAGAAAAAAAAATGTTTAAACACCTAAAATGTCATTTCTATTATTAAAAGCAAGCATTTAATCAAGTAGGTACAGACTTTTGACTGGGACTGGATATTGCATAATCAAGAGAAGTGAACATTCACTTATTCTTATTTTGATATTTACACTGAGCCCTGCATAGCAGCCCTATTGGAACAAAACCTTGTGTTTCCATTTTTGCATTTACATAAACAATAATATTTAAATATGTACAAACACGCTGAGCTTTAACTGGGGCTGTTCAAACAGGAGTTCTTTGCTGGTTCAGTGGCTGAATTGAGGCTAAATCTTTTAAACATTTTACTTGGATGTTGTAGTATGAAGTATAAGTAACATTACAGAAAAGTTGAATTTCACCTGTGGGCCTTTTATCACACATTACCAGCTGAGGAGTGCTGTTGCTTAGCAACCAAACTCCTGAAATAACAACACTAACGGACAAAATGTCAGTCTTTCAGTCCAAAGTGAAATGCTGCCACTGCTAAGCTCTAAGCATTCCTACAATTTTTTACTCTCTGGGATATAACACTGGCATAATGAACATCATCCTGATTGGACGGATCTGGATCAGGTGTTGTATCACTCACCATCAGTCGGAACTGCTATGGGGGCGGTCTAAAATGGAAAAAAAGATAATAATAATTACATATTATATATATTATTTACAATAAATACATATTCAGATGGCAAATCAGCAACATTTTTTTACAAAGTCCAGTGTGGTTAGTTTAAGTAGCACTATATACAAAATTATATGTTTGTATTTATTTATTTGTAGCGAAGCATGTATACACTGAACAAATAATAATCTAAATGAATACACAGCAAAGCTCAGTCATCACTGTGAAAGCAGTGGACAATTCCTGTTTTAAGACAATGTAGAGTTACAAAGGGTTTGTATCTCTCTGTCAAATAGATCTGGATACATGGTTTATGATACAATACAATAACATTATACTATTTCAAATGCCCTCAAATGACCCAAAATGCTGCCCCATATGTGAAAATATGAATAAACTTCACTGTCCCTGAGCAGCTTTAACAACAGCAAAAATGTTAGGGCCAGATCACTGGGTTGAAGCAGTTACAATGCGACAAGGCTTGTGGGGCACTCTCAGTCCGCAGTGGTGAGTACTGACAGTGGTCCAAGAGAGGACAAAACACTAATGGGCAACAGAGCGTTGGGAACCCAAGGCTCATCGATGCGTGAGGGCAACGAAGGGATGGGTTAGAACCAGGGATGTGGGAATAGCTAAGTAGCGCGCTACTTTTTGTAGCTAACTCTAAATTTTTGTAGCTATTAGCTGTAGCTGCTACAGTTTTATGAAATGTAGCTAGTAGCTGTAGCGCCTACAATTCTTTGTGTAGTTATAGTGATGATTTTCACTACAATTTCACTACAGGCTTCAGACAATCCACGCAAAATCTGAACCATAGAACGCGGTTGGTAACTGGGTTGGAGGCGACTGTGCAAACCTGACTGAGCCGTGGACAGTTCGAGCAAACGGTCACGCGCTGATCACCTCTTACTAGCAGGCTTAGCTCAGGGCCTCAACCGAAATGTAAAGAAGAGCCATTTTGCAACCGAAACCGAAATGTAAAGAAGAGCCATTTTGTCCTTTCAACAAAAATGAAACCACCTTGGGAGCCACAACACTTTATCATCTTGGCTGTAAACATGTCTCTCTATGTGCTGATGTCCTGGTACAGGCTAAAAATATGAACCAAAACAAAGACTTACTTTGCTCTGCTTTAACCTTTAGCTTAGCTGTAGCCATTTTTCTTGCACCTCAGTCAGGAAACTTTTCCGCGAGTTTCTTGTAAAATGTCTCTCAGTGTTTGACTTTTTATGAGGCTGAAGTCGCTTCTCATTCGCCAGCCTCTTGTTCAAATTTTCCCGTTCCACCTTAAATGGTGCTTGAGGCGCCAGATTGAACTGCTGCACCATTTAAGGTGGAACAGTTCAAACGAGAAGCTGGAGAATGAGAAGCGACTTCAGCTTCGCGAGTCGTTGCAGATTTAATGTATGAGGAAACCAGCTGGAGTGATTATAAATGCAAATAAGTCCATTAATCTGCAAATTATCGATGTTCGTCTTAAATCTTTCTCTTTGCCTTTTCATTATCTGCATTGCTGTATGACCAGCAGTCTGCGCGTCAGTCTTCAGCGTTAAAGGTTGGTGAATTAGCAGTTATACATTAACTCCTCCGCGTTTAAGACCATTTATTGTGAAAACTGTGTTTGAACTGTGTGTTGTAACAATTTTACAGCAAAGGAAGATTATATTATTTTACCTAAAAATCTAGTTCTAATGTGGAGCCGCAACAGCTCTGCAGCAGTGGAGAGATTATTCAGGCCTGATTCTCACCCCAAACAGAGCCAGAGTCACTGATGAGACATTTGTTACTGAAGTTTAACAAAAGACTCTGAATGTCATGTCTGCACATTTTGCTGAAATGTTTAAATTGGAGCAGTTTTATTTCAACAGTTGATGACAATTTACCAAATTGTTTGGTGTGTATCCAGTTATTTTTGTTGATTTTTGAGAAACACCTGGAATGACTGACTTTGCCTTTAGTCTAAATTTTTGTTGGATATCACAACTTTGGTTGTGTAAGTTTGATTGTTGGTTACACTTCAACTCACGTTTTGGTGATCTATTTGTACATTTGCAGCTTTTCAATTATATGTTACTTTCTGGATCATGATTAAATGCAGTGTCTTGTTCACACTGTCAGTTGGGCTTGTTTGGTGTGTCAGGTGGAGATTCACAAACATTCTGACAATCACGCTTTGAAAGTAGCTAAAAAATAGTGCACTACTTTTCAAAAAGTAGATAAAAAGTAGCCACTACTTCTTCTGGAACAGTAGCTAAATTTTGGGAAAGTAGCTACAAAATAGCTAACTACTAATTTTTCAGTAGCTATCCCAATCCTAGTTATAACACACATGGCATTGCACCCTGCAGCTTATGGATCTGTGTAGCTGTAGACCAGTCAGTGTGCCCATGCTGAATCTGATCTGTGGTGGCTCCACCTCTCAACTTACAGGACTTAAAAGATCTCCTGCTAATGTCTTGGTGCTAGATACCACAGGGAACTTTCAGACGTCTTATACAGGCCATGCTTCGGCAGGTCAGAGCTGTTTTTTTGCAGCATACGGAGGACCAACATCATAATATTTTGGCTCATGTGTGTATTTGTATGTTTTCTTCTCTATATGTTGAAGTTTCATAACGACTCTTTAGTAAATGTTTGAACTTTTGAATTTTTTTCTCAACATTGTTGTCGGAGTCTGTTATCTAGGAGTTGTAGGAGCCTGAAAAGTCTTTTAGATCACAGAGAATATATAATGCAGGCTAGTTAAAGTGAATTTTATCAACATAAATGCGTAAGGATCCATTTTAACACCAGTGTTGGGGGTAACGCAGTATGAAACACAATATTAAAATACTGTAAACACTTTTTCCTGTAATGAAGTACTGTAACCTAATGTACAGTTTAACAGCCTGTGATCATTACAGTTACTGATTTAATAATAATGACCAAACAAAAAACAATATCATAAAATACTATTGGAATATCAGCACAAATAAACTGTAATCTTTACATAAGTATAACATAAACACCAAAAACCAAATATGAAAAAATTAGCAAATGAAAAAATACTTTCGATTTTCAGAAACTGTACATAGTCCTATATAGTAACAATTAAAGGCTAAATCAGTTGAAAGATAGAAACACTTGAATAAAACTGGTCTGTTGTTATTGACTTACCAAGCTTGAAGGCTTTTTGCATTTCCTGAAATAATAATAATGTTAATAATAATAATAATGATAATAACGTGAAATGACAGCATTAAGATTTTTCCATTGGTGAAATTATAGCATGCCAGATTCTTACCATAAATACCCTACACACAGACCAATGACCAAAACACATGCAACTCCAAGCACAACATACAGAGCCGCATTTCCACTCCCTTAATTATGTTAATCTGAAATGACTTTTTCCAGTCAGTTAATGAAACAAGATGCATATACTTACCATACAAAAAAAATGATGCATGAAAGAGCTACCAATACAGCTATCACTGCAACAACGATCATTGTAACATTGGTCGGAGTCACTGTGTGAACATGAATGTTGAAGTCATTTATTCATTTTACAAAATGTTTCTTAGCTTAAACTTTTTTTCTACATCAGTAATACCTTCTACAGTGACAGCAGCTGATTTCTGAGATCCGTGTTCATTCTGAGCCACACAGTAGTAGGATCCACTCTGTAGAGCCCTGTAACTGTGTCCAGATCCTACAGGTGAACTTCCACCTTCTTTACACCAGGTGTAGTTCTGCACAGGTGGGTTTGCATCACTGCTGCACGTCAGAATCTCTGACTTGCCATCTGCTGTTGTATTAGAGGATACGCTGACATTCTTTGGAGGATCTAAAAAATATTATGGTCGAGTGATTGAGTGGTCTTTATGAATGATAGCAAGCTGGTGCACATTAATTACCTACTTACACAAAACATTCAGAGTTAGAGCTTCAGAGAGTTTCTCTCCATGTTCATTACTGGATCTACACTTGTATTCTCCACTGTCCACAGAGCTGATCTTGTTCATTGTGTAAGTCTTTGTTTTTTCTACTAATGATGTTCCTTTAAACCAGGTGTAGTTCTGCACAGGTGGGTTTGCATCACTGCTGCAGGTCAGATTCACTGAACTGCCCTCCACTATTTTACCAGAGGGACTGATGGACACTGAGACACTTTTTGGGCCATCTAGAGGTAGAATGACACATTACACTTTATGCATGTGTTTTTTTTAATAAGTAATACATTTTTGCAGAACTACTACATTACGTTTTATTGCAGATACACATATTTAACCTCAGTGTATGAAAATTACTGTTGTTTGCAGCTTCAGGATTCATTTCATCAAAGACTCAGAATGACTGTCATCCCATTTGTTTTCTTGGCATGAAAACTAAATATTGACTCCATCTGACTTGCAGTTGATATTTAGACTTTCAAACAAAGTTAATTTTTGAGTTTGACTGTCAATCATGTATTAGTCATATAAAAGTCTGTAATAGTCAATTATGTAACAGTCTGTACTGAACAACTTTACCACACATTTCCAAATGAATCATTTCTATAAGCTGTTAACATGCCTGAATACATAACTGAAAAATAAAGAGAGTAGATATGTTCATATGTTCTTTCATAGCTTTATCTAAGTACCAAGCACCCTGTTTAAGCTCAGGTGTGTTGGATCCAGGAAAATACAAAAACGTGCAGTACACAGGATCTCCAAGAAAGATTTTTATATTTTTCATGGTTTCCCATTCATCTACTACTTTGTAAAAAAAGATTTCTGTATCAGCTTTGGGTTAAATTTGATTACAAACAGTTCAGCATGAATGCTCAGCTTAGTTTGTTTTCCTGAGACTGAATGAATGAATGAATCTGTACTTACATCTGACATTCAGAGTGACCTCAGGAGAGTTCAGACCCAGTACAGCACAGTGATACCTGTCCTTATTATCACTGCTGACCGGCTGCAGGTGGAGTTGGCCAGTACTGGAGGATAAACGATGTCCATTTCTGTACCAGGTGAATGTTGGTCTGACTGTCAGACTGCAGGTGGTTTTACATGTGAGAGTGACTTTATGTTCCTCTATCACTCTCTCAGGAACGTCCACCTGGAGATCTGAGAACCAGAGAAACAAACTCATACTATGGAGAACTTAAACAATCTGACTGAACGTACCACTGGTGTTCGAAATATTTAGGCACCAAAGCGGAATTAAAATGTAACACTGAAAACAGATCAAACCACTGCAGTTAATGCACAAAAACTTTAAATTTAACTTTAAAAAATAAGAATGTAAGTGTTGTTCACTTCAATTCCTCTTAATTGAGTCAGACCCCAGAGGCTGCATTTATAAAAGCATGAGTAGAACATGTTCCAAACCTGTGTAAATTGCTGTCTGAAAGGTCTAACTTTACATATTCACTTAAAAAAGGGAATATAAAACTCTGCAGACTAAATGCATTATTCTCTCCGCAACTCACCATAGATCATACAGGCAGGTCTATAAATATCTGAACGTTGACAAATTTGTTATCTTAGCTGTCTAGCACAGCACATTCTGCTAATAGTTTGAGTGACTTCAAAGCACTGGTACATCAGAGAATGTCTGTTTATGTTCCAGCATGTGATCTTAGATCTGCAGATACTGACCTTCTGCAAATACCTTCCGTAAAACACAAAAAACGTGGAAAGACTCTTTCAGTTATTCTGCTTCTAAAATGTGGAACTCAAATCCACCTTTTATTAGACAGTCAAGCTCAGTGCTCACTTTTAAGAAACATTTAAAAATGTATCTCTTTAACTTTGCATTTAATTAAAATTCTATGTCTCTTGGTATTTATCTTTAATTTGACCTGTGTCAATTTTTTATATGATTTTAAATACTCATTATTTCTTGTATTACTGTTAAGCTTTATTATCTGTCTGTGAAGCACTTTGAGCTGCCACTGGCATAAAAGTGCTACATACATAAAGATTATTATAAAGATTATAATATTATATTGGAGCTCCAGACTTTCAGGTTAGGAATGTTATAGGATTTGTGGGTGTTATTCCCTCAATTACTTCACTTATAACAAGGTGTAAGCCTTTGGTAAACCTATTTTTTGGTAAATAAATAAATAAATAAAAAATAAGCCTATACAGTTCTGAAACAGCAACTTACGGAAAGATGAGACAAAGATCAACTTGTATCAGACTGATGGAAAGAGAAGAGTATGGAGAAGAGAAGGAACTGCTCTTGATCCAAAGCATGTTAAATCCAAATTCATTCTTGTAAAAGGTGGTGTTAACTGAATGTGTTCATGCTATTAAATTCTGCTAGTAAAAGTTTAAAACATTTTGATGTAAAACATGTTTCCAGTGGGATCTATGCCAAGGTCACATGGTCTCCCATCTGCAGCACATGGAGAGACAGCATACAGACTGTTCTGCATGTCCAGCTCCAGCTTCAGCCAGGCTTCCCCCTCTAGAGACTCAGCACATGAACTCTAATATTTTGTGTTGGGTGACTTCACCTCCAGCTCCAACTCCACCCAGGCTCTACTCACTGATAACCAGACACAGCTGCAGCTCATTCCTTGAGTTAACAGCTCACACATATATAGGCCTGTTGTTGTACCTGCAAAGTCTCTGTTGCCTCTGACTTCTAAGTCATATTTCGTGTCGTCTATATGACGACCATGCTTGGCAGTCATTCGGTTTACCTATGATAATATTTTTATACAGTTAGGGGACTATATTTGTACATGGTTAAGAGTAGTTCTCAATGTATGCCCATTATCATGCATAAAAAATAACATTCTAAGCATAAGAATGTGTCTCGGACAGTAGACGTTTCTCCTTCACACAACACCATTATTAGCACGGAAGGCAATACAAGCCTCTTCTGAACTGTATGATAGCTGCCACTACAGTTAATGAACTACTGCTAATACAGCGCTGTTAAACACCTCAGTGTGCTGACCAACTCTGACTAATGTACTACAGTTAACGAACTACTGCCAATACAGTGCTGTTAAACACCTCAGTGTGCTGACCAACTCTGACTAATGTACTACAGTTAATGAACTACTGCTAATACAGCACCGTTACACACCTCAGTGTGCTGACCAACTCTGACTAATGTACTACAGTTAATGAACTACTGCCAATGCAGCGCTGTTAAACACCTCAGTGTGCTGATCAACTCTGACTAATGTACTACAGTTAATGATCTACTGCTAATACAGCGCTGTTAAACACCTCAGTGTGCAGATCAACTCTGACTAATGTACTACAGTTAATGAACTACTGCTAATGCAGCACTGTTAAACACCTCAGTGTGCTGATCAACTCTGACTAATGTACTACAGTTAATGAACTACTGCTAATACAGCGCTGTTAAACACCTCAGTGTGCTGATCAACTCTGACTAATGTACTACAGTTAATGAACTACTGCTAATACAGCGCTGTTAAACACCTCAGTGTGCTGATCAACTCTGACTAATGTACTACAGTTAATGATCTACTGCTAATACAGCGCTGTTAAACACCTCAGTGTGCAGATCAACTCTGACTAATGTACTACAGTTAATGAACTACTGCTAATGCAGCACTGTTAAACACCTCAGTGTGCTGATCAACTCTGACTAATGTACTACAGTTAATGAACTACTGCTAATACAGCACTGTTAAACACCTCAGTGTGCTGATCAACTCTGACTAATGTACTACAGTTAACAGCAACTCCTATTTTACACAGATTAGACTCACATCTGCTCTGTAGTTCACTTAATTCTGAATTTGCAGCTAAGAAAGAATACAAACCACTTCTGGACTAAATTCTGGTTCTCCAGTTCTAAGCAGTGTGTTTCTCGGGTGTTCTATAAAGGATGGATATAATTATATTACAGAACTGCTTTGTGAGTCCTGAACACCAGTGAATGAAGTACAGTGTCTTATTTCTGCTGATGGATCTTACCTGTGACTGAAAGATCAACTCCACCTTCACCTTGATACTTTCCTCCAGTTTGATTTGTTATAAATGTGAAGTAGTATTTACTTTGATCCTTTTCTCTCATGTTCTTAAATCTGAGAGTGCAGTCACTGTGTTCATCTCCGAGGTACTGAACTCTGCCTCTGTACTCTGGATCATCTGACAGATCAGGAGGTTCTGAACCAGATGTATTCAGCTCTTTAGTCCAGAAAGCTTTTTGGACTGAGTGACCACTTGGATATGTGTAAGTACACTCCATAGTTAATGCAGACCCCTTTAGAGCACAGACAGATTTAGAGTTGTAATTCACAGCCCACCCATCCTGAGCAACAACTCCTGCAACACAAAATACAGAAATGTGTAAATTATTACTGTTTGGGTCTCAGTCAGTAAAAATGCTGCATAAAGTCTCCATTTCAGCTCATTTCTGAGACTGCCAGAATAAAGTTTGGAATAAAAAACTTAAATATGCTGAAGTGATCTGGAGATAAAAGAGTGGGCTATGGGGGGCTCCAGAGTGAAGGAACAGTAATAACAGGAAAAAAAAACATATTCTTACAACTTTGCAGAGACATAACAGCTCTGACTCACCTGAGATGCAGAGCAGAAACAGCAGAGAAACAGTCAGAGACATTCTGAGTGAGATCAGCAGTTCAGCCTGTATGATCATAAAAGCAAATACGACAAAATGCTGTTTATTTACAGAGTCATAAAGGCTGTGTCAGCGTTATCAAACCCCCTAAGCTGCCCAACCATTTTCATAGTGTAGACAAAAAGTACTGAGCTGAAATACACTTCACTTTCCATTTGAGTCTTGCTATGTATCAGGCTTCCATCCTGAAATTTCATGTGATATGAAAAAAAGAGAAAAAAAAGAGAAAGCCTGATGATTTCTGTGAAATAATTTTAAACAACAACATGTCTGCACGATCTTGCTTTATTTTTTTTTAAATAATCTAACATATTTAATGCATACACATTTTATAGAAATACTCTTATTTTATTGTTTGTTTGGGTTGGAAACAAAAGGGTTACGTTTTTTCCCTTCTGTGGTGTCTTGGTACAAACCCAGCTCCAAAAAGGTTGGGACAGTATGCAAAATGTCAATAAAAACAAAAGCAGTTATTAGTAAATTTTATTTGACCTGCATTAAACTGAAAACAACCAAAAGCACATTATTTAATGTTTCACCTTATGAGCTTTATGTCAAATGTGATGCCTGCAACATGTTCCAAAACATGTTTATCACTGTATAACAAGTCTTCAACTGCACTCTCTGTTTATATATTATATGTATAATTATATGTTTTGATGTGCAGAATGTTTCTTGTCGTTGTCATGTTGAAAAAATAGTGGGCGTCCCTGAAATGCTGTGTGCATAGATACTTATTTTTCTGTAAAACTGATTTCAGCACAGATTCTTTTTTATTGCACACGCCTGCAAAGGACCATGGGACATTCAGTGACTTGGAAATGTTCCTGTAGCCATTCCCTGACTTGTACTGTTCTTTTCTCTTCATGGTGTATTTTAGGCCATGAAATAAAGGTTGAACCTTCCATGTACAGGTGTATTTATACTACAATCACCGGGAACCTCTAGACTGCACACAGCTAATCTCCAATTTAATTCACTTTGCAGAGCTCTGTCTTCTCTTTGACATGAAAGTGTTTCTAATGCTATATGATAATGAAACACACAAGCTTCGAAGGAAGAATACTTTTTATAGGCACAAAATTTGTTAAGCTACACTCTTATAAAAGATAGTTCTTCAAGGGTTCCTTAGATAAGAAAATGGTTCTATATAGAACCATCTATGAACACTATGAACACTCAAAGAACCCTGTGCATGATTAAAGGGTTCCTTGCATTGTGAAAGGGTTCTTCAGATTGATGGATGTTACGACCCTCAGTCGTTGTCACTTTTCTGTGTCTTTCTGTGTTTTCACTTTTGTTTTTCTATGATGTTCAGGTCTGTAATTGGCCACACGGGGGCGCACCAAGGTATACGAGGTCACCGAACCACCATTAAAAGTAGGGGATGGGTGCCACTTTGTTTTGGTTACTTCTTCTCCTGTTTAAGGAGTTACACTTTCAGAAATAAAGGTACGAAACTGTCACAGGGGCAGTTCCCCTCTTGACACTGGGGTGGTTCCCTCAATGGTACATCTCAGTACCTTTAGTCAAGGAACATAACTGAACCATAATCCACTGAAATGATATTTTCTGGGTTGTACTGACTCCACACACCCCATCTCGTCTTCAGGCTTTTTATTTTATTGTTCTCTGTTTAAACATTGGCTCATGAAAAGGTACAAATTTGTACTTTTCCACTGGAAAAAATGTATTTAGTGTTCATTATTGGACCTTAAAACCACTGTTGGACCTTTAAGGGTACATGTACATTGTTTGTTTGTACCTTGAAGAAAACATGTACCAGCTCTGACCCTTTATTTCTAACAGTGTAGGGTAGCCATATGTCTTTGTTCCTTTTGATTCAGATTTAGTTAGATTTGTAATCGTTAGTAGTGTTGTTTATTTTGGTATACACTCATCCTTAAAGCCATCAACCCAAGTATGTTTGATCATTTGAAGTAAATAAGCCTGCCATTTTCTGACTTCCATGGTGTCTGGTGTCATTCTCTGTTATGGCCTGACCCTACACCAGGTCGTAACAATGGAGAATGTCCTGTAGATGGTTCTATATAGAACCTTTTGTAAAATGGTTCTGTACAGCACCAAAAACGATTCTGCTATTGTTACGATACAAGCTTTTTTTGGGGGCTATATAGAACCAAACCCAAGACACTGTCCATCAGTCTAAAGAACTGTTTCTTGATTCAAAGAACCCTTTAATCATACCGAGGGTTGTTTGAGTGTTCAGAGTTCTACACAGAAACACTTTTTTTTATTAAAGAAGCTTGAAGAACCATCCTTTTAGAGAGTGTGTGATGGATTGTTCTGAGGCTGCTTGCACCTTCTGTGTGTTCAAATGTAATCTAGTTATAATGTAAGTGTTTGCTCAGTTTAGGTTTACGCATTATTTAATGGGTTGCACCACACAAGTTAGTGTTTACGCTGAACTTGGATTCTACTAAATATTTACACTTGAGTGCTGGTGAAACCACAGGAACCAAATAAGTAGCACAAAGAAGACAACGTTATGAATTGGGTGTTTTCTAGGTTTGGCCCACATTCTGCCCACTTTAACCAACAAACATAAATATGAAGCACAAGCGCTCTGACACCCCACCACAGACAACACCACCATTACTTTTGCATATGAACAAGAGCAAGCAAGCAAGCAAAGTTTATTTATATAGTGCTTTTTACAACAAGTGTTGTCACAAAGCAGCTTTACAGAAAAATCAGCATTACAGAAAAAAAATCCGAGTCCGGGCCCCCATGAGCGTTGCCAGAGGCGACAGTGGCAAGGAAAAACTCAGAGCAGGAGGAAGAAACCTTGAGAGGAACCAAGACTCAGAAGGGGAACCCATCCTCCTTTGGTCGACACCGGATAGCAAACAGTGTTAGTATAAAGTATTATAGTACAAAATGGGGAAAACAGGAGGAGCAATGGTTAATTTGATAGTTTGAGCTTATGCAGCAGCAGCAGCATCAGGAGGGTCAGTTCATGAGGGTGAGGTTTGCACAGCGTTGTATAGCAAGAAGCTCAATGGTGGTCAAGCCGGTCCAGAAGGCTGGCTAGCAGTGGCACCCAATCAAGGCAGAAGAGGCAACAGCATCAGACGCGCAGGATGGGCAGCTATTCAACTTGGCAAAGAAAGGAAAACACACAGAGAGTCAGTTCTGTAATCAGTGATCACAGATTACAGTATTAACAGAGCAGCAAGAAGCATCAACATGACTTATTCAGAGCACAAAAGCATGTAAAACATTTTAAAAACACACCAACAACTTCTCTCTGTTCTGGTCTTCCCTTCACTCCTCCTCCCTTCACTCCCCCTCCCTGTTCTGGTCCTCCTTTCACTCCTCTCTGTTCTAATCCTCCTTTCACTCCTTCTCCCTGTTCTAATCCTTCTTTTACTCCCAAAATGAACGCTAAAGTGTAATGGGAATCACCTCAGACCAACTACCCCTGACTCTGAGACTTTTTAGAGTTAAAAAGTTCTCCTCATCAACATCAACAGCCAGGAAACAGGATCAGAGAACGAGCTAAAGCTTATACCCAACAACATACTGGTTCAGGTTTTTGTTTTCTCATTTTCCAGCTTTCAAAAGCTGGTAGAGCCTCTAAAAGTAAATTGAGACCCAGTTAAGGCATTGTTAGCTTGGTGCCAAAATAACAGTGATTCATAGTTACATCATTGCGTCATAAAGAACACCCTGTGGCCATTCTGGTAGAAAGGCTGTAACTCTGACTGTGCTCTGATACAGCTCCTCTCATCACCGTTACTGTAGCTACAACTCTGCAGGTGGATGAAGACCAAGCAAAACAGACCAGAATGGCCACGAAATACATGAAAAGATATGTAAACATTTTAGATAAAGTTTATGAGGAGAAGGTTAACCTCTTATTTGTAAGCTTCTTATTTGAATTTTTCGTTGCACCTTAAATGGTGTTGCAGTTACGCTGAGGTGCCTTAAACGTAAAATGAATTTCAAACAAGAAGCTTCTGAATACAAAGCCAACATTACCTTAACCATATTTGCATTAATTTACCTCATTAAATGCATCCTTATTTAATAAATAACTTTCACTTGGAAATGTTTAATGAGCAGCTAAGGAGCTGCACAGCAGAGCTATAATAAGCCACTGGAGCGTTTGATTGTTGTCTCACCGGCTGAGCTAACGCTGCGTCCCAAACCACAAACTTCTATAGTTCAAATACTACACTAATGAGTGCACTAGTGCATTAGTGTGCTAGTATGCCATTTGGGACGCAACAATAATAATGCATCACTCAAATATGAAACACTCAAATGTATCAGTTAATATGCTTTAACATTTTTTTTGAACTGAACGTTCTTGAAAAAAAAGTGTTTTACTGTCTTTAGTGGATCAGTTATGGCTTCGATATCTCATAACAAACCACCACTGTGCTGCCAAGTGAAAATTAAGTTGCCTACCAGTGTGGTGGAAGAGTGATTGAGTGACGTCACTGGAATAATACAATTTAGCATTATGCTAGATAATAAAAATAAAGGCTACTTAAAAAGTTATGCTTTTTTCAAACACTGGTGAATGGCTGGTGTTTGCTCATGATTAAATGCCAAAAATTAACTTCACGAAATCCAGTGAATTGAGAAATTACTGAGTGGGAAGATCAGTTTAAAATAGAGTTTAACAGCACCAGAACCACCTCAGTATTTGGATGTTTCATCACAAGACGACTGAATAAGTTCTGTTTTCTTCAATAACCTAGTTAAAAACTCCCAAATAACTATTAGGATTTGGTACAAAGTTGATTGTGATGTAATGTTGATGTGTTCTGTACAGACATTTAAAAGTATCTACACTCCTTAAAAATATCAAATGTGACCAATTACGCCACCAACCCAATACCGTCCAACCCATGATCACCACATCCCAACCACCAAAACCTCCAACCTCTAATCTTTACCACCCCCTGCCGTATCCTGGCCCACTGAAATTTCACTCTACCAAAAATGTAAAAGTTTCCAGTCCTGGAAATGCAATATTTTTCTTGGTGTATTAAACTTATTCAAACTACACAATAACAGCTACTAACCTACCTAATGTAATCTAGGTCACCTTTTGTTTGGCTAAAAGTGGTTAGCCTTGACATAAGCTTTAGCATTACACCAGTGCTCTGTGACTGATCTGGTGGTCCACTGGTGCTTTGCTGAGCATTTTCTGGGCGGCCCACTGGTGTTTAAGCAGAGTATTAGACAAAATTCTACTTATCATTGCTCATTTTCCACTTACAGTCTAATTTACTTTTTTCTTCCTTCCTTTCTTTAGTTATACTTTGTAAATTAGTTTAGTAAATAATTTTAGCACAACTTCAGCAACAACATCTATAAAATCAACTTACATTAGGCCTAATCATTATTTTTTTTTCTCTCAGTTGTTTGTAATATAAGAGTGGACCAGCAGTGGCAAACATTCAGCGGGGTGCTGACCTTATCAAGCCAGTGGACCGATATATCTATGAATTTATTTGTAATCTTAACATTTTTATCAAAAGATAATTGAGTCATGACCTCAATATAACAACTTTGTTGTTATATTTTTGTTCACAAGATATTTAAATCATGAACTCAAGATAAAAATCGAAAAAAAAATATAACTATAATCTCACAGCCTCTCTGGACATCTGTAAATAAATGTTAGACTTTAGATTTAATTATTGAGCTTTTACTGTAAAACTGTAAAATACAGAACAACACACTGTAGTGTCCTGCAATTTACATTTGAAATAATATACCGATTCAAACTACCAGAAGGTGTATATATTTAAAAAAGTCTTCTCAGGTTTGGCTAAACAGCGCCCCCTGATGACGTGGAGCCTCCGGGTCAAATAACGAACCGTGTCAACGGCCGAATTCCCTCTCTGCCTGTGAGAGCGGTTCCGGCTGTAGCTCTGTGCTGGTTTTCCTCTGAAATGGAAAAGTAACTCCTAGACTTCATGATAATCGTTGAAAGTAGCGCTGCTGTTTATTTACACTGCTGAATCCATCATAGCGGACAGTCAGAAATATGGCAGGTGACGGTTTTAATCCTAGTTTCGGTAAACCACGTTTAAAATTGCGTGGAGCAACAGAACCCGATTTAAAATCAAACACAGATCAACAAATCCTTAATAAGCTCTAAATTCTGTTGAATTCAATCCTCGTTTGTGCAGCCCACCCTTAGATTAACAAACACTCGCATGTATGTGCAGTACTTACATACGCCCATGTCCTTTCTTCGTGCAGGCGGACTATCGAAACTGAAAGTGTTCAGAGGAAGTGTGCAGCGGTTTATGGGAAATGTAGTGTCTGTGGCGAAATCGTGCGGTCTAACGTACTGTCCTTCTACCGGTGATTATAGTGGAGCAACAAACGGCTGTTTAATGTTAGAGTAGCTCATTAAATCTAATATATGATGCCAGAATAACCGAGAAATGTCGCGAGTTTATTACTGATATTATGCAAAGTGAGGTTAGATCATGAGTTCTTAAGATTAAAAAACCTTTGAGATTAAAAAGTTCTGTTTGTTCCTGGTGGCGTCCAATAGTCTTTAATGCGATTCCGTGTCTTCCTGGGTTGATATGGCAGTGTAAAGGACTCTAACTGGTATTCGGGGTTGATTACAGATGGATTTGATGTTTTTCTAATGGGATCTACAGCAAACTAGTGCTCTCATGGTAAACATTAAGCTAATTCCCAAAGCCAAACTAATGGTCTGGACGAAAACTAAAACTAATGGAACTTAAGTTGTAATGGTCTTTTTTTCAGCAGGGTGTGTATCTCAGTTGCAGTTTGTTTCCTGTTCTGGGGTCGACACTTAACACCTCATAGTTATGGTTGCTGCTGCATTGCAGCCCCCTGGCTCAGGGGGCTATCTGCAATTTGCAGGAGTGAAATTTCTGCCCACTCGAGAATTTGTCCTGCCCATCCATAAAGCCAAAACGGGAGCACTGGCAGTGCTATCATAACAGTGTTTATTATTGTGGGTTTCTAGGGGGCTTGTTGCTTGTTTAAGCAAAATAACATGTTGTTGGTCAAATAGGCAGGAACTTCTATTCAACTGACACAGCAATAAGAGTATTTTCCTACCTTTATTAAGCGACGTTCATCTCCTGAATCAAAATAACGACCACAGACATGCCTTCTTCTCTTTTTTCCACTGGCTCCCCTCCCCTCCCCACCCTTCCTTCCTTCTATTGAGCATAAAACATATGTACTGTTTCTGCACTGAATGATATTCTGACTAACAGTTACAAGTAAAAACACTACATGAGCAGTATATGGAAAGAGTGATGTTATTTAGCTCAGCACTGCCATTTCCTGTGCCTGGAGTTCAGAATTAGGCAAATACAATATGAGGAAGGAGAAGAGAGCATTTCTAAATAAGCACTGACCGTAGCAGAGCTGCAGCGCAGCATGTTTTCAAGCAGAAATCAGATACACAAGTTTAGCAAGCATCTGTAACCTTGGTTTTTCACAAGTTCTGATGTGTAATCCTAGTACACATCCACTCTCTTAGTTCAGTTAGGATCACTACTGTATTTTAAGAATGTGAAATGTCAGAATTATACCAGTGGCAATGATTTATTTCAGCTTTTATTTCTTTCATCCCATTCCCAGTGGCTCAGAAGTTTATATACATGTGATTAATATTTTGTAGCATTGCCTTTGAATTATTTAACTTGGGTCAAACATTTCGGGTAGCCGCCCACAAGCTTGTCACAATAAGCTGCTGAAATTTTAGCCCATTTCTCCTGACAGAACTGGTGTAACTGAGTCAGGTTTGTAGGCCTCCTTCCTTGCATACACTTTTTCAGTTCTGCACACAAATTTCATTGGGATTGAGGTTCAGAGCTTTGTGATGGCCACTCCATTACCTTCATTTTGTTGTCCTTAAGCCATTTTGACACAACTTTGGAAGTATGCTTGGGGTCACTGTCCATTTAGAAGGCCCATTTGCACCCAAGCTTTAAGTTTCTTGCTGATGTCTTGAGATGTTTCCTCCATAATTTGCTTTCCTTATAATGTCATCTATTTTGTGAAGTTCACCAGTCCTTCCTGCAGCAAAGCACCTCGACAAAATGATGCTGCCACCCCCATGCTTCACGGTCAGGATGGTGATCTCTGGTTTGTAAGCCTCCCCCCTTTTCCTCCATACCTAACAATGGTCATTATGGCCATACAGTTCCATTTTTATTTCATCAGACCAGAGGACATCTCTCCAAAAAGTAAAATCTTTGCCCCCAAGTGTAGTTTCAAACTGTCAACTGGCTTTTTTAATGGCGGTTCTGGAGCAGTAGCTTCTTCCTTTCTAAGCGGCCTTTCAGGTCATGCTGATATATAACATGTTTTACTGTAGATACAGAGACTTTTGTAACTGTTTCCTCCAGCATCTTCATAAGGTCGCTGACTGTTGCTCTTGGATGGATTTGTATTTTTCGCACCAAAGTATGTTCATCTCTAGGAGACAGATCTCTATTGAACAGATGAATGTGGTGTCTTCAGGTGTTTGGAAATTGACATCCCAAGGATGTACCAGACTTGTGGAGGTCCAGAACTCTATTTCTGATGTCTTGGCTGATTTCTTTTGATTTTCTCATGATGTCAAGCAAAGAGGCTAGTAGTGCCTTGAAGTTAGGCTTTAAAATACTGCCACAGGTACATCTCCAATTAACTCAAATGATGTCAGTTAGCCTACCGGAAGCTTCTAAAGCCATCATGTCATTTTCTGGAGTTTCCCAAGCTTTTTAAAGGCTCAGTCAACTTGGTCTATGTAAACTTCTGATCCACTGAAATTTTGATTAAGCAAATTATAAGTGAAATAATCTGTTTATAATTATGTGTCGGAAAAACTGCTTGTGTCATGTAAAAAGTAGACATCCTACACTGGTAAAAAAGATGGTTCTTCAAGGATTGTGTAGTAAAAAAAAGGTTCTATACAGAACCATGAACACACACAAATCATTTGCATGATTAAAGGGTACTTTGCATGGCGAGATGGTTCATCAGATTGATAAGGAATGCGCTGTATATGATTCTATTTAGAATCTTCTTGAAAAGGGTTCTATATAGCACAAAGAAAGTTCAGCTATTGTTATGATGCAAGCTTGTTACAATAGAAGAACTCTTTTTGGTGCTATATAGAGCCATTTTTGAAGACATTCTATATAGAACCACCTAGAACACTTTCTTAATTAATCGGTAGAACTCTGTCATGATGCAAAGAACCCTTTAATCATGCAAAGGCTTTTTTGAGTATTCATGGTTCTGTACTGAAGAACCCTTGAAGAACCATTTTTCAAGAGTATAAACACCCTGCTAAAACTTGTTGACATGAAATCTGTGAAGGGAAAAATATGAGTTTTAATGACTTAAACCTAAGTATATGACAAACTATTTCACCTTCAGTAAATTTCATCATTTAATGTTGGTTTATACTGCCATCTAGAGGAATTTAGTTAGATTTATATGTACACTGTCCTATAAGGCCCATCACTGACTGACTGATATCTGGAGCTCGTATCAGCTCACCTGACACTTCATCCTTCTTTCTCTTCTGCTCAATCATATTTCAGTTATTCATCAACAATGCAGTTGCTTTTTCATTATCAAATGTATTTTTATTTTTTGTCCTCAGGGATCAAAAGTGATCCAGCAAGAAACACACAAAGGCAGATTTAATGATTCTGAAGTTGGAGGCAAAAGACAGGAACGGAGCTGAAATTAAATACAGTAAATACAGTATTTCTTCTATTGCTTGTTAATGAAATATGTAAGTCGCTAGCTCATAATGTCTATAGTAATTACATTCAATATACTTTGATTTCTAGTAGAGTGTAAGATCATGTAACTGACATGTGCAAGCAAACTATCTCACAAGTCCTGTGCCTTAAGGTAAGTCTCGAGTCCTCAGACTAAGAAAAAATTTTAATTCCTAACATAATATTAAAGGTGCAATTGCATTGTCATTAGCTTAACTGTAGTTTGGAGTTTAATCTGAGTTTAAACCTGAATGAGTCATGTGGGTTCTTAAACTCCATTGCTGCCTATGTTGAAAGCTGGTTTAAATGAAACCAAATTGCTATCATTTAAAATTGGCTACTAGATGGTGCTGTATCTTAGTTTTAATTGAAGTTTGTCTTAAACTTTCCAAAGGCATGGTTTTATTGAGGTTTAAGGCAAGATTATTTTAACTGAAGCAAATTTTCAGCACAGATATTTAAATATTTCAAACCTAGGCCCAGATACCTTCAAACATAATGTTCTGTGGACTTGTTTTAATGCAATAGTGCTTAATTAAACACACACTGAGGTACCATACTCTACCTACTACTACTAGAGGAAGCGTTAATCACTGCAATCTTGATTAGGCTTTTTCAGAATGTACTGTTTAGAGAAGCTAAAGAGGACCTGTGTGCAGGCTATCCATGGCACTTTCCATGAATCTAGTTCATTTTATGCCTCAAAACTTTTATACTTTACTTTTTTTTTCTTTAGTGTTTTTGGACAATGTATTGAAGAGTCTTTAAGAAATGTCTGCATGAAATTTTAGGTTATGTGTTTTTTTAGAGTTTGTTGCCTGAGTTATTGTGCTATAGACTCTTATTGTGAAGGGCGGGAGAAGTAGCCACTTGGTATACAAGTAGGATAGTATAGAGATGAAAAGATATGTGGACACTTTAGATACTGTCTGTGAGGTGAAGGTTAGCTTCTTATTCGTCAGCTTCTTATTTTAATTTTCTGTTCTACCTTAAATGCAGTTATACTGAGGTGCCTTAAATGTAGAACGAAATTTCAAACAAAGCTCATAAATATGACACCAACGTCACCTTACCTCAGTAAATACACTAATTTACCTCATTAAATATACCCTTATTTAAGAAACACCTTTCGCTTAGAAATGTTTAATAAGCAGCTAATACAAGCACAACAGAGCTACAAGCCGCCACTGAAGCGTTAGATTGTTGGACTTATCTTACTGGCTGAGTCCTAAACCACAAACTTCTATAAAAGGGTTTCCTGTTTACAAACATTACTGGGTGTGCACATAGCACATATTTATAAAATATTTATAGAGTTCTACATAAAACTGTAGTAGGATATTTTAATAGCCTAAATCACGCAAAGCTGAAGTCAGCTGCTAATTCACCAGCTTCTTGTTCCAGTTTTCGCATTCCACGTCAAATGGTGCAGCAGTTTCATAATGACGCCTCAAGCCACTGCCCAACTCAGGCACCATTTTTAGGCTGAACAAGAAATTCAAACAAGAAGCCGATGAATATGAAGCTGACTTAGCTGAATTCAGTCTCGTCTAAATCACAGTGCTACCACTATTAAAAAATACAGTTCGGATGTGTTGGTAGTCGAACACCCTATCAAAAAAACACTCTATTTGGATATGAAGAGGGTGTTGCACTGACTTTTGCTGCCTTTGGGACCATCAAGATCCCGATGTGCCCTTTTGATGGCCTGAACCATTTTACAATACTATGTAAAATAATCCAATAATAACATAATCCAATTTATATAATAAAGTAATCCAATATATCAGTTAATATGCTTTAAAAAAAATAGCTTTAAACTGTGTGTTCTGACAAAACACATTTTGTGTCTTAGGTGAATTGGTTATGGCTTTAATATCTCATAACAAACCACAAACCACTGTGCTGCCAAGTGAACTTAAAGTTGCCTACCAGAAAGGAGGCTGGGCGGTTGTAGGATGTCACTGGAATGCTATGAATTAGCATTATCATAGCAGATAAAAATAAAGGCTACTTATAAAGTTTAGCTTTTTTCAAACAGTGGTAAATGGCTGATGAATGCTAATAATTAAATACCAAAAACTCCATGCAGTCCAGTTAATCTTAAAATGATCAGATTGGAAACATGAGTTTAAAATAGAGTTTAACGGCACCAGAACAGCTTTTGTAGCACATAGGTTTGGCAATATCTATGATGACATTAGGAGCAAAGAATTTGATAGTATTTAATAATGAATATGTAAAGGTACACACTGTCTCAGTATTTAGATGTTTCATTGCAAGATCACTAAAAATGACCAATTCCTTTGGTTAAATAATTTTCAAATAAGTATCAGGACTGCAGCTCTACCAGTGTTATCCACCTGGAAGTAAGTGTATTGTTGTAGTGATGTAACATTGATTTGTTCACTACAGACATTTAAAAATATCTATACTCCTAAAAATATAAAATGTGACCAATCACCCCACCAACCCAATACCATCCAATGCATGACCATCACCCCACAACCAGCAAAACCTCCAACCTCCAATCTTCACCGCCCCTAGCCATATACCGCCCTGCTGAAATCTCACTCTAATGAAAATGTGAAAGTTTGCAGTCTTGGAAATGCAACATTCAAACTGAGTGTAAATGAAGTAAACAGCTGAAGACGGACTGAATATACTCCAGGTAAGAACGAATTCATTGAGCTAGTTGAACTAGGACGAACCCACCCAGCAAAAATTTGTTGAAAAGACAACTTTGCCAGACGCCTCAACAACGTTTGGAAGTGTTCAGAATTTCCGTTCCTCCTCTGGATTTATATAAAGTCTTCAGATCAACTTTCTTCAAAGCTCCTGTTATATACTGGAGTTTTTGAACATCTGGGATTATGTTCTAAAATGTTCAACATCTTTTTTATACTAAATAAAGACCGAGATTTAGCCCAAAAAACAATGTCCATATCACAGCTGGCGCGTGGTGGGAACAGGCAGATGGCTAACTAGATGAGTGTTAGGCTTCAGATTTAATTATCTAGTTTTTACTGTAAACTGCAACTTACAGAATAACATGCAAAGCACCTGTATTTAAAATATATTGATTCAAGATACAAACAGGAGTTACATTTTAAGCAGTCTTCTCGGGTTAGGAAAAACAGCGCCCCCTGACGACGCAGAGCCGGGTCAAATAACAGACAGTTTAAGGCCTGTATTTCCTCTTTGCCTGTGAGAGCGGTTCCTGCTGTAGCTCTGTGCTGGTTTTCCTCCGAAATGGAAAAGTAACTCCTAGACTTCATGATTATTGTTGAAAGTAGCGCTGCTGTTTATTTACACTGCTGAATCCATCATAGCGGACAGTCAAAATGATGGCAGGTTACAGTTTTGATCCTAGTAGTTAAACCACGTTTAAAATTGCGTGGAGCAACACAACTCGATTTAAAATAAAACCTAGATCAACAAATCCTTCATAAGCTCTAAATTCTGTTGAATTCAATCCTCGTTGGCGCAGCCCACCCCTAGATGTAAAAACAGTCGTATATCTGTGCAGTACTTACTTACATACGCCCATGTCCAGAACGCCAGTTGTTTGCGCAGACGCACTATCGAAACTGAAAGTGTTCAGAGGAAGTGCGCAGGGGTTTATGGGAAATGTAGTGTCTGTGGTGAAACTGTGCCGCCTAACATACTGTCCTTCTTCCGGTGATTATAGTGGAGCAACATTTTACAACAACAGCTGTTTGATGTTGACAGTGGCTCATTACATCTTTAGATATAATGCCAGAATAACGGTAAAATCGAGAGTACATTGATGATTGCATTATATGTTGCAAAGCGTGGTTAGATTATGAGTTCTGAGTTTGGACCTGCTGAAAAAAGCAGATTGTGCAGATTGTGAAAAAACCACTTTCTCTCTCCTACCCTTCCCCCACCCTGCTCTCCCCAAAGCTGTGCAGCAGCTGCTCTGAATGCACACATATATATTCACACACACACACACTTAGGCCAGTTATAGATTGACTGTTTGTGGTGTGGTGGCTCCAGGAAGTACTGCAGATGAAAATTACTTTATCATTCAGCACCAACACATGACAGTCATTAGCAACAGTCCTCATTTTGCTGCACTGAATCACAGACCACTTTTTATGTTGTTATTGTTAGCTATCTGATGTGATTTTTTTATCTAGCAAGCTAATGTTGCAGGTTGTCGATCAACCATTGTCCACTGCAGGGCCGCTGGAACCATGTTGGCAAGCAGGCATTTGACCCACCACTTTTCAAAGTACTGTGGCAACACCCCGAGACTTTTTGAGTTCAGGATGCATGTTTAGGCAGAGTAAAACTGAGTGGCAGAGCCAATCAGAATCTCCATTTTAGCTGGGAGGTGCATTCGGACCTGCCTTAGATGGTGTGGACCTGTCAAACGTTTTTCTTTAGTTTGGTTTTGACATGCGACTCCACCCAAATTCAGGCAGCACAAAACAACTGAGCCATGCTAATTCACGAGATAATTCAACACCAGGGCACATTTTCACTGTACTGTCTGCACAATCTGCTGCTTTGACATTTCACTCTTCACATTTACACTCTTTACATTTTCACTCTATACACTTACATCGTTCCTGCCCGGCTCTTTAGAAAACGAACTGGGTATGAAAACAGCCTGATGTTATTCAGATGAAGACAAATACTGCTATCTGAGGCTACAGCTACTAAAGCATCATCAAAACAAACACTGACACTTTTATGATCGGGTTCAGAGGTGAGTAGAGTAGCCTAAAGCAATACTCAAGTGAAAGTATTGATACTTGCATAAAATAATTACACAAGTAAAAGTACCTTCCCTAAAGAAATAGAAAATAGAAAAGAGAATCTACTCAAGTACTGAGTACTGCAGTGGAACATCCATCATTATTAAGATTGTGCAGCTCTTTTCTTCTCATTTTGGAATTTTTTTGGTCTAACATACAAAGCTCCAAAGTCAGAGATGTAACAAATCACAAACCAGTACAAATAATGCCACCATCAAAACATATTGAAATTAAACACAAAAAAATGGAATTAGTGTTTAAATACGAATGGCTAAAATGTAAAGGAGTAAAAAGATACCTTTACTAACTTTAGGAGTAAGTAAAAAGTAAAGTATTATGATTTGAAAATTCTCAGGAGATTAAAAATCCATCAATATTTTACTTAAGTAATTGTAACTAGTTACTACTCACCTCTGAATAGGCTTATGAAGACATGTCATTAGCATGACATGAAAGGCAGTTTTAGTCAGAGGCCTCATTGCATTTCTTCACTCAGTGAGCCACTTTTTTTTGGAAACTTTTTTTTTATGTTTTGCCCCACCATTTTTGGAGGTGTGGTCTCATTAAGTGCTCAGCACCCCTAAAGCTCTGATCCTAGAATTGCCCCTGCACGCAAATATACATTTCCATCCTTCATAGACTCTGTAGACAGGCTGAACAGCTGTGTGTCAGATATTTCTCAGTGGATGTCATAAAATTATCTATAACTAAATCACAAAAAAAAAAAAAACTGAAATACTGATCCCTGGTACTAAAACTCAGAGAAAGCTGCTTTATGAGAAGCTTGGTTCTTTCGCTTCATATACAAAACCTGACTGAAGTATGAAACCTGGGTGTGATTTTAGATTCTGAGCTCTGTTTTAACCCGCATGTAAACACAGTGACTAAAGTAGCTTTTTATGATTTGAAAAATTTCACTAAAGTTCAGCCTTTTGTATCTCTGAGTGATGCAGAGAAAATGTTCATGCATTTATCACAAGCAGAGTTGATCACTGTAATGCTCTTTTTTTTCTGGGCTTCCTAAGAAACCAATCCATCCTCTACAACTCGTACAAAATGCAGCAGCACGGATCCTAACGGGTCATATCACTCCTGTTTTAAAAGAACTGCACTGGCTATCTGTATCATTCAGGATAGATTTTAAAATTCTGCTACTAGTTTTTAAGGCTCTAAATGACCTTAAAGCACTGCTTACGTCACAAAGTGTTTGTCTGTTTATGTACCAGCACATGATTTTAGATCTGCAGATACTGACAGAAAACATGGAGAGACTCGTTCAGTTGTTATGCTTCTAAACTGTGGAACTCAATTCCACCTCTTATTAGACAGTCAAGCTCAGTGCTCACTTTTAAGAAACATTTAAAAACGTATCTCTTTAACTTAGCATTTAATTAAAACTCTAAGTGTTTATCTTTTTAATTTAATCTGTGTCATTTTCTTATATGATTTTACTCAAAATCTCTTGTATTACTGTTAAACTTTATCACCTGTCTGTAAAGCACAGATTATTATTATTAATATTATTATCATAATAATACAGACTCTCTGACTGTAAACTCACTGGGCAGTTCTGTAAATATATTGCTTCAGTTGTGCAGAATGCAGACTCAACCTTGAGAGAGGTGGACCTCAGTAACAATGACCTGAAGGATTCATGAGTGGCACTTCTGTCTAATGGATTGAAGAGTTCAGACTGTAGTCTGGAGATACTGAGGCAAGTGTCTTCTTCTTCTTCTTATTATTATTATTATTATAAAGCAAAAGGTTTTAATCATAATGATTCTAATGGTCTTTTTTTCAGCAGGATGTTTATCTCAGTTGCTGTTTGTTTCCTGTTCTGGGTTCCGTATCTAAAAAATGTCTCATAGTTATGGTTGCTGTTGCATGTAGCCCCCCCTGCTCAGGAAGAGACAGTTTGCAGGGGTGAAATTTCTGCCCGCTTGAGAATTTGTCATGCCCATCCATAACGCAAAACAGCAGCACTGGCTCCGCTGCTATAACAGTGTTTATTACTGTGGGGTTCTAGGGGGCTTGTTTATGGAAAAGACCCTGTTGGTGGCTGAATAGGCAGAAACTTCTATTTAATTAACACAGCAATAAGAGTACTTTCCTACCTTTATTACGCAACATTCATCTCCCATTCATCGACCGCCAAAAGCATGAGGAGCTTCAGTTTAAACTGTCAAACTGGGTGAGATTAAGAGTGTTGCAGACTTCACACGTTCTTCTCTTTTTTTTCCACTGACTCCTCTCCCCACCCTTCCTTCCTCTTATCGAGTGCAAGCCATACAGTAGTTCTTACTGGTTGAGCTAAAAATTGCATTCCTTTGAAGAGCTGCTTCATGTTTAAGAACGTTAAGTAGGCTTGAGTGACATTGTGAACTTTTCCCCATTTAATCAATTACTTATATTTTATGTAATGTGGGCAGTAACAACATTTTCTGGACTAGAACTTCACAGTAAAAATATTCCATAAGGAGTATTTGGAAAAAGTGATGTTGTTTAGTTCAGTGCTGCCATTTCCTGTGCCTTGAGTTCAGAAATACAATATGCGGAAGTAGAAGAGAGCATTTATAAATACGTGCTGACTGTAGCAGAGCTGCAGCGCAGCCTGTTTTCAAGCAGAAAATTGATACATGAGTTTAGCCAGCGTAGCAGGTAAATTTAAAGCTCTCATGCTTTACTATTCTTATGCAGCAGTATAACATTCATATTCTAATACTGCAGTATGACATACGTGACAAACTATTCCACCTTCAGTAAACTGTACACTTTTATTGGTTTATACTGCCATCTAGAGGAATATAGCTATAATTACATGCACACTGTACTATAAGGCCCGTCACTGGCTGACTGACTATATAAGCTCACCTGACACTTCATCCTTCTTTCTCTTCTGTTCATTCATGTTTCAGTTATTAATTCATTTTTTCAAATGTATTTCTTGCTTTTGTCTTTTTGGTTGAAAAATGATCCTGCAAGAAACACACAGGAGCAGGTTTAATTGTAATTGGAGTTGTAGGCAAAAGACAGGAAATGGGGTCCCCTGGGTAGAAATGTTTAAAGTAGTTGAGGCTCTGGGCTCCAAAGTGTTGTAACCAGCTACACTGCTAAAATTATATCTTGGCAAATGAAATTATCTTGATTCTAGTCAACATATATTTCTCATTTTAATATTTGGACCCAAAAAAGTTTGAACAGCAGTTAAATGCAAGCAAAAAACAAAAAAAAACCAGAAAGCAGTGATTTGTAAACTGTCTTTTACAGGCATTTAATTGAAAGCAGTGCAAAGAAAAGATATTTAATATTTTATCTTATCTACTTTGCAGATTTCTGTATACAGTTAGGTCCATAGATATGTGGACATTGACAAAGTTATTGTTATTTTAGCTGTCTAGCACAGCAGATTTGAGTTGAAATTAAATAATAAACATGAGCTCAAAGTGCAGACTTTTCAGCTTTAATATGAGGACATTTACGTACAAAATGGGTGAACAGTGTAGGAATTACAACCATTTTCAGACATAGCTCCCCATTTTTAAGGGCTCAAAAATATTTGGACAGTTGGCTGTTTGGATGTTCAGTGGTCAGATGTGTGTTATTCCCTGATTGTTTCACTTACTAGTAAGTAGATAAAAGGTCTAGAGTTGATTTCAACTGTGGCATGGTACATCTGGAATCTGTTGCTATTAACTCTCAAAATTAAGTCTAAAGAGTTTCACTGTCAGTGAAGCAAGTGTGAAAAATCAAAACCCATCAGAGAGATAGCAAAACATTAGGTGTGCCCAACCAACTGTCTGGTACATTATTTAAAAGAAAGAACGCACTGGTCAGTTCAGAAACATGAAGGCCCAGAAGATGATGAAAAGCAACTGTGGTGAAAGACATTTCTTTCCCTTCACAACAGTTGACCAGATCAAGAGGGGGTCAGAATATGTGTGTCATAGTCAAAAATCTAGAGAAGTGAAAACCAGAGTAAATACAGAATAATCTGTATGAACAGAATAAATATGGAACAATCAAAAGCACCTGATTTGGAGCTTTTCACAGGTAAACAGGTGAATAGATAACAGTGAATGCTATCATCAACAACATTTCTCAATGAATGACTGCAAGAAATGTAGAGATTTCCATCTACAATCCATAACATTTAAAGATTCAAGGAATCAGCAGCAATCTCTGTGCATAAAGGACAATGTCTAAATCAAATATTGAATGCCTGTGATGTTCAATCCCTCAGATGGCACTGCATCAAAAACCAACCTGCTTCTGTAAGGAATATAACCACATGGGCTCTGGAATACATTGAAAACCCCTTTCAGTAAACAGTTTGTTGCTGCATCTACAAATACAAGCTAAGACAAAAGCCGAGCCACATATCAACAACATCAAGAAACACCACTGACTTCTCTGGGCGCTAAAACTAATCTGAGAGGGACAGACGCAAAGTGGAAACGTGTGCTGTGGTCTGATGAGTCTACTTTTCTGTTAATGCTGAGGGGTACACACTGCTTGTTGCTTGTCCCTGCTTGTTTCTGCAAGACAGTGCCAAGCCACATTCTGCATGTGTTATAACAGCGATGCTCAGTAGTAAGACAGGGCAAGTGTTAGACTGGCCTCCTTGGAGTCTAGACTTATCTCCCTTTGAAAGCATGTGGCACATTATGAAGTGCAATAAATGACAACAGAGATCCCAGACTGTTGGAACAGCTGAAGTGTTATATCAGGCAAGAATGGGAAAGAAGTCCTCTTTTGCAGCTACAAAAACTGGTGTCTTCAGTTCCCAAATAATTACTGAACGTGATGTAACACCCTGGTAAACATGCTCTTGCTTATATACATACATAAAAGTATATGTATATACACACATACATATCATTAGATAGGGCTCTTAATGGCTCCCCCGCCTGTCTTCAGCAGTTACATAGCTGAAACCACCTTTGCCTCAAGGTAAGTCCCAAGTCCTCATAGTAAGAAAACATTTGAATTGCTAACATAATGTTAAAGGTGCAATTGCATTGTCATTAGCTTAGCTGTGGTTTAGAGTTTAACCTGAGTTTAAACCTCAACGAGTCATGTGGGTTATGTGGGTTCTGCTGTGGCTTTGAAAGTTGCAGTTTAAAGCACACCTGTGGTTTCAAATAACTCAATTGTTATCATTTAACAATCTTCCACTAGATGGTGCTGTATCTCAGTTTTAACTGAGGTTAATCTTAAATCTGCTAAAGACTTTTTACACAGACAGGTTTAAGGCAAGGTTATCATGATTGATGCAAATTTTCAGCTCAGAAATTTTAAATATTTCATACCTAGGCCAAGATACTTTCTGCCATAATGTTTTGTGGACTTTGCTGCAATGTCCACTGAGGCAGGCAGAACTGCTGCGATGTCCACGGAGACAAGAGGGCCTGCTGCAAAGTCCGCAGCAGCAGGAGGCCTGCTGTGACGTCCCCGACGGCGTGCCAGCTTAGCAAAGGCCTCAAGAAGAAGTGTTCTGTATGATGCCTGAGAAAATGTTGCTTGCAGAAATATTAAAATTGCCTCTGAGAAAAGTCCTAAAAAACAAAACTTTCACAATGTCTGGTGGGGTAGGACATTGTAAAAAGTCAAGGTAAAGTTTGCACTGCATTGTAAATCCTTCACAACTGCCATCTTCACCATCAAACGCACTAGGGGTAGCCATCAATGAGGGAAGGAGAAGAGATTTCCCTGACTGGAGAGTGGAGGGTAATTCTTCAAGATATTTAACCTCTCTCTCGGGAGAGAACAAAACTCGCTGCATCTTTGTTAGGCTTGTTGGTCCTTGTTTTTCCCCAAGATTCAGACTGAATATATAATATACTAGACTCACACACAACAGTTGTCAAGTTACCATAATTGGTGGGAGTCCATGAATGAGGATGTTCATAAGTTTGTGTCTTCTTTTTCAACTTGCTCTCAAAACACCAAAAAACACCAAAGACCTTACCTGCAGGCAAACTCATGCCATTACCTATTCCTGGAGGACCTTGGTCACACATAGCAGTTGATTTTGTGACCAACTTAGCTGAATCACAGGGATTTACAACAATTGTAAGTATAGTAGTATAATTGTGTAGTAGATCGATTTTTGATCAAGAACATGGATACAGTTGAGCACAGGTTTGCCTCAGAATTCATTTAATAGATATTTTAAAAATAAAATCAATCATTTTAGAATATGGACATGTCATTTTCTCCACAGGCTTGTATCTAATAATAATCTCACATCTAATAACCTTCATTTACAATACATTTAAAAACAATATTCAAATACAAGAATACAAAAATACACATAAGAAAATAAATTATGAATAAAATGAAATACATATATGCATAATAGAGCTTTTAAATAAGACAGAAATAAGTGTATTAGTAGTCGAAAGGATTACAGTAAGCAAAGGCACGAATCATGGTGATCCTTACAGAGACAGTTGTAATTGTTTTGATAGTTTGATTTTTAAAGCTAGGACTGTGGTTGAAAATCACATGTAAATTTGTGGCATTATTGGTTACCTTCACTGACATGGTCCAAATATAACTGTAGCCCAGGGTTAAATCCTAACCCTTGTCGTTCAGTGTTTTTTTTTTTTCAGCATGTATAGTTTGTGAGAGGAATGCATTTCCACACATGCGTAGATGAGCAGCTGTCTCGTTTGGTGCGCCGAGTTTGTCTGGAACATACTGAAGTTTAACGTCGTCCTGACACCTAGCCTGCGCAGAAGCATAAGCAGCAGCATTAGCCTTAGCCGCTAACGAAGGCTGTAGCTGCCAGTATCCATAGCTAAGCCCCTAGCTTCAGTTGTAACCCCTTTTGTTTGCCTGTTTTGTATGGGGTTTTTATGGACTGTAGAGTGTGAGTTTGCCGTTTTAAACCACCTCCTTGGACCTGGAGCTGGCTGATAGCGTCCCGAGCTACCGGAACGTTTGGGGCACCTCAGCACAGCCTACGAGGGAGGTTCATGCTGCCCGAAAGCGTTTGGAGGTACCAGGAAACGTGCGATTGTTCCTCGGGTTAGCCCACCCTCAGCTCTTCTGCCCGTATCCAGAGGACACACTGTGTTCGTGAGTGCGCATTATAGACTGTCAGTGTGAGCCAGACACACAAAGCTGAAACTCACAGACTGTGAGTACACCTTGCCCAATACACACGGATCCCCTTCCTGCTGCAACAGGCCTGCAACGTTTGTTGTTTTGTTCACTTTGATTTGCCGGCTTTAAACAGGGTAAAAATATTCCTGTAGTGAGTGACCGGTCATCTCAGTAGTACTGTACAGTTAAGTCTGGTAGGAAATAAGGGAGTAAAACGTTTGTGATTTAAAGTTCTTATTTCATGTAGTTTAAGAAAGACGGGTTTTTCAATATTGTCATTCAGACTGTGCTTTATGTAAAAGGGAATTTCAAGTTATAAGCTGAGCATTACATTTCTACTTTTTCTATAACCTGTATCTGACTCTACTCACTGAATATACTGTTGTTACGTTTAGCACCAAGTTAGAAACGGTTGGTTAAGTTATATTGGTGATACAATAAACTTAACTGGTGAGAACCATACCCACGATCTCAGGTTAAATATTCATCTACCCCCCTCTGTGGTAAAAGAGGGCTACATAACAATAGTTCTTTCTTCTAAGGATTCACTTGTGGATGTCTGGTGAATCCTATATTGTGTTTATTAATTATATCAGTGAGTGGCAGCATATATAGAGTAAATAGCAAGTTTAAGGCTTAACACTGACCCCTGTGGGACCCCACGTGATACTGGGTGACCCTCCAAAGCATAGGTACTCTAAAATAATCTTTGGGATGTCTTAAAGGGCCCATATCCTACATTTTTATTATATTTATTTTTTTTTTCTCCTTATACTGGTTGTGTGTATTTTATTTATCAACAACATCAAAACTGATTTTTACATAACCATTTTCCAAACCTCTCTTCATCCTTTAAAATTAAACCAGCTGTTTTTGTTACTGTGCTTTTAACCCCTTCAAATCCCAGGCTTATTACATACTAAGCCTTCTTATTCAGTAATTACAGGGACTTCAGTGCAAACTGATTGAGCTGTTCTTAGATTATAGAAGTATGTGTTAAAACTGGTGGGCCCAGGCCATGTAAGGGGTAAATTACCTGTTTTGATTGCCTGCATTGTACTGTGCCTCATTCAAATAACAGTCTGGACTAAAGCATTAATGGATGGGGCTAAACTGCAATAGGGTGAATAGGCAGATAGATGCAAATGTCTCAGCTTTCATGAAATTGTTTTTGCAGCATATTTTCATATATGGACTGCAGAGTGAGTGGTATGTTTTAAATCTTTACCAGTGTTTACATATTACATCAAACTCTTACTTTGTAAAAGCAATAATTTTTTTAATTTTACATGATATGGGCTCTTTAAGTCCAGACCATTCTAAGACGATGCCAGGTTGTGGAGCCGGTTGAGTAAGATTTCATGATCGACTGTATGAAAGGTGGGAAATTATGTCTATGTAATTTTGAGTGGAGTTCAGCACATTGTCAATGGTGGCCTTGTGGCCAGTGTTCTCCAAGTGGTGTTTGCAGTTGCACCTGTTGACCTGTACAGGTTGCAAAAGGATCCAGCACATGGTCATGGATCAAAAGGCTGAAGCAAATGGCTGTTTTTAAATTTTCAGAATGTTTTGTGCAGTCTTCTTTGAACATTAAGAATAAATACCAGTGAAAAAGTGTTGGCTCAGTCCCAAGCAAATGGATCATGAGTTTGCTTCTTTTGAATTGTATATCTAAAATGAAATGGTTTATTATAGTTTAGTACTTATTAATCAAATTTTAAGCATTTCAGGTTGTCGTACTCTTGTAAATAGTATCTGTTTGAAATTGTGAAATTAGGATCCAGATAACAAAAAGTGGCTGTCAAATGGACTGATTTACGAAATTGCCAAAGAAAAAAAGGATGAATGGCTGAACAGGATGAACAAATGCTTGTTGTGGTTTACATCCAACTAATATAGTCCTATTTCCTTGAAATAAAAGTTGTGTCCATGGGTCATAACCTCACCCTGAATAGAATTGCAAAGTTGTTTATTTCATAGTACTGTAGATCACTGAGTCATCATCGCGTGTGGCAACTGCAGGCCTGCAACAACAGAGCAAACACAGTGTGATTCATTATTTTCCAATTTTAAGCTACTGTATTTTAGATTTGACACAGTAACTAATTTAATACCGTTTGATAAGGTCGGTTTCTCTCACCTGTTGGCAGCACCAGCGCGAGTAAATCTTACACTAGCGTACTGAACATCGTCTTCTTCAGTCTTCTGTACCACTTTATCACGGCGGTGCTGGATGCTGGCATACTGAACCTCCTCATCAGTTCCAAAGGCAGAAGCTGTCACTGCAGAGCTCTCAGCATTCCTGGGGTTTCTGACTCTCAGAGGTTCAACACTGTCATAATGAACATCATCCTGATTGGACGGATCTGGATCAGGTGTTGCATCACTGGCTGTTGCTCCTAGCTCAGTTCCCAAGTTGCTGTATTGATTCCCCTAAAGTGAAAAAAGACATATCACTGATTTGCCAGTGAATCATCTCACAGAAAAAGATTCTATTGATACAAATAAAACATGCTTAGCACATTAAAATATTTTTAATAAAACTAAATTTAGTTTATAGCTCCCACTATAATCAAAATGACACATTTCACTTTATATGTGAGGATCAGTTCTACTGAATTTTATTAGTGCAGATTTTTTTTCTTTTAGCAAAGCAACCGTATGCATAAACAATAATCCAAATAAAGCACAGTAAAGCTCAAATCAGCTCTTTAAATTTTAGCCATCCAGACAAAATGCTGCATCTTCCCAGTAGGCACCGGACATCAGAAAGACGTTGGATGGTAATGTCAGAGAGACACTGAATTTTAGTTGAAAATTAAAATTGAGTTGATGTCAAAAGCCAATGGGCTTCATTCACCAATCTTTCCTAAGATGAAATTTCTTCTTAATATCCACTTACACAGTTTTCACAAAGATTCAAACATTCACCAATGTTTTCCTGTTTGGGATTTGTTCTTAGGTAAGAACAGAACCTACACACATTCAAGAGCACAAAGCTGCGAACAATTCTGTGGTTGAAAAACACATCATTAATCTGACATAGACTTTTTCTTGGGACCTTTCTCAAGAACAAATTTAAGAAAAAAACTTAGGAAGACATTGGTGAATGAGGCCCAATGTTGGCTTGACATCACTCTCCAACGTTGGGCCAATGTTGAATTTCGGTTAGAACATTAAAAAGGCAGATATCCATCAAAAAATAATGTTGTGTTGACATCAATCTCCAGTGTTAGATAGTAACAGTGGGCAGCTGTAGATGCAGCACCTGGGGAGCATTTGGGTGCCTTGCTCAAGGGTGCTTCAGCCATGGACAGGAGGAATCAAGGATTGAACTGTCAACCTTGTGATTAATGAACAACTTGCTCTACCACCTGAGCAGGTCACTGCCCAACTATAATTTAACAGTTTTCAAAAATAAAAAAGTGCTTGATAGCTTTAGTTTTAGCCACTTTCACTTTTTGCTAGCTTCTTGAAATTGGGCATGTTCAGCAGGGTGATGTGTTTTAAAAGTCTGATTAACTTGTTGTTCTGAAGGTTTTTGTAGTTGTTCCTCCACGGCTTATTCATGACTGACTCCACAACGAAGCCACAGCCGTTGGGGTGTCTATGGTACAGTTGGGGCAGCTGTGGCACAGGAGGTAGAGCAGACTGCCCACTAATCACAGGGTGAAGAATTCAATCACTTACTATTCCTGTCCACAGCTGAAGTGCCCTTAAGTAAGGCACCCAATTACTCTCTGTGCACTACAGCCGGCCACTACCCTGTCCCCCTATCCAACATTTAAGCTTGATGTCAGCATGTCTGGCACTTCCAAGTGTGGTGGGTTGTTGTCGTTTTCCTTAACTGTCACAAAAGATTGCTCTGTCTACAGGTAAACCCCTTCGCCATTGAGGTGTAGGAATGGGAGGACAGAGAGGGAGAGAGGCAAAGGACGGAGGGAGAGCTCCGGGCTTTGAGGCAGGGACAGTAGGGTGAAAGGGGAAGGGAGTGTAGTGATGACTGCCCCAGGCACGCCCAGAAGTGCTGCTCTGCCAGCATGCTCCCGAACATCCACCAGTTCTGGAGCTGGATCTCCCACAACTGCTCCAAGCACTTTTTAGCCTCTTGGACAAGGTCTTGCAAAGCTTGTTGGTGGGACAATTGCCATGAAGGAGGGCCTGAATCATCTCACAGCACAAGCACCTGCATTGCACCTGAGTCAAGAGGGAGAGAGGAAGCTTGTTGCTACTCCACTCCATCACTGCCTAGCTCCAGTTCTGCCCCTCTGCAGAACTGGAGGAAGCTATTAATTTTGAAACAGAGCCAGTGACACTCAGTGGCGCATCTGTTGGCAATGTGAAGTAAGTGATCTGAGTGATGTAAAGCAATGCACATGAGCAGTGATCATTGCATTTACAAGAAAATGTAGGAAAAGCCCATAGCAGCGTTGTGTGAGTTTACCATGCTGTATGGAGTCTGTGTATATATATATTGGAATCACAAAAAAAAATAAAAAATAAATGAGGTGTGGTAAAAGAAAAGGACTTCTAAGTATGAATGTTATTTTAATTGTGATATCCAGTTTATAAATATTTTTGACTTATGTGATGTTAATAAATATAGCTTACGCTGGCTATGAAGTGGGTGAAACTGGCTCCCATGCTAAAAATGTTGTTTTTCATGGACCATACAGTCCAATCAGACATGCTGCCTTTGCTTTTGCATTGAAACGGCCACCAGCAACCAGTTGAAAGCTGCTGGAGTCATGCTGAGTGATTTTATCACCAGCATTGTGCACAAGACTTTGATGATTGCTTGGTACTGTAATTTGTTGACTGTCCCTCAGCTTTTAGCTATTTCTGTACTTACACAAATCAATAAGTCCTACAAGTTTCCTTTCATACAAAAACATTGTGGGAGATGATTGTTTTAGTTACCAATACTGAGGAAGTAGTCATTTAAACATTTTTGTACTGATTGTTTGAAAACTATTGGAAAACAAAAACACGCAAACACACACATACACACACTTGCACACACACATCAGTGAAACCAACTTTAACGTTCACGGGACTCTTTTGACATTTATTCCTCGGTTCCACAATATTATTCCTGGTTTACATTCACTCACTTAAGCACATTAACAGATGTTTAATTTACAGCTGATTAAATTGTACAGTTTTATGTGACAAAAATGAGAATAAAAGAGTTTACTTCCAGGCATGTTTGCTGCTGTAGAATCAAGTATTTTGTAAAATTAGAGTAAATGCCTGATTCAGATGTCTTAGGGAAAACAGTGTAGATCTTAGTTCTGCCAGTAAAAATTAAATACTTCTTAAAATGTTATACAAATTGACTGAATAAAGAGCCTTTTCAAAATGAAAAGCTCTTAAAATTTACACTCGTGACAATTATCATTCTGAATGGTGAATTTCTACAAAAGGCTAATGTTTACGTGTACATGTTTTTACTGTAATCCTGCTGTGAATGTAACCAAGTTTTTATGTACCTATAATCTATATACTGACTTTGTTACTGTATTGTAATAGATTAAAAGTTACTTTTTTCTATCCTGATTACATAACACTGCTACATGTATTCTAATACTACTCAATCCTGCTCACAGTCTAGGTCAGATCCTGGTTCTGGTAATCACTAAATGTTAAAACTCAAATGTGTCTTTCATCTCTGATGTTTTCAAACCAGATCATTTCTGTATATTCCTACAGGTGAATATAAAACTTAGGAAGAAGGTGCCTGAACACTATTATAAAAAATGTAACTCAGAAACAGTTGAGAGCTTTAAAAACTTCTAAAATACTGTATCAAAAATTGCTCTGACTCCCTCCCCCATGTAATGATAGGGTCTCTGATCCAACTGCTCGACTAAAGGAAACTCTTCTCCAGTCAAATGGAAGAAAAACTTGCATGCTTATAAAAATCCATGGATCAATGAGGAAATATGCCAGCTTAAAAGGAATTGGCATAAATCAGATTTCTTTTGGAGGAAAACTACATTATGACATTCCCAAAACAGATCTCCACCTACAATAATGCTATGACAAGATTGTCACACTTCTCTAGTGTAATTAATAAATACAAAGGTAATACAAAAGTATTTTCAATTTATTTTTGAAATGATGTTTTAACTATTGTAAACTGTTCTCAGTGAACAGATGCATTTCCAGATGCTTTTAAAACTGCTCTGGTGAAGCCTCCACTAAAAACAATAGCAACATAGATCTTCACATACTCAATTTTAGACCCATTCCAAACCTGATTTTAAAGTAAAGTTTACAAAAAGTTGTTGGCAAATAAATGTGTATCTAATATCGAACAAATTATTTAAGAAGTTTCTGTTTTAAACATAGTACTGAGACCACACTGGTTTATGTTGTGAGTGACCTTAGGCTCAGCGCTGATGCACAAAATCCTTCTGTTTTGGTCTTATTGGATATTAGTGCAGCTTTTAATACCATTGATCACAAGACTCTAATTCACTGTGTTGAAAACTGGGTAGGCCTGTCAGTTTTAGAATGGTTTAAATTATATTTAATGAACAGTTAGTTCTTGGTTTCACTGGGAAACCATTTACCAAAGCATTTCAACCATAACATTTCATTTGAGAGTCCCACAAGGTTTGGTTTTAGGGCTTTTGCTTTTTTCATTTGCATGCTCCGTTTAGGTGATGTCATTAGTAAACATGATATTAATTTTTTCAAGTTTTTTTTGTGTTCTGAAAAATCTAAATCTGGTCTCAGTCTTGGCCACTTCTGGTCTTAGTATTCACTCAGATTCGACTACTAAAAGTCTTGGTCTTGATTCAGACTTGGCTATAGTGCTCTTGGCTACAACATTTTTAACTACCAACACTGTTAATTATTGTTTAGCTTTTAACACAGCATAAACTTTTGCTATATGTAGTTTCATACATGGATATTTTACACTTTCATGTTATTTTCCCTATGTGTAACACTAAACAGTGTTTTAGAATCTATGCACAGATTTGTGAAGGTTTTTAGCCTGTGTCCTGTTTTTCAGACCAGATGTAGGCTTTTAAATTGATGCAGCTATCATAGATGGTTATATTAAGTTATGCCAATCAAACATACAACTTCTTACACCATTACAGAGTGGACTACTCTGAAACAAAAAAAATGACTATAACACTATTACACTTACTATTAAACAAAACAAAAGTACAATGCATTAAAACAATTTTAAGAGAAAGAGTAATGTGTCATAACAACAAAGGCAAACACGAAATTAACTGCAGAATACTGATTTACAGAAACTAGCAAAACTAAAATGAATGCTGGCCACAGTACATGGAGTGAAAATCAAAATCAACAAAATATTCTCAGCTAAATCACAATACTGTTTGGTATGACTTGCCTGTGTTACGCCCGTAGCCTTACACCCTTGTCTCTTTCTCCTAGGGAAAAATAAATAATCAAGAAAATTACAAAATATAATTAAAAATTACATTATCAGTGGTGATATTATAGTGTACATGCACATTCCAATGCTCTTTTTCCAGTTAGCTAATGAGACAAGATGCATATTCTTACCCTATATAAAAAACTACAATGAAAACAAATAAAAGTACAGCTGCAACTCCAGCTACCCCTCCAAGAACAATGTGCTGAAATTCACGCCCTGTGTGAACATAAAGATTTTTTTTACAAAATGTTGTGCAGCTTAATACCTTTTTCTACATCATTAACAAACTGATAGATAACAAAAGATAAAGCCTCAATATTTATTCAGAAAAAAATGTTCTGTATTCATAAAGATTTTATTTTGAGTCAGCTGTTTATAAACTGTTTTATGAACTGTTTTGCTTAGAGTAAAGGCAGGCAGGAATAGAAAAAAAACAAACAAACAGCAATGCAAACAAATAAATGTAAAGCTACCACTCTGGCTACCTGTAAAAGAACAAAGTATAGAATTTCAGTCAAAATCCCTGTGTGAACATCGGCCTAATACCTTTGTCTACACCAGTAACAAGCTTTTCAGTGACAGTCACTGCAGCTGATCTCTGAGATCCGTGTTCATTCTGAGCCACACAGTAGTAGGATCCATTCTGTAGAGGACTGTAACTGAGTCCAGATCCTACAGGTGAGCTTCCACCTTCTTTAAACCAGGTGTAGTTCTGCACAGGTGGGTTTGCATCACTGCTGCAGGTCAGATTCACTGAACTGCCCTCTGCTGTTTCACCAGAGGACACTGAGACATTCTTTGGAGAATCTAAAAACAAACAAACAAACAAAAAAAACATTAAAATATTTTAATTGTCTGGTCTCTTTGAGTGATCAAGTGGCCTAAATGTCAGCAAATTGATGATGCACATCAATGAAATACTTACACAAAACATTCAGAGTTAGAGCTTCAGAGAGTTTCTCTCCATGTTCATTACTGGATCTGCACTTGTATTCTCCACTGTCCACAGAGCTGATCTTGTTCACTGTGTAAGTCTCTCCTTTTGCTACTAATGATGTTCCTTTAAGCCAGTTATATTCCACAGGTGGGTTTGCATCACTGCTGCAGGTCAAAGTCACTGAACTGCCCTCCACTATTTCACCAGAAGGACTGATGGACACTGAGACATTCTTTGGGCCATCTAGAAGCAGAAAGACACATTACACTTTATAGAGAGGTTTTTCTGTTAGATGAAGCAAAGTAATACATTTCTGCAAAACTGCATTATTTTATTGCAGATACACATCATTCACTTAAGCATATGAGGATTACTCCTGTTGCATCCTTAGGAATCTTTTTACTAAATCACTCAATTACTGTAATCACAGACATTTCCTAGAAAGAAAAATAAATACTCACTCCATTAGACTTACATTTAATACATATTCAGACTTTCAAATAAAGTTCCAAAGAAAAGTTTTGAGTTTGACCATCGGCCGCATAATAGTCTACACCAATTCATGTTACTCAACAAATACAAAACAGCAATAAAATATGTTTCTGCTTCTGCTGTTCACCAAACAATTTCAAATTAACCTATCTACTATCATTATTATATAAATGTATAAATATGTATGAATATATAACACAGAAATAAGTAATTAGAGAGCAGAGATGTTTATACGCTCTTGAGCTCAGGTGTTTTCGTGCAGGGAAACACAAAAAGGTGCTGCACACAAGATCTACAAGAGAGAATTTCTCTATGTAATGCCTGTACTCATTGTACTCATTCATTTATTCGTTTAAACAGAGAGATTATCAATTATTATGTTGCATCAGCAGTTGGTTAATTTTAATTACAAGGACTTCACCTTAGCTTTAAGAGACTAAATCAATGAATCTGTACTTACATGTGATGTTAAGAGTGACCACAGGAGAGTGAAGGTTCTGATCCAGTACAGCACAGTGATACCTGCCTGCATCCTCCCTGCTGACCGGCTGCAGGTGGAGTTGGTCAGTATTGGAGGATAAATTTCCATTTCTGTACCAGGTGAATGTTGGTTTGTCAGACAGAGTGAAGCTTGGTTTACATGTGAGAGTGACGTTATCTCCCTCTATCACTCTCTCAGGAACCTCCACCTGGAGATCTAGATGAATGAGGAAAAAAAACTCTAATTAGCTTAAGAAAATTGTATTATGTACACTACTGTGTAGCTTTAAAATACCTTAAACAACTGAATAAGGCCAGTTAAATTTTTACTGTTATTCATCATCTCACATAAAACTGATTTCAAAACCAGAGTTGTAGCCAAGGGGTGGCCAGACGTGGCCAGTGCCACCCTCCTGTGATTTGTGGCCAGCCATCTGGCCACCCCAGTTAAACAAAGTAAGACATTCACCCATCATCGATGAATAATCGTGATGGAAACAAGATAAGATCACTTTAGGTTTTCCAGAGTGAAACTGCTTTTAAAAATGTGTTTAATGGTTAATAACAGTATTATTTTGTTAGTCTTCATAGAATTATGACCACACTAATTATTTGCAGTAACTATCAAAAATTAGCTACTACTAACGTTTAGAATCGTACAGTGACCTCTATCATTTCTCATGTAAACTAAACACTCTTTACAGCTGAGTACATGTTTAATGATGGAGTCTAGATTTCATCAGAAGTGAATCCAGTGGTGACTGTATGTTTTTGCTAATGCTACAGTAGATTAGCTTGTTACCCTTCCAAATGTTATAATGTTAACAGACAACTTTTCCCCCTAACAATTCACCACCCCAATTAAATCACTGGGTCTAACCTGGTCACCCCATTGAGAAGGTTCTGGCTACACCCCTGTTCAACAACTTCTCAGAATCATCTCTGAGTTCGAGTGCTGATCCAGAATCAGATTCAGTTCCTTTAACAATGATCACAGCCATAGAAAGAGATACTAGATCAGCACAGTCTGACATGATACAACATCTTTTAATGTTTTTATGAGAATAAATAAATAAATAAATAAATCTCAGTGAATGAATCTGTACTTACATGTTACATTCAGAGTGACCTCAGGAGAGTTCAGACCCAGTACAGCACAGTGATACCTGCCTGCATCCTTCCCTGCTGACCGGCTGCAGGTGGTGTTGGTCAGTACTGGAGGATAAACGATGTCCATTTCTGTACCAGGTGAATGTTGGTCTGACTGTCAGACTGCAGGTGGTTCTACATGTGAGAGTGACGTTATCTCCCTCTATCACTCTCTCAGGAACCTCCACCTGGAGATCTGAGAACCAGAGAAAATGAGCTCACACTGTGGAGACTCAGATATGTTGTGAATATTTCTGCACAAAAGTGGAATTAAATTAAAACGTAATACTGAAAATACTTATAGCTCTGATGAAGCCATTGCACTTCATGTACAAATGGCTTCTTTAAACTTCTTTAAAAAATTAAATGTATGAGCAATTGCTTACTTATATTTCTCCTAATTTAGTCACAGTCCAGGGCAACATTTATCAAAGCGGAGGCAGAACATGTTCTAAAGCTTTGCAACATCTCACTCCAATGGTCTAACTTTATGTATTAACTTCAGAAGAAAAAAAAAAAACTTTTATTTTCTCAAAACCAGGTATTGTTTTTTCCATAACTCATCCACAATCATATCTTTTAAATAACTTCTCTTTTGCAGTTTAATATAAAAGCACAGACCACTAATGGGACCATCTTAACCTACTGGGAAAATATTTCTCTTTAAAAGGCCCCATCAAAAAAGCCTTTTTTAGACAACATGCTTGTTTTAGACAACGTGAAGCATTTGAAAAGATTAAACTATTACATGTAAATTTTGTAAGTTCTTACATTTGAAAATATAACTTTGCATTCTTATAAGTAATATAAGTGTATAATAATATATGACATGATGTCACACCACAGGACAAGATAAGACAATAGAAATATTCTTAGTAAAAATGTATTGTCTTTAAAACAATGACATTCATTTGCGTAAATTATCCGAATATGAGACAAAATATTACAATTCTTAATAATCTTTGAAAACCTTTGAAATCTTTTCTTTAAAAAACTTATTAGTGAATGAAATTGATTAAAAAACATTTGGAGATAAAGCTTCTTGTTTCCTCTTTCCAGCTTCTTTATTTTAGCTCTTAACTTAGCTTGGGGAGTTTTCCTTTGTTTTCCTGTATTGCTTTGTAGATGGACTTTGGAGAGGTAAGTAGCTGGCAAACTCTGGGCTGGGGGACTAGTGGCTGACAGAATAGCAGCTTGTTGATCTTGAATTGGAGAATGAGTAGATTGGGAAATGTGAGCAGAAGGACCACGAGCTGGATTTATTATATAAATTTATTATTTTCAGAATTAAAAGTTTCACTAACTGTCTCTCCCTATAACAGCTTATTTACTTTCTTCTTCTTTCGCTAAGGACCTCCTTATGCCATCTTCATCGTTGTTTAACCTTTTTCTGTACCCTCTTGTCCTTTCTTTGCTCATTCCTAAAATCTGAGCCTACATTTTAAAAACAACAGACATACAACTAGTAACACAACTAACTTTTGTATGTCACACAACAGGACATTTACACCATTGTGTCCATTTTGAATCCTTGCCATACATAACTGACCTTGAGCATTTTGCTAACTGCGTAAATATATTGTTTTCTAACCTGATTAAGTGATATTGAGTCAAAGTAGAACTGTCACACCACAGGACTAACAAAAATGGACATCATTAATCGTTTGGCAGAAAGTATGAAATTTGTTAAATTAATAAGAGATTTAAAATGACCATCCACTTTCATATCATGGCCAAATATCTGAGGGACCTTCTGGTTCTTGCTTGACAAAAAAAAAACCCATAGTTGTCTTTTGTGCCTAATTTTTACCCGATTTTCTCCCCAATTTAGTCGTCTCCAATTCCACCCGCTAGTTAGGACTCCCCCAATCACACGATGCTATCAACGCTAGGAGGGTGAAGGCTAACACAGGCTTCCTCCGAGACCTGTGAAGCCAACCACCGCTTCTTTTCGAGCTGCCGCTCACGCAACGTCACTGGACAGCTGAACGCGCTCGGAGGAAAGCGCCAACCGCCAGATCTGTTACGTCAGCTAACAGACGCCTGCGCTGACTGGCATCGCGCTGAGTGATGGGGGGAGAAGGAGGGGCCATCCTACCCACCCAGAGAGAGCGAGGCCAATTGTGCTCTCTTGGACTCCCGGCTACGGATGGCTGTAGCATCACCAGGGATCGAACTCGCGATCTCCTGATGATAGGGCCAACGCTTAGACTGTTGCGCCACTCGGGAGCCGTTTTAAAAAACCTGATCATCAATGTCACGCCACAGGACAGCATTTTCATTACAAAACTTAAATTACTGTAATAATTATTGTGGGAGTCTTGTGCTTTTTAAAACCTTATATTAGTAAATTAAATATGTATAAAATAATGCCAAAATCATTTATTAACAATTCTAGGTGTTACTAATTTCTTTTATAAACGTTTATATTTCATGCTTCATTTATATTACCGTCATGCCACAGGACATTTTGCATGTTTACTTTACAATAAAAAACAAAATAAAACATATCTTCCTTCTAGAAGTCAAACAGTAACATAAAACATTCTATGTTACATTACTGAAACAGTTTTTTTGGAAGAAAAACAAATTTTAATAATAATTATTACAACATGCTAAATCCAAATGCACTTTTGCTTGTAAAAACATACCACTCATTAAAATTAATGAGAAAAAATCATCAATTGTTAGTAGCACTAATTAAATTCATACATGTAAAAACATAATTCCTTGTAATAAAATTTTATGAGCCTAAATTAGCTGTCATCTGTCACGTGATAGCCTCATCTATATAAGGACCACAGCTGGCAATCATTCAGTCTGCTTACGATTACATTCTCATTCTCATACGCAACAATAACAAAAATCACATTCTTTACATAAGAAATAAGAAAGAGGATTGATGTGATTCTATTACAGAACTGCTTTGTGATCCTGAACACCAGTGAATGAAGTACAGTGTCTTATTTCTGCTGATGGATCTTACCTGTGACTGAAAGATCAACTCCACCTTCACCTTGATACTTTCCTCCAGGTTGGTCTGTTATAAATGTGAAGTAGTATTTACTTTGATCCTTTTCTCTCACAGTCTTAAATCTGAGAGTGCAGTCACTGTGTTCATCTCCGAGGTACAGAACTCTGCCTCTGTACTCTGGATCATCTGACAGATCAGGAGGTTCTGAACCAGATGTATTCAGCTTAGTCCAGAAAGCTTTTTGGACTGAGTGACCACTTGGAGGTGTGTAAGTACACTCCATGGTCACTGCAGACCCCTTTAGAGCACAGACAGATTTAGAGTTGTAATTCACAGCCCACCCATCCTGAGCAACAACTCCTGCAACACAAAACACAGAAATGTGTAAATTATTACTGTTTGGGTCTCAGTCAGTAAAAATGCTGCATAAAGTTCATTTAGGGGGTGGGGTGTGGGGGTTCATAAATTATTAGCATATAAACACACACGCACATATGGGTTTACATAATTGGTAACAGTTCTGACTCACCAGAGATGAAGAGCAGAAACAGCAGAGAAACAGTCAGAGACATTCTGGGTGAGATCAGCAGTTCAGCCTGTGTGATCATATATGACAAAACAATGTTTATTTACAGAGTTGCTCAGCCTCACCTGCCTACTGATCACCGGCTTCACCCTTCACCCCTGTACTCCCAACACTGTTACCAAAGTCTCTTGCTTTGTAACTGAATTCTGATTTTCTTCATTAAAAGCCACGTTTGCACTTCCATCCAGTCTCAAAACCTGTTTGTGACATGAATTGGTCCTTCCTTTTAGATAGATATCTGTTATTTTTGTGAGTCGTGGACACAACAGGCATATTACAAGGTTCTAAATAATGGGATGGGCACAAAACAATGACAGCAGGATTTGCTAATGAGTCTTTATCATTTATGAATAGTAGATTGCAACGCGTGGGCCATGCATGACAGGCTACAGTGTAAAAAATGATTTATCTGTTCAACCTAAAAATGTATTTCATGTGGTAATATGAAACAAGCAATTAGGTGCTTTTATTCATCCCAAGTAGTTTCAATGAAACACATACACACATTTTCTAAACCGCTTATCCTTTTGGGTCGTGGGGGGTGCTGCAGCCTATCCCAGCAGTCATTGGGCGGAAGATATGATGGTCCCTGGACAAGTCGCAAGTCCATCACGCGTCTCTTTTATTGAGTCAATTTAGAGAACCAGAGATACATGGCCAAAATTATGGAGACGTCTGGCCATCACATCTATATGAGTTTGTTGGACATCCCGTTCCAGAACCATGGGCATTAATATGGAGCAGCTGTACCTCTTCCATTTTATCTTCCACCACTCCATTAGCCAGAGTGAAGCTGAGCATGCAGAATTACTTAATTAACATGCAGAATTATTTAACTGCCCAATCACAATAATTTGGGATGATCACAATTATTAAGCTGACTGCAGTAATTTTCCACAGTTTCACAGTCATATTTATGTTGCAACAAACAGAATAATAAGGCAAATAAATATAAACAAAAGAAACATCATTAGGCTTTATCGGAAAAAAAAGAAAATTTAGTGCCATATAACATGTTTAGATGGCAGTCCTAAGTAATGTGTGTTTATTTGTAGTTGACTCTAACATTTTTAGCAGGTATGCTGGTACAGCCAGCATTAGCTACTAAGTAAACATCGCTTGCAAGTAAGGTGGCAAATCAGCCAAATAGGTCACTTTAGGGTTGTATTTTAATAGTCGCAAACAATGAACAAGAAAAGAAAAATCGTTGATTGCAATTATTTATATGACAATTAATTAATTATCAGATAAAGTTTCATGATCGTGAGGCACTGCTTGTGAAATTAAAGAACAAAGAACAATGGCTGTAGAGCTAGTTTTAAAGACCTAGTTAGCTTCGTGGACAAACAAACTAAAATTGCTTTTCATCTACTCTTTGAAAATATTCAAGAATCTGCTCTGGCTAAGCAGAGTAGCAGATTAAAGGCAGGTAAACCCAGCGCCAAAAGTTCAAAGAACAAAATGCTCCTTGCCACCCAAAGAACAAGTAAAAGCAGCAATGGAAACATGCAGTGGCAATGAGAAGTCATGTATCTTCTGTCACAAAGGACATAGCTTTGAAATCTAGAAGTCTATTGAACAAAGACCACCCAGAGAAAAACATAACTTTTTAAAGATAAAGGGCTTGTGCTTTTGATGTCTGGGATAAAATAATTTGAGCAGAAATTGTCAGCGACACCTCACCTGTCAAATATTCTCACAGAAACATCCTACCATTGTGCACATCAACGGTGAAGATGTGGCTCCATAGTGTTCTTTGTGAAAATAACAAGCAAGCTACAATCAGTGTTCAGGGATGGGGAGTAGCCAAGTAGCGTACAAATAGTACAAATTTTTTAGCTAGTAGCTGTAGCGCCTACAAATTTTTGTGTAGCTATAGCGATAATTTTCTCTACAATTTTTGCTACAGGCTTCACACAATCCGTGCAAAATCTGAACCACAGAATACGGCCGTTAACTGGGCTTGCGGCGACTATGCAACAAAAATCAAACCACCTTGGGAGCCACAACATTTTATATCCGTTTTACCATCTTGGCTGGAAATTTGTCTTAGTATGTGCTGATGTACTAGTGTAGGATAAAAATAAAATATATACAAAAAAGCAGACTCACTTTGCTCCGCTTTAACCTTCAGGTCAGTTATAGCCAATTTTCTTGCATCTCAGTCAGGAAACTTTTATGCAAGTTTCTTGTAAAATGTCTCTCAATGTTTGACTTTTTACGAGGCTGAAGTCGCTTCTCATTCGCATTTTTCCGTTACAAGGTGGAACGTGAGAATTCGAATGAGAAGTGACTTCAGCTTTGCGAGTTGTTGCAGATTAAATGTGTGAGAAAACCAGCTGAATGCTTACAAACAAGTCCGTTCATCTCCAAATTATCGATGATCGTCTTAAATCTCTCTCTTTGCCATTTCGTTATCTGCATTGCTGTGTGTCAGTCAGCTTTAAAGGTTGGTGAATTAGCAGTTATGCGTTAACTCCAGCGTTTAAGACCATTTATTGTGAAAACTGTGTTAGAACTGTGTGTTATAACGATTTTACAGCAAAGGAGGATTATGATATTTTACCTAAAAATCTAGTTCTGCTGTGGAGCCGCAACAGAGAGTTTATTCAGCAGTGCAGGCCTGATTCTCACCCCAAACAGAGTCAGAGTCATTGATGAGAATTTTGGGGCTAAAGTGTTGCTGAAGTTTAACAAAGGACTCTGAACGGCATGTCTGTATAGATCTTGCTGAAATGTTTAAATTGGAGCAGTTTTATTTCAACAGTTGACGACGCTTTGCACAAAATTGTTTGGTTTGTATTCAGTTAGTCTTAGTTTTTGTTGGATATACAGTTTGATAGTTGGTTACACTTGAACTTACATTTTGGTGATCTTTTTGTATATTTGCAGCTTTTCAATTGTATGTTTTTTTCTGGCACACACAGTGCACCATTTTTCAAATAGTAGCTAAAAAGTAGCCACTACTTTTTCTGGAAAAGTAGCTAAATTGTAGCTAGCTACAAAGTACCTCCAAAGTAGCTAACTACTCATTTTTATGTAGCTATCCCAACTCTGTCAGTGTTCTCCTCATACAGGAAGGTGAGTCTTGTGGTGTATGGGGCAGTCGAAGTGGACTGTGTTCTGGCTATAGTTCTGGGGAAAATCAAATCCGTAAGAAGTAACCAGTCAGTTGAGAGGTATGCTTTCTTGGATTCCCCCACATTCTGCACATCCAAATGCTGTCTAAAAAATGTTCTCTTTCTTTTAACAGGAAGGGTTACTGATGTCAGATTGGTGGTATTTTTGATTGCAACAGTTTGTTTGCTAATTTACAGTCTTAAGTCTGATGTTAATTTCTGTCAGAAAAAAATAATCAAATTTTAATGCCAAAACTGGCAAGGAATGGTACCTACTAAACTACCATCTAAATTAATTTGTTAAGCCATCAAGACAGAAACAGATAGGCTATTATTTTTTATGACATTTTCATGATATTCCATGATAAATCTATTGGTTAGATTCGTTCAGAGCAGACATTCAAAGCCAAGAGGATTTTAATTCATACCACATTCATATTTATAGTAGAAGACAATTTACTATGTTTTGAATTTGACAGAGTTATTTTTGTATATACAGTTTTATTTTGTGGAAAAAAATCTTTCCTTTATATTTTGCCAGTAATTTGTATCAGAAGGAGATTAAGACTAATTGTGACATGTCAGTCTCAGTCTGCCACTGGCAGGAGCCCAGTTCCCCATCCTGTGGTCACCTCTAGACGGGAGTAGAGAGCCACCTCTAGGTAATCAGAGACAACTGGTCACACTTGTGTTCGGCTCTACTTAAGAGTGACTCTTTGTTCTGTGCTCAGTCATGAGATTGCATACACCTCTTGATCTAGCTGGTATTTAGGTAATTGCTCTTAAGTTTCCTGGTCCCTCTAAGCCTTGCTCTTGAATCACTTGTGACAACAGTGTAAGTATTTAATAAAAAAGGAATTAATGAATAAAATAAGACGAAGGAAATAAAGTAGCCTTTGGCTAGCCCCACTTTCAGTTTGATTTTTCAGTGGTGGTGTAGTTCAGCTGGATGCACACTGGTCAGTGACCCCCAGGGCCACAGTTCAATCCCAGAGTGCGGTGTTTCCTGATTTCTCCTTCTTTTTCATTTCATTGGCCACTATATCAGAAACACCTACCATATAGAAGCACTCTAAGTTTACACTTCCAAAATGCATTGAACGCCACTAATTTTCTTTTCTTATTATGTAATTTGTTGGGAGTGGGCTTTACACATAGGAGAAATATCAGTATGACTGGACTGATTGTTGAATAGCCAAAAAAATCCTCAGGTATCACACTTCTCATACAGCCCTCCACTCTTGTGAGTTTGAGGGAATGTTGATTGGGTTTGTCAGAAAAGCTTGGGTTAACAAAGGAGTTAAGGGGAACTCTAAAAGCAAAAATGAATTCCAGCGTCTTTTTGCAGAAAACAGCTATGCACTTATCTCAATATCTTACACCACCAGTGAACGGTTTTAATGAGCGTGTAACTGCTCAGCTGTTAGCTTTTTAGCTAACATTATGCGCAGCATTTTAGCTGGACAAAACTTAGAAGTTAATGTAAATCACAAGTTAAAGTAACACTACACATTTTGTTAGTTCATCCAAATATTAATTCACAAAATAACAGGAAGGATGAATACTTTTTTTAGTAGGCCTGTGAAAAAGTGTAAGTTTCACATAAACACAACAAAAACTACAAGAACCTTCACTTTTCATTTCACTTCTCCGTGTTCTGTCCTCCTTTCACTCCTTCTCCCTGTTCTGATCCTCCTTTCACTCCTTCTCTCTGTTCTGATCCTCCTTTCACTTCTTCTCTCTGTTCTGTTTCTTCTTTTACTCCTTCTCCCTTCTCTCTTCCCCCTTCTCTCATTACATTAGCCGCTCTGTGACTTGCTGTTATATTGAGGCCCATGTCCATCTCCTGCTAGCTCCGTATTGAGAACAGTCGTCGTGCAGTGTGACAATGGAAACTGAAAGTATTCAAAGGAAATGTGCTGAGGCTTTGTGGGATGTGCCTCAGTAAACTGAGCTTGAAAATGCATAAAAATACCTCCTTCCTTCCTTCAAATGCAAATTAAACATCAGTTCGAATTAGTCATATCAACTGAAGAGCTACTCTGTGTTTAAAAACATTAAAGAGGCAGACGTGACACTGATCTTTCTTCCATTTAAGGAATCTCTTTTTTTCTACCATATGAGCAGTGATGGCAGCCTTTGCTTTAGCTTTACCAAATAAAAATATCAAACAGATTCACAGTGGACTGGACAGTACAGAGTTCTGATGAACATTTACAAGTAAAAACACAAAAATGGGCAATATTTGGAAACAGCTATATCCTTAAGCACTGATATTTCCTACTGATTTACATTTTTACAGATGACACAAAGCACACAACTTATCTGCACAATGTAAATTAAGATCTAGATGCTGTTTGCTGTTTGAGGGTATGGTTGTCCACCAAGGATTTAAAGTTAAAATTAAGTAAGAAACTAAATCCCAGATATATAGGACCTTTCAAGATTGTCAGGAGGATTAATCCTATTTCCTACTAGCCTCCCCTCCCCTCTTTCAGTTGCCTCCCCATTTTAGAATGTCACCCACTTTTCGTGTTTTGCTACTCAAACCTGTTTCTGCTACTGGTCGTCAGGTTTCTACTTTGGAGGAGGTCCTGCCACCCTTAGACATAGATGGTTCATACTTAGTACATTGGGAAGGCTATGGTCCAGAGGAACATTGCTGGGTAAGGTCAGAAGACATACTGGACTCCTCACTCACCCTCTGATGTTTAAAACTTCTGCCTGACTTTTTGGATTCTGCCTTTGTCCTTTTTGCATTGTCTGCCACTGGACTGATTTACTGTTATAACCTTTTTGATCTGCCTTGTTTTTTACTATGAGTGTTGGATTGCCTTGTTGTTAATAAACCTGCAAATGGATCCTATTACAGAATATAAGACATTACAGAACAAAGCACTCATTTATCACTTAGAACTTTAATGGCCAGCAGCTCAAAACTTGCAAGTGCACCCAGAGACACAGGAGAACAAGACTGTTAAAATGTTTATAGTCCAATAGCCACAACTGAGAGAGTTGACGGCTCTCTCCTGGCTTAAGTCAGGTTTCAACAATAAACATAAAATCCAGACCATTCAAGCAAATAAAGTAACTCAGCGTAAATGTCTTCTTCGAGAGTGATGGACCATGAGTTAGTGCTAGTTTCACTCCCATTCATCTCCGAAAGAGATACACAGAAGATTTACCACAAATTATTCCAGTTAATACCTTCAGATCTGAAAAAAGTTTTTACTGGAGAAACGCAGGGAAGTAGATCTGACTGAACTGGATGCAGCCAAACACACTGGGCCTCCAGAGAGCACTGCACTATAGAACAGCTGAGCTGCCTGAGCAGGCCAGCAGAGAGAGAGAGAGAACTGGTCTGGTTCACAGAATGTCTATGACCAAAGAACCTCCTCTTCCTCCACGTTTTCTCCGGCACTATTTTCACCGAATTGAAGACAACAGATATCTGAGGGGACCGTTAGCTTTAGTAATGGTGGGGAATTTAATTCCATGCTATGAGCCAGATAACAACACTACAAGCCCTCATATAAAGCAGAGTTTACTGATCATAAGTAACGGCCGTATACACTCGACAAAACAGTGACACACAATAAAAACATACATGCAAGAGGTAGGAGAACACCTGAGATGTCCCCACGCACTGGCGCCATCTTGCATCGCAAGGCATGCACATTAATTGTTGTCCATGTAAAGCCTATATTTTACCTAATCGAAGTACAAAATCGCTTTACTTTTATTTCCTCTATTTGTATTGCTTTCTACATTTTTTAAATAGTTTCCTGCAGATGTTTTCTTTTTTTCACTTAAAAAAATTAACAATGTGTAATTTGGCTAGTCATGCAGAGTTTTGCATTTTGGATGCATTCATAAGCACAAAGGACATCAATTGGTAAATCATGTAACCTTTCTGTTGCAATCTCCTCAGTCAACATGTAAGACTTCCTTCTCAGACGTAGCAACAGTAACCAAAAGGGTGCAGGGCTTAGTGAAGGGTCAGTTTTGTGTTCACAGATTCCCAGTCATGGGTTCAAACTAGAGATTTACAAACAATTTACTGAATGGAGATCTGACCCTTCACAGATCTATTAACTATTCATAGATCTTTACTGTAGTATTTTAAACATTGCAATACTATGCACATCTCTCACTCTTCTCAGTCCAGTCCGTTGGCCGGATATGTAAAGTCTGAGGGGTTTCAGTGGGTACTTTTTTTTGTCAGAAGAAAAAAAAAAAACACAGGAAATCAACACACACACACAGACCTACCCTAAAAAAGTTTACATGTTTACAAAAGCTGAGAACAACATGAAAACAGAACAAGAGATAAGCAAGCATATAATGGTCCCCTGTCTCGACTGTATGCCACAGCCTTGGACCACCCAGTTTATTGTCCTGCATGGAAGACCTAACTAGTTTATAGTTTCCTCAGATAATCTCTAAAAGCACATATCCTTTTATTTAAAAAATAAACCAAGACTATAAGATGGTTGCTGCACAATGTAAAGAAATACAATTCAGGGCTTTTCAATACCTTTTTAAGACCTCAGCAAAACAAAAATAATGCATCATGTTCAGGGAATGTGTTTGGGGTTGTTTGGGGTTTGTAATGCTGGGGACTCTGATTGTGAAGAGCAGCAGTGGGAGCTGCCATGTTTAGGGCCGGGGGAGGCCTAGGGTCAACGGCTAACTAGACAGCTATGTTACCATTCTGACCATGTGTGTACGGCGAGGCTGTGGCCAATACAGCTCAATAAAGCACCTGACTTGTAAATAGTTGAGCTCCTCTCCTTCCTCAGTACCAAACATTACAATAAGATCATTTCCACCACAAAACAACACACACACTCAAAAGATTTTCCAAAAATAACATTCAAACCTATTGATATGAGCTTTGAGACAGCATGATTCTTACATGGTCTTTTGAGTATATTTGACTTTATCAGCTCTGCAGTCCTCTAGCCCTTCAGTTTAGACCACAAGACCACTGCTAGCAGATGATTCTGGATTAGTTACACGATGACTCAGTTTTAAAAAAACAGTCTTGAGGCATCTTGCAATTTAATTAGGGATGTCCTGATCTGCTATTGTATAGCTGCACAATTTAGGTAAGATTATGCTGAAATCAGTTCATTTTAATGTGTGCATAATGTGACATTCTGGACTGGCATAATGGGACATTATGGACTGACATTTTTAGCATACTTTTCAAAGTATGTGTGAACATTTTGTAGTGATTTTAACGCTGGCTAATGATCAAATCTCCTTGATTGATCTGATGATTTGGCAACCACTTTCTTTAATATACAGTTACATCACTTCATTTCTTATATACATAATATTCTACTCTTCTTATGTGAAATATACCTTTCATGGGGTGATGTTCACGCTTCAATTTCACACTGCTCTAATGTGTGCACAGTAGCTGCCCCTTTTTCTCACCACTGAATATGCTAACATTTCTGCTAATGTCAGGTTTAAACCAGAAATGGTGCACATGACCAGTAAAGCACAACATTTTAGCGCATTTTTCTCAAACTACTGTTAAACCCAGCCTTCCCACCTGAAATCATGAACCAATGTAATCAATGTACTGTGGGCCACTATCTCCCATTATCTGGGGTAAAACATGGATTTACAAAAGTTTGCATATCTTTGCAATGTATACAGATGTCCGTGTCCATGGTGTGTTTCATGAATCTATATTATAACTGCAGTTCATGAGGCCCAGCTAAGAGTTTGTATGTATAGCAGAGTGACAGAGAACCAGTAAAAAAACAATAAAAACATAGAGAGATTTCAGAAATGGATGAACTCAGAAAATACAAAATCCCAGAGAAATGTAAGAAAAAATACAAGACGTATAACAAGTAGAGTGAGGAAAGAATGACAGCAGCATTAGAGGAGTACAAAGAAGAAGTAAAAGCAGGGAGGATCTATCAGCCGGAGCCTGGGACAGCCAAACTTTAGTTTGTTTACCTTAGGAAAATTAAAGCTAAAAAAAGCAATGTTTTATTTAAATTAGACTCAATATTTTAGGGTGTATTAAGTGAAATTGATGTATGAAATTTGATTTCATTAAAGTTTAACTTTTGCTCTCGTTCATGATCCAATAAGTTACTCTTCATCTGCACAATTTAGGCTACTGTTTAAGGCTTTTCCCTTACAGAAAAGTCACAAAAAGACATGAAGTGTGCAAAAACCACACATACGCACATTTATTTATGTGAACACGATTCCACGTGTGATAACACATTTATCCGGGTGTGTTTTATTTACATGTGAAATTCATGTGACTTCCTGTAAGAGTTTGGCAGGTTATTCACCGCAAATTTCATGAAAGGCAGAGGTCAAACCAGTGTAGTTCAAACTAAGGTGGTTTCAACTAATGTGATTCAAACTACTGTGATGCTGTGAGCTGTGATGGTTTTGGGAAACAGTCTTTAATTGGATGTTCATTATTATATGGATCCATCGTATTATGTTGGTCGGTTGTGTGTTGGCTCAGTCATGTAATCTGAAACATGATTACGATCTTCCATCAGAAGACGGGGTCAAACAGAGCAGTGTATCCACTTGTGATGCTCACATGTTAGCCAGCTGGTAAAAACAATAGATGGAGGCCTTTTTTGGGAATATAACATTATCTAGTCTCAACAATGCCCCTAGAGGGCAACAACTGGAATCTGTATGGTGGGCCTCCCCGCTCTCCTGGTTATAAGCAGTCTTAGTGTAAATGAACGACTATTATTACTGCATTAAATGACAAATTAACATTTCATTTTGAGGCCAAAATTGCATATATATAAACTGCTCAGAAGCCTAAGATCACTATGCACAATGCTGGAGTGCACACCACCACTAGACTCTGGAGCTGTGCAAAGGTGTTCTCTGGAAAGATAAATCATGCTTCACAATCTGGAAGTCTGATGGATGAATCTGTGTTTAGCAGATGCTTGGAGAACACTATGTACAAGAATGTCTAGTGCCAACAGTAAAGATTGGTGGAGGAGGGATAATCATCTGGGGCTGTTTTTCAGGGTTTGGCCTCTTCCCCTTAATTGAAGCGAGGTAATGTTAATGCTTTTAACTTTGTAGTAACAGTTTGGGAAGGCCTTCCTGTTCCAGCTGTGCATAAAGCGAAGTTCATGAAGACATAGTTTGATCAGTTTGGTGTGGAGGAACTACAGTGACCCGCACAGAGTCCTGACCTCAACCCCACTGAACACCTTTGGGATGAATTGGAACATCAGTTGTGAGTCAGACCTTCTCGTCTTACACCAGTGCCTGAACTCACGCATGCTCTTTTGACTGAACGGACACAAATGCCCACAGACACACTCCAAAATCTTGTAGAAAACCTTATCTGAAGGGTGGAGTCTGTTGTAGCTGCAAGGGGGCAACTCCGTATTAATGTCTATGGTTTCAGAATGGGATGTCCAACGAGCTCATATAGATGTGATGCTCAGGTGCCCTAATACTTTTGGCCATATAGTGCACAAATACATTACCATTTTGCATACTGATGTGCTGTCATATGTAATACTGTAAGTGGATTAAATGTAATTTGTTACTTTAAACCTCTGCCAAGCACACTATTAAAAACACGACATAAAAGCAGTGAGTACAAATGGTTGTTTGACATAGACAGGTACTCATTAAATCTTCAGATAAAATGGCAGAACAGCGGAAAAAAAACATGAGCATAGTAATGTTGGACAATATGCAAAGCGTGGTGAGTGTTGTGTCTCAGTCTGAGGTGGTTTCCTGTTTTGGGGTTGACGCTTAACAAATGCCTCATAGTTATTGTTTCTACTGCATTGTAGACCCCAACAAAGAGAATTAAATTCAAGGTATGGCCCACAGGGGAATTTATTGTGCCCATCCAGCACTGTTATTGCAATAGTGTGCCTTATGCAGAGAGGCTTGTTTAAAGGAAGGTCCCTGTGGGTGGTTGAACAGGTCTGCTCAATTATAAAATCATTAAGCGCATTTCCTGCTGTCATTGAGAGACGTTCATCACCTGATCCCAAAAACAAATACAGCGAACAGAGGAGCGTCATTGGTTTAAACTGTCAGACTGTATGAGGTTAAACTGTGTTGCTGACCCCTTCATACATCTTCCTTTTTTCCATGGATTCAGTCCTTTCACTCCCTTGTTCTATTAAGCACACAACGTACAGTAATTCGCATTAGTTGAGTGTAAAACTGTATTACTTTGAAGAGCTACTTCACATTTAAGAACATCATTTAGGAACTTCCTGCCATTTCATCAATCACTTATTTTTCCTGTAGAGTTGGCAGAGGCATTTGCTTTAGCATAATAAAAAAATGTGTTTTACCATAATAAAAAAAGAATAACTGACTCATCCACAAACAGTAGGGTGACACTAATCAATTATTGAATTCATCAAAATCATCATATTGGTTAAGGTTGAAATTTCACTGTCAGTTTTGTGAAAGCAGCTCCAAATGTTTGCCACAATGATGCTGAATGTACTTTCCTTTATAGCTGACCATAAGCTGGCAGTAATGGCCGTGAAAACACAATGATTTATAATAGAGTGCAAGACCATTTTATGGGCACCGCAAAGTGAACTCTCTCATGTGTCCTGCTCCTCAACTTCTCACAGCTCACTGCTGTCTCTATAAGAGGTAGTAAATATTCCTAACATTCCTACCATAATTTTAAAAAGTTGTGTTTGAGTGATTGACGTGTTCTTAAAGTACACCTGGTTAAAAACAGCTTCATTTCCTGCTTTTATTTTTCAGAGCACTGAAAGAAAAAGATCAGAATTTGATGGTTATAATGACATTTGACAACACAAATATACTATTTTCTCAAATAAATTTTCATGTAGTCTCACAAATGATGATATTTCATGATAAGAATAACAGTTACACACAATCAACATTCATTTTAACTAAATGTTTTTGTTTGAACTGGCAAAAATCTCACGTGACTTGCTTTCTACAGAGTTGCCAACTCTTAATTTCCATCTACAGGTTGAAGAACTGGGGGATATAAAACTGTGTTATGACCAATATGTGACTTTGCAACCCTTCCACTGGTATCAACTTACTGCAAACAACAATATTTGGCTAAAACTGGACTGGGACTGTTTTTAAAAAATGTGGTGTCGACGTAGAGTAAAAAGTGGGGAACATTGCACTGTAACTCCTTACAAGGCCAGGGCTGTTGGGCCCAAAGTTTCATTACACACTTCCATAACCTAAGAATAGCTCAGCCAATCTGCACTTCAACAGCTGAGATAGCAGGCAGCTCACTTCTAACAATACACTGTCTGCTCATAGTAGACAGTAAACCCACACAAACTAACCCACAGTCCAGCACAGAGTGATGCAAATAACACTTCCATAGCAAAAATGGAGTATTTAACAGTCATTTATTGAGCTGATAGATGTCTGCTTTTGAAATAACAGAGAGAGAAAGAGAAATAATCTTACTTCAGTCTTTCGTGCACAACATCAGACTCAAATGCATCCAAATATCTTGCTTTTATTTTTCAGGTAAGCCAAGGAGAAACATCTCATGACGTGAGTCAGTAGTTTGGTGTTTTCCTGATAGTTGTATTTTTGCAGAACTGAAAAGGTCTTTATAAAGCATTTTCTTGTAATATTATTCTTTAACAATATCGCAAGAAAATGCTTTATAAAGACCTTTTCAATGATATTGTGATCTTTCCACTGACATTAAATTAACTGTAAACAACAGTATATGTCTAAAACTGGTGGGACTGTTTCTAAATACTGTGGTGTCAGCGGGGAACACTGTACTGTAACTCCTTATAAGACCAGGGCCTGAATCTGAATGATGGAAAGTTGTTTGTTTTAGGCCTGTGGACGTTTGTTATCTGGGAAGTGATATAAAAACTAATTCAAACAGCTGTCAGCCTTATTTCTACCTTGCTAAATAATATTTCAAACTGGCCTTGTGACCCTAGTTAGAAAAGAAGGAGGACAGTCAGCCCAAGATGGATGGAGACAATCAGAGGAATCATAAACAAGTTAGCTGTAGCATGGTTAAATAATCCAAGTGAAATGCTATATAGAGCAAAAATGTATTTAAAAAGTATTTATATAAAAAACAACAAATACAAGCATGATGGCTGTAAGTACTACAGATATGAGATATTCATGGAAAAAAGGAAATACTGCATTAGACACTAAGAACTATTTAAATCATACCAAGCATACACTTAATTTAACACTTACTGTAACACAGACTGACTAAGCCTGAGGAAAACAAGATCCATCCAAGACCATCACTGTCCCTCATGGACATGACCACGGCTTCTTCAAAGCACAAAGTGAACCAAGCTCTCCATGTAACATTTTATAACAACAGTAATCTTAACAAATCTTAAGACATTAATCTTAAAGGGAAACTCCACCAGTTTGTAAAAATTCTTCTCAGTTAAGTGGTTATGATGTAAACAGGGTCATCAGAGTGAAATGCTCCGTTCTAGAGAAACTTGCCGGATCAGAATTGTTCACGGTGGTGGTGATAGGAGCCAGACGTCCACCTCTAAAAGCTCACTACTTTAAAAAAAAATCTGAGTCTGTAAGTTTCTCTACAGCAAACCAGTCTCACACCAAACCATCAAAATGAGTGTTTATATCTCAACCACTGAATTATCCAGAAATTTTTAAAAAATGGTGGAATTCCCCTTTTAGACATAACGTCAGAACAGATGAACTGGTAGCATAATTAATGTTGGACATTATCACTTTTTTTACACAGCAAGGTTTGGTTATGAGTTCTGCATTTATTGTAACTCAGTGTTAGTTTCCCCCTGTATTCAGATCAATGCTGAATAAATGCCTCATAGTTGTGGTTGTGTGCTTAGAGCCCCACAACACAGGGAGTGAAAGTCAATATTCTGCCCACCCGCAGATTCGTCAAGCCCATCTAAGACGGCAGCCGGTACCGTATAATCCTGTATTATTGTGTGGGTCACTGCAGGGGGGCTTATTTGAAGGAACAAACCTATAGGAGCTGGTATAGGCAAGACTTTCTACTGACAGACACACAATGGGAGCCATGTGACCCAGTCAGATACGACTTTGCTTAATTTCCAAGTTTCTTCTTACCAAACGTTCTTGCGGAACTGATACTAACAGACCTTTTATTGGTGCAAGCAGAGTATCACAGACATTTCCACAGTTTTGTAATTCAATTTACCTCAAAATACCAATGTCTGACTACACATGTTAACCTAAGGACATCACAAAGCTCATTTCACCTAAAATTCGCTGACTGAACTCCAGAAGAACTGTACGAAGAGTGTTTCCTACCTTCATTAAGCGACGTTCATCTCCTGAACCCAAGGAACGAATGCAGAGAACAGGAAGAGCTTTTGCAGTTAAACTGTCAAACTGTGTGAGGTTAAGCTGCATTGCTGCCTCTTTCACACATTCTTCCTTTTTCACAGACGTGGTCCTTCCTTCCTGCTTTCAAGTACACATACAGCATTTTCTATTAGCTAAAAATTGTATTTGTACTCTGTGTTTAGGAACATTAAAAAGGCAGATGTGAAATTTTAAAGGTTCCCTCATTTTAGCACTTATATTGTTTTCTGTAGTGTAGGCAGTAATTTCAGCAGCTACATTTGCTTTCACAAATAAAAATTTGCAAGAGGTTCATTGAGGACTGGACAGAATGGGATTCTGATGACCAATGTACAAGTAAAAACACAAAATAAGCAGCATGTAGAAAACATTTTTGTTTACTTCAGCGCTATGATTTCCTGTGCCTGGAGTTCAGAATTAGTCTGAGGCAAATATGCTATGAGGAAGGAGAAGAGGGTTATTATAACTCAGCACTGACTGGTTTCTACTTCACATCTACTACACAGATACGTTTGCTTTAACAATTCTTATACTGCTCTCTCTCTCTCTCTCTCTCTCTCTCTCTGCATGCTTGTTTGTGTTTTTTTCAATTCTGAGAGGTGTGGTGATTGTGATGTGGTGACTTTGTGGTGATTCAATCTGCCGCAGGGCCTGATGATCCAGTTCAACATAATGATCATCGAGTCAAAAATCCATCATCAAAACATCAGATCATCAAAACCAGCACAGCTAGACACGCCATCAAACCTCCCTTACAGTATTACAGTGCAACTCCTATGTATCATAATGCTATTTGCTCAGCTGTACAGATGTTAAATTCCTGCAAATCTTCATATCATTCCGTAATATTCTGTATATAGTTGTTTTTATAGTATTTGTGTATTCAGACTTGCAAATCTAGGTATTCTTATCTGCATATGTACCTATATACACACACCTCTTCAGCTCCACTGTGGCTCTTTATTCCTTATTATTCTTTATTCTGTTTATTGGATTTTGATTTTATTTGTTTCTTAGTTAAAAGCTTGCTAACAATTTGTTTGTTTGTTTGGTTTAGAATGTTACATTTCATGCACATGTGCACTCAACAGGAAAAAAACTTGTATGTGTAACATACAGTGCTGTGAAAAAGTATTGCCCCCGTCCAATTTCTTCTAATTTTACAAATGTTTCACATTTAAATGCTTCAGACCATTCAATTACTTTTAATATAAGATGAAGACATCACAAAATGCAGCTTTTAAATGATCACTCCATTTATGGAAGATGAAGGTTTATTCAAAACTTGCAGAAGCAAAGCAGCCCCAGACCATCACACTACCAACACCACGTGTGACTGCTGGTATGATGTTCTTATGGTTGCATGTGGTGTTAGCTTTACAGCAGATATAACGGAATTCATGAAAAAGTTTCACCTTTAACTCATCAGTCAACAGAATAAGATCCCAAAACATCTAGATGTTTTTTGGCAAAAGCAAATTGAGTCTTTCTATTCTTTCGGGTCAGCAGTGCTTTGCACCATGTAACTCTCCCGTGGATGCCATTTTTCCCCAGTTTCTTTCTTATTGTGAAATTGTGTACATTGACCTTCACTGAGGCAAGTGAGGGCTGTGGTTCTTTAGATGTTTGTCTGGGTTCTTTTGTGACTTCCTGAATGTGTCATCAACACACTCTCAGTGAAATTTCGGTAGGCCGGGCATTCCTGGGATGTTTCACCACTGTTCCAAGTTTTCTCCATTTGTGGATAATGGCTCTCACTGTGCTTTGCTGGAGTCCGAGTGCCTTAGCAATGGCTTTGCATCCCTTTCAAGATGGTAGATTTCAATGACTTTGTTTCACATCTGTACTTGAATATCTTTAGAATGTGGCATCATGTGCTGCTTTTTAAGTCCTTCTAGCCTGCATTATATTGGCAGACAGGTTCTGTTTTAGTGATGTTTAGATTCACCAGGTCTGGCAGTAAACATCCCTGTGTGTGGCTAGTGAAACTGAACCCAATAGTCAATTGAATTTGGTTAACTGTTTGATTTACTAGCTAAGTGAGGAATTACTTTTTCACATAGGTCCAGGTTGGGCTGAACAGCATTTTTCCTTCAATAAATTAAAATCATTTTTAAAAAAGCATTCTTTGGTTACTTGGGTTAACTTTGTTCAATATTAAAAGTAGTTTAATAATCTGAAACATTCAGGTGTGACAAATATGCTAAAATATAAGACATTGGCAAGGAGCAAATACATCTTCACAGTACTGTGAAATACAATGAATCTGATTCTGATGATGTCAGAGTGGGTTTGTCATCTGTTGGTTTGAGAATGAGCTGCAGGTACTTGCAGTATTTTTAAATCTCTCTCTCTCTCTCTCTCTCTGACTTCACTGGGTGGATGTGTTAAGTCTGGGTGGCTCCCACGGTGACAGTTAGTGAGTTTGTTGTTCACAGTCTGTTTCAAACACTCCACCCTAATACCAGTTCCCAAGAAACCATCACAGGATTGAATGACTATAGACCTGTTGCTTTGACCTCTGTATTTATGAAATCCTTTGAAAGACTGGTGCTCACCCTTCTGAAGAACATTCCTCTGGGAGACACCCTGCAATCTGCATACCAGGCAAACAGGTCGGTGGATGACGTAGTGAATATGGGGCTCCATCCTATTCTCCAACAGCTTGAACCTCCAAGAACTTATGCAGGAATTCAGTTCCTGGACTTTAGTTCAGCCTTCAATATGATCCCAGGACAGATACATAACAAACTACTCCAACTCAGTGTGCCAACCCACCTGCCAGTGGATCACCAACTTCTTCACTGGCAGAGAGCAGCAGGTGAGGTTGGGATATTTCACCTCAAACACCCAGATCATCAGTATAGGCGCTCCACAAGGTTGTGCTCTCTCACCATTGCTCTTCTTACTGTACACTAATGACTGTACCTCCACGGACCCCTCATTCAAACTCTTCAAGTATGCAGATGAAACTACAATCATTGGTTTTCATTCGAGATGGTGACAAATCTGCTTACAGAAGGGTGGTTGATCAGGTGGTCCTCTGAAACAGCCAAAACCTGGTGCTGAATACAGCAAAAACAGAGGAGATGACAGTGGACTTCAGGAGGAGCCCTCCAACCCTGCCAGCACTCACCATCCTGGACAGAACTGTGGTGGCAGTAGAGTCCTGCAAGTTCCTGGGCACAACAATAACCAGGGACCTGAAGTGGGAAAGCAACATTAGCTCCATCATCAAAAAAGACCCAGCAGAGGATACAAGTCCTGCATCAGTGGAGGAAGTTCAAACTGCCCCAGGAGCTGATGGTGCAGTTCTACACAGCCATCATAGAGTCGGTCATCTCCATGTCTATCACAGTGTGGGGCAGCTCAGCCACCAAGCATGACCTCCACAGACTGCAGCGCATCATCAGGTCTGCAGAGAGGACAATTGGAGTTAAGTTGCCCACATTGCTGGAACTGCATGCCTCCAGAACCAGGAAGCGTGCAGGAAAAATCTCCATTGACTCATCACACCCCGAACACCACCTGTTCAAGCTCCTTCCCTCAGGTCGGCGCTTCAGCCAGATGAGGATCAGGACATCCAGGCTACAGAGAAGCTTCTTCCCACAAGCCATCACTCTCTTGAACAGTTATTCCAGCTTCTGAACTGCACTTCTAAATACATTGGTGTATATTATCACACTCAACATTCCATCCTCGAAACTACCTTCTCTAAGCAGTGTTTATTCTAGCATCTTACTTACCTGCCTTATTACCCCACTTATCTGACTTATCCCTTACCTTGCCACTATACACCCTTTAACTGCAGCTGCACTCAACACTTTAACTTAAGACATAAACTTTGCACAATGTAAGGTTGACTGGTGTGTGTGTGTGTGTGTGTGTGTGTGTGATGGCCCGAGTGTACGGTAGGAATGCATGTTTTATTTTATTTTATTTACTACATGTAAAATGTTTATCTGTGCACTGTGAGCTCTTGTAACCAAAACCAAATTCATTGTATGTGTAAGCATACCTGGCCAATAAAGCTTGATTCTTGATTCTGATGCTGAAACAAAGTCTGATTCTGAAACAGGATCATGGAGGAAAACCAAACATAACTAAGACATACAGAAGGTGATGGTGTGAAGCTGTTCAGCTGCTGTAGATTAAAGTCCATCAGTTCCAGCAGCTACAAAACACTCATCAGTACAAGTGATTCACTCACAAGCAGCACTAAATTTATTAAGAGTCTATATATCTATATATATATATATATATATATATATATATATATACATATATATGGACTTAAATATATATACAAACAAATATATATTTATATATATATATATATATTTATAGTAACTGCAACTGTCAAAACCAATTAAGTATTCTGTGAAAATGTCTGTGATTACACTAGATGCCATTAAACGTGTTGGTTGGAGGGTTACTGGCAAATTGACTGTAAATTTTTTTTTAAACCTTAAATATGACTTACTAAATATCACTTGTTTCCATTCCATACTTTTGTCCTTGAAGTGTTTCTGTGTGTGGAGGTGCTGAGACTGAATCACAGACTGTGCTGTAGAGCCCAAATTGCAGAGCTCAAAATCAGCACCTTAGACAGCTCTCTTACTCCACACCTGTGCTTCTCCACAGACACGTCATAGATCAGTACTGCCATCTACAGGTGGAGATCTGTTATGACTCCAGCTGCTGGAGCTCCTCTACACTGCAGAGTGTAGTGTTTACTCTGAAGTAACCCACTAAATCAACTCAACAGGTAAGAAACAACCTTCAGGAGTTTAATCAGATGAGTTACAGCAGCACAAACACTAAACTGTGCAGTTCAGCTTCACTCCAATAGCTTTAACAGCTCACCTGGTGGTCATCTTCCCCCAATGTTCTGTTCTTCTTCTTCTTGTTCCTGCTTTCAGAAAAGAATTAATGTTGCAAAATGGTGCACTCAGAAACTCAGAAACCCCCTTCATTTTCTAGTTAAAACAGCCATTAAATACAAATTATTCATTTTTCAGAAAGTACTTCTGAGGAGATTAATTTAAATCCACTTGTATAATGAAGTGATGGTCAAATAAAATATGAGAATCCAAAGCTGGACTATAAAATTATTCGTACAATTATTATGATTATTATGAAGCTACCGAGGACATGGGACTCCCAACAACCACCTGGAAGGCCTAGTAGATCTACCCCAGGATAAAAATCAAGCTCCACTCTTGTTTCAGATATGAAAAAATCCACAGGAGTTTCTGTCCATCCTTGCATGGTGAGAAGACCCCTCAATGCTATGAGTCTGAAAGGATGTGAAGCTGTCCAGAAGCCCTCAGTGAGCAAATAGACAAATCAAAGAAGCTGCTAAAGTTCTCAGAGCAATGGATTGACCACGAAGGGTTCCATCTTCTTTAAACCAGGCCTACATATGCACGGGTGGGTTTGCATCACTGCTGAGGGTGAGAGTCACTGAACTGCCCTCCAGTGTTTCACCAGAGAAAGTGATGGACACAGAGATGCTCTTTAGAGGATCTAAAATTGAGAATATCCCTCTAATCAAGCATTAGCATGTGCTCCCACAAAACTTTGAGTTAGAGCTTAAGAGTATTTCTTTATGCATCCATTACTGGATCTGCACGTATATTCTGCACTGTTTACAGAGCTGATCTTGTTCATTGTGTAAGTCTATCCTTTTGCTACTAACGATGTTCCTTTAAATCAGTGTGTATGAGTAGTAGCTCTGCTTTGAGTTACTCCCAGATGACTGAGCTCCTCATCCTATCGAGTAGGGTGTAGCCCGCCACCCTGCAGAGAAAGCTCATTTCTGTCACTTGTATCCACAGTCTCATATCTCATAGGTGTGCATAAACAGAAAGCTTTGCATTATGATTCAGCTCCCTCTTCACCACTATTGTCCGGTAGAGTGACCACATTACTGCTGCTTCCTGTCCCAGGCTGCGGCCAACTTAACACTTGTCCCTGACTTCGGCTATGGCTTAATACCCTGTCCATGAATGTCAGAAACAGGAGTGGAGACAAGGCACAATCTTTGCAAAGTCCAACACTCACACTGAACATGCTTAAAGCCAAATACACAGAAAAACTCTCGCTCCAGAAGTACATAGACCGAATGGCCTGGAGTAGGGGCCCCGCTACCAATATTCCCAGAGGACGTCCCACAGGATATCTTGGGGAACAAAATTCTTCTTCAAGTCCACAAAACATACGTAGACTGGGTTAGCAAACTCCCATAAACCCTTAAACAATCTCCATGAGGGTAAAAAGCTGGTCTATTGTTCCACAGGATGAAATCCGCATTGTTCCTCCTTGATCCGAGGTTTGACTTATGGTCGGAGTCTCCTTTCTAGCACCTTGGCATAAACTTTCCCAGGAAGGCTAATCAGTGTGATACCCCATTAATCCAAGGTGCCTTTTCAATGAAGGGCTTGCCAACTACCTCACTGACCTCCACCAGGAAAAAATAGAGTCTGACACACCTGTGAGAGAGGCATGTCTCTCGGGTCAGTTTGATAGCCTCCCTTACTACTGGTGTCCACCAAGCGTTCCTGGTTTGCTGCTGACAAGCACCAACAAGCTTTTGGCCAAACCTACTGCCTGACTGATATCTGGAGCTCTGTAGCAGCTTACCTAACCCTTCATCCATCTTTCTCTTCTGCTCACTCATATGTCAGTTATTTATTAACAATACTGTAGTGCATTGAAGAGTAATTGGACTGTACAGACATCCTTAGATGTAGTTCATAGAATGATGGGTAGTGTAGTCACACCTCTGGTTGCTGAACTAAAGAACAGTGCACTTTGTCTATGCGCGAGTTCCTCTAATAAGTCAGTAGCTTACTAGAGAAATAACATTTGCCATTTCAGTTAAAAGAAATCAATACGATAGAAATCTATGAACTAGTTCAGAAGAGGCTTTACTGTACAATAGAAGCTTACATTACACTCTGCTGTAAATGAGTGTTGTGCGTGTCTCCAGTGCCAGCACACATTTCACTTTAGCCCGTGTCTGGCTTTTCCACTCCATGTCCCAATCCAGGTGCCGCTCTCCTTGACCTTAGCATCTTGTGTATTCTGTTTTCTACATCATGACTCGTGTGCTCTATTTCACATCCTGGGAATGTACAGCACCAGTGTGCATGTCTGCTTCAGCAGAGTGCTCACTAGCTTATGAATTGTGGGTTTGAATGTGTTACTGTTATTGCTGTTCTGTGTTTCAACCTCTGCTTGTACTCTGACTCTGCAGGATGACCTCATTAATCCTCTTAAGTACTTTAAAAGGACTTATATACTTCAGCCAAAGCTTTTTACTTCCCTCAGTGACTCTGAAGTCCCTTGGAGATGCTTGTTCCTTGTTGCGCTGTAATCTGACCTTGATTCTCTGATGTGTTTCCTCCCAGACCCTCTCACTCCACTGCATTCAAAAACATCTATGGCTGGAACATCCAAAATCATGCTAGCCCATGATGCTACAGGAGGTTAGTAGCCTAATACACATTGGAACTTCAACTACAAAAGGTTTTGTAGGATCAGGGTGTTTCAGATTTGGGGCTGTGGTGAATGGTCATTTCTACATTTCTACATTTCTAAATTTAAATTTAATACTTTGTATTTTTTTTTATAATCTTTGTACATATACATATATATCTTTATACTTTTATTGTTTATTCTATTTAAATATTGTTTGTATATTTCCTGCTGCTCTGTCTTCTGTGCTGCTGTAACACCGCAAATTTCCCCGTTGTGGGATTAATAAAGGATTATCTTATCTTATCTTATCTTATCTTATGCCTCTTTAAGAGTGTGAAAAGCTTTTTCTGCCAGCACTGACCAAATTAATTTTTGGCTGCCTTTGGGTAATGCAGTTAGGGGCTACTAGTTACCCTCTAGTAGCAGTTTTAAGAGTGAGCGAAAATAAGTATGTCATCTATGTAGGTGATAGCAAATTTGCCAATCATGTTTCTCAGGATGTCATTTATGAATGCCTGAAAGACCATCAGGGCATTTGAGAGACTGATAGGTATTACTAAGTACTCATAGTGCCCCCAAGTGATCATGAAAGCTGTCTTCTTATAAGGTTATGTGCACTTCTGAGATCTAATTCTGTAAAATGCTTGGCTCCCTTCAACTGTTAGTGGATAAGTGTATTTATTAGTGATCTGGTTGAGTCCTCTGTAATCTATACATGGGCCCAATCTTTTTTCTTTACAAAGAAGAAACCAGAAGCTGCAGGAGAAGTAGAAGGTCTAATGAAACCCTGATCTAAGGCCTCTTGAATGTAAGATCCCTTAGCAAGCTCCTCCTCCTGAGTTAGGGAGTAAATTCTAGATTTAGGAAAGGTTATCTATAAGATCGATGGCACAATCAAAGGGGAGATGAGGAGATTTCGCATTGCCTTTACTGAAAACTTTTTTGAGGTCTGTGTTCTCAGGGGGAATGTCAATGAGAGTCTCAGCATTGGGGCTTTCCACAGAAGTAGATCTGACAGCTAATGAGGTTTGTGTAATGCAGGTCAGAATTTTGCCACCAGACCAAGTTAACACTTCATGTTGGTTGGCGAGACCTTTGATGTCATGAGCTGTGAGCTGTACCAGCTGAGCCTGTTGCTGAAACTGCTTACCCCTGCTAGTACTTTCTGATAACAGCCTAACACAAGGCCTTGTTCAACAAAAGCTGTCTGAAAAGCCTCAGGATACACCATACGCATTGCTTATTCTGTAACATGACAGAATGAGGATAACACAGATAACTTAATGAGGCTTTACTAGTTTCCAGAATTGTTGCCAAAACACGTGCACAGGTCAAATCCAAAAAAGACTAGTTGTAGAGAAAACTCAACACCAGGCAGACAAAGTCCAAAGGGGATCAGGCAAAAGGCAAAGTAAAAATACAGAAGATAAGTCAATACCGGAAACAAACATACAAGAATGAATGCTCAGTAGCTCTGTGAAAGACACAATACCTCGCAATGAACTAGCCTAAAAGCCTGGGCTATATACTAACACTAACTAGACACATGATAAAAGTAACAGGTGAGACAGATCAGAATTCTGGTGAAGGAAAGCGTTGATTGGAGCATGGTAGAGTAGTCAGCAGTCACATGATCTCCAAGAGGATTTTGGGAGATGGAGTCCATGGAAGCATTAGAGCCAGAGGGATGTGTGACAGATCCATACAGGGTAAATCCGCACTAACCTGCTGCAGATGAGGAGCAGATTTTCTTTTTGGGTGGTCACCAAAATGGCAATCAGCATTTGCCTCTGTGAAGCTGTTACTTAGCAGTTCCCCTGTGCTTGTTGCACAAGATTTTGCTGTTCAAATTGCGTCGATGTGTGTGATACAGGTGCTGGTATTGTTCTTTTTCAAGAAGCCAAAACCACATTGACCATCCTGTGTGATTTTTTTTTTTTTTCAAGAAGTTCTTGAAACACAAATTAGCAACTAGTACAATCAAAAAGGAAACCCTGCCTTTGTTGTTAGCTCTATAGCTTTTTGAAGTCTTCCTTAGTAGTAGTTCTGATCCAATCACTGTTCACTGATCACAACCCTTTAATTTTTTGGTCACATGTCCAATGCTAATCAGCGGTTAATGCACTGGTCTCTTATACTGCTAAGTTACTGCATGTCAAAAATGAGATCTAAAATAGCAAACCTGGCAATAGCTTTATTCATACAGCACCTTTCATACATTCCAATGCATCAAATATAAAAAGACCTGCTAATAATAAGATAATGACATAATGATAATCACAAAAAGAAAAAGAACAAAAAGTGAAAAGACCAAAAACTACAGAGCCAATAAAAAAGCATCTGGGTTATTAACCTTTATTGACATGTTTTCTTAGCATAATCATCTCAAGATAAATTTTTTAGGATATCCATCTTTACATATTTTCCTAAAGAAAACAGCAGCGATAAGCTTTCGGGGAGCACTGGTCACCTTATCCCACCTCGTACCATTCTGGAGTGTGTTACAATTGGTGTTCAAGTTTGTGGTTCCACAAATGCTTTGGAAACAGTTTATTGCATTTTAAAACACATTTCAAATGGTGCTCTGTTATTATATAATGATGTCTGTTGGTCAGTGCTGACATTGCATCTTTATCTTTGAGATCAAGTTCAAAATAAAGTGCTACATAGTAGTCAGTGTCAATTAGAATAGTTCTATTCATGGAAACAACTTCCAGCACCTCTGAAATGGACAACGGGCTTATGGAGATAATATTGAGTGCAATTCTGAATAAATACCATGGAGGTGCCATCTCTTCATAAATAAATATTGTTGTTTTTACAATAGTCACCATGTCTTCTTGTGGGCTGTTAAATCAGAATGAGTTATATAAACATAATTATATAGTGATAGACACATGAATGGAATAATTTAAACAAATTAATTACTGCATTAAACTCTAAAACACTACACACTGATTATGACATGGACATATATGAAAGATCCTTCAAATGTATTGATTGTTAGAAATATGATAAAGAATGAGGCTGACTAAAAACAAACCCTTCCTGATTGAATGAGTCATTTTTCTTCTGTAACTGATGTAAATTTGTTTCATAGGTTGTTGATGTCAATGTGCAAACATTCAAAAGCTGTTTTAATGTTCCTGTTTTTTTTTTTCTTTAGTTTTCACCTAATTTTAAACCATATAATTTGTTACCACTGTCCTCCTACAATGTCTCCTTCTATTGCAGGACTCTACCAGTCTGGGAGGGTGTGTACTAGCACATGTGCCCTCCGGTCCATGCAAAGTCACAACTGCATATTTTCATTCAACATCATAGGATGACAGAGAGACCTTCATTATTAGTATTACAGCAGCATGGCTCTATAGTTAAGGTGTTAAAACAGCCTGCCTGCAGTCCAAACCTGACACCCACTGAAAACATTTGGCGCATTATAAAACAAAGTATACGACAAAGAAGACCTCAAACTGTAGAGCAGCTGGAATCCTATATCAAGCAGGAAAAAAAAACATTTCACTTTTAAAACTATAGAAATTGGTCTCCTCCCAAATGCTTACAAAGTGCTGTTAAAATGAGAGGTAAGGCAGCACAGTAGTAAATATGCCCCTGTCACATTTTTTTGAGCATGTTGCATGGCATCATGGCATCAAATTGAAAATGTGTGCATATTTTAAAAAAAAATCAATATTTCTCAGTTTCAAAATTTGATATGTTGACTTTGTAATACTTTCAATTAAATATAGGGTTTACATGATTTGCGTATCACTGCATTGCATTAGGATTTACATTTTGCACAACACCCCAACATTTTTGGAAACAGGGCTGTACACCACTGACCTTGTTAACATTTAACACTTCAAGTGGTGTAAAATATCAACACTTTATTTAATGAAACAAATTGCTGTGGACCTATATACACACACTGTGAAAGTGTTAATTATTACTCAGTTTAGATTCACACTGGAAATTTTGCATTATACACATTCTTTTGAGCATTTTTACATTTTGAATGAAGAGTTAATAGACTGCAGTGTCATATATACATCCTGCAACTACGACCAATCTTAGATCAGTACTGCCATCTACAGGTGGAGATCTGTAATGACTTCAGGTGCTGGACCTCCACTACACTGCAGAGTAAGAAACTCAACAGGTAAGAAACAACCTTCAGGAGTTTAATCAGATGAGTTACAGCAGCACAAACACTAAACTGTGCAGTTCAGCTTCACTACAATAGCATTCTTAAACAGCTCACCTTGTGGTCTTATTCATCCTCTGTTCTCTTCTTTATTTTGTACCTGCTTTCAAAAAAAGACTGAATGTTTTACCAGCATTTATTAGTTATTTATTAGTACTGTTGCTATCATATATTACTTTCAATAAAAAATAACAGTGCCTTTAAAAGAGACTGTGTAAAACATGTCAACCTGTCAAAATTCTAAATTTGCTTCAGTCTAAAAAAAAAAAAAAATGCATCTTACAAATGCATCTAAATAGCACACATGCTGACACAAATGCTTATTCTTTTATACAATAAAATAATGGCAATAAACACTGCAACCCCACAGAGTCCAACTCCAACCACCACATACAGAGTCATGGAGCGTTCTGAAGAGAGACACATGCATGGAAAACCAGATGCTTCAGTTTGTGACACCACCACATAAGGGGACCTGTGGAGTACCTAGTTTTAATGATCAACACTAACATAGATTTCAGGTAGTGTTATTTAGGTTACCCCACAGAAAATAAAGTCCTTAATTTCCTTTATGACTTCTCACTGGGATGGTCTGATAGGAGTTGTGGTCTCATCCTATGTCTGGTATTTTTATTATGTTTTCCATATTTTTTGTTTGAAAATGTTTCCTGGGCATTCCAATGGGGGACACTTATTTTGAATATAAACCCTGGTTTGGGAACAGGAAAGGGAAGTGTGGCAGCCATTTTCATGGAGGATCAAGTTTGAGGGAAGACAGGCCTGGTGGATCACTGCTGTTCAAGCCCTAACAAACTTTTACTCCTTTTCTACTCATCTTTGTCCTTGAAAATTGGATACCCCTCTAAAACTGTGGAGATACGTCAAGGAACTGGGTGAGCTCATTCCTGTTTTTTTTTTTTTTTTTTTGCATTGCTTGGCCCTGTTTTGATTTTTTGAGTATTTTTGGGACAATGATTATGGTGGCGGTTTGAGATTTTGGACTTTTTTTGGATTCAACAGAGACAATCTCTGGACTTTGATATAGTTATCCCACCTAATGGACTTCTGCAGCAGATCTTATAATCATCTGCTTTTCTACTTTGTTTTTTTAAGCTTTGTTGCTGTTGCTGATGCTATTAGGGTGTTGTCTGTTCTGGGGAATAATAAGTAAAATCTAACTTGTGCACGCTCTGTTGTATTCTGGTGCTCACATGTTTTTTTTTCTCACCAAATTAGTGATCGGATTTTATTAGTAACTGCTGAGTTGGTAAGATTGTTACAAGTTCAGTAAAAACCTAATAATGATTATAAATTATATCTTCTTTAAGTATTGTTACAGTGACAGTCTCTGCATTTCTCTGATTTCTGAGATCTGTGTTTATTCTTAGCCACACAGTAGTAGGATCCACTCTGTAGAGCACTAGGTAACAATTTACAATACCATTTCGTAGTTAATAAGTAACTAATCAGGGCTACTAGTTAACTACTCTGTAGGTAACAGTGAACTAATGATTAGAGTAGTGTACTAAACAATAACTACTGAATCTCATAGAGAATTACTTAGTAACTATGGTTTCTAAAAATAACTACGCAAAAATTCCCAATCAATTCAAAATGAATTGCTCAATAGCTGAGTCTGCCAAGGTTCCTGCTGAACTACTAACTCATTATTAATGAACTAGGAGTTAATGATCACTACCTAAGGTTAACTAAATATAAACCAAATAACATACATCCATTTTTATTATTAAATGAAAATTAATTCTGATCAGCCCAGGTACGCCTAAGATTCTACAGGTGAGCTTCCACCTTCTTTAAACGAGGCGAAGTTCTGCACAGGTGGGTTTGCATCACTGCTGCAGGTCAGATTCACTGAACTGCACTCTGCTGACGCTTTTCTGTTTGAATAAACAAACTAATATATAATACTATATAATCCTGCAGATGAACACCATGTTTATGTTTCTGATACTCATCATTAACTTTAGCACATGAAGAGGATTCATTTTACCAAAACAGAATTAATGTTTTCCCAAACTTTCTTTTGTTCTATGAGGATTAAAAATACATACAGAGTCCATTAGGTGTACTTATAATGTAGCACACTGAGTAGCAGGAGATTCAATATGTTTTCATCCCCTTACAGCAAAGCTTTAACTAACTTTAACTAATTATCAGCTGTGTGAACTGAACAGGATCTCCAGAACTGAGATTTGAAACCAGAATTTAACTGTTAAAGGCTGCATATGCTGCCTGTATCAGTATGTCATCAGAAGAAGATTTGTGTATTTGACATACTCATTAATTTATTATTTCATGAAAAGAGGATAGTGATGCAACATCAGCTGAGGGTTCAAAACAGTTCAGTATGAACTGAGGTCTGGAGATCTGAGAACAACAGAAAACACTCTCCACACTGTGGAGACTCACATTAGCTGAATGAATGTGCCACTGGTGTGTTGAATATTTCTAAACAAAAGTGAACTCAATTAACATTTTTTTTTATTTGTTTTCAATTACAAAATAAGTTGATAATTACATTTATAAGTACCTGAGTGTGCTTACATGTACTCAATAATCCAATCATAGTCAGATTTCTGCAGTTACCTGATTATTCAAATGGTCATGTAAAACACCATACTCTGATCTAGAAATCCATTTTTTTGGATTCCACCTCAGTAATCAGATTTCTCAGTGCATTTTTACTCTTATCCAGATTTCTTTTGGATTTCTCAGTCTGCGCATGGAAAATAAGCAAGTGGCACTGCCGCAAGATGGCAACAAAAGACTTTTGAGTGACGCTGAAATCAAAAATGAAGGATTAAAATATTTATCATCTTCTAGATGATGCATGTTCATATTTTCAGGTAAAGCTGTGCCAAGTTTTTTTTAATAAAATGCCATAGCATGAAGTTTGATTTTACTTTATGTTTATGTCACTGAGTTTATTGGCTCGTTGCAAAGCAGAAATTTGACTACTGCCAGACTTGCGTAGACCCGGGGTTTTCTGTTATCTGATTAGTCAAGTGCATGTACATGCGTTGATTGGATTACTGACAAAGTCTGATTTTCTGCAGTTATCGGAATATTAAGTGCATGTAAACGCACTCAAAGATAACTCATTTTAATGGCTTCTATTTGATCTATTAAAAAGCCATGCTTAGGGTTAGTGCAAGACAGTAAATATTTGCCCTTCACAAAAGAATCACTCATTTGGAAGGCGCTGGCAGGAACCGCCCCTCGACAGCTCTGATTGTCTGGAGTTTTGGCACAAACATTCAGACATTTTACAGCAAGCAGATGTGAAAGTTGAGCGCGCACTGCGTAGCTGAGGCAGAAATGATTCATGTGCACGTGTGAGTTTTTAACTCACTAAAGTGTTAATAAACCAGAGTGTTTTGTTGAGCAAATCCGAAAGTGTTTATCTGCGCACTTCGTGCTGACAAATGCATTCAAGTTCATTATCTGCGCCCTCAGAGCACCGCTGTCCTCTCAAACTGGAACATTCCTCTCTCAAACATCATGATCTTTTCTCAAACATTTTGGCGCAAAATTAACTCCATAAACTACTACTAAAACTGCACTTAAACTCTATGTGCTGAGCAACACTGGATAATGCACCACAGTTAACAGCTCAGTTAACTCCAATATTACACAGATTAGACCCATAACTGCTCTGCAGCAGTTCATTTTGTAACACTCCCTGGGTTACCTCTGCACCAAGTATTGAGGTTAACAGAAATTAGTAAGGGGTGGGTTGCTTTTCCTAAATAAGAAATAATCACACCTGATCACCGCTATCACAACCATTTTGAACTATATACAGAATCGTATCATTTGAATAATGCAGAAACAAAACAAAGAACCAAAATTTACCATATATATCAGAAACAAACAAGTCCCTTTGCAATGAACTTAAAGCAGGTAAACTGAAACTGTCTCACCAGTTCTTAGAATGTCCATTAAATTCCTATATTCATCAGCAATCCAGTTCAAGTTTAGTTCCCATCCAGACTTGCAGCAGGATACCAAAAACAGGAGCGAGAATCAGAAACCGGAGAAAACAAAGCAAGGTCGAAACACAGAACAGCAAAATAAGGAAAATAAACGGCTTGGTACACACTGACAGAACAATGGCAATACTTTGCAAAGACAAGGTTCAAACAGACAGGTATATATACAGAGCAAAACAGGTGGTGAGAATTAGTATTCAGGTGACTGATCTGCTGGGTGGTTTGTGATTGGCTGGGTCTCATGACTAACAGAAGGATTTTGGGAAGTGTCCCAAGAGTCCTTGATGGTACGAGTGTTCGACTGAGAACAGGAAGTGTGAAAGCACCCCCCCAAGGAGTCAGAGAAAGCCAAGGAACGAGGCCGACCTCGACGACCACCACCCACACTCCTGGTGGAGTCTTGGGCCACATTCACAGATCCGGCGCGGTGCTGGGTCAAAGATCCACTCATGGAACGTCCTCCCCGATGACCTCTGGAGGAACTGGCTGGACGACCTCTGGGACGACCTCTGAGAGGACCCCTGGGACGCGGTGCCGGGCAGTCTGGATGGTGCTGGTGAAACTCCTCCACCAACCCTGGGTCCAGGACATCCCTGGCAGGAACCCAGCTTCTTTCCTCAGGTCTGTAACCCTCCCAGTCAACCACGTACTGGAGAATGGCTCTCTCCGAGAATCCAGCAGCCCGCACAAAGCGTACACCGGGGAGCCCTGAAACTCGACCGGTGGGGGTGGCTGAACGTCAGGCGAAGCCTCATCCAGCGGACCAGGGATTACTGGCTTCAGAAGGGAGACATGGAAAGAATTACAAGCTCTGTATTGGCGTGGTAACTCGAGCTGATAGGTAACTTCATTAATTCGTCTAATAACTCTGAACAGACCAATGTATTTGGGGAATAATTTTTTACTTCCCTCTGAGAACCTGAAGTCCCTCGTCGAAAGCCAAACTCGATCCCCTGGAGAGTAGATGGGTGTATCCCCACAGCGACAATCAGCATGGCGTTTCTGACAATGTCGCACACTCTCGATTCACTGGTGGGTCTGTTCCCAAACCTGTTCGCTACGTCTCATCCAGTTGTTGACTGCGGGGACATCAGAGGGGAGAGCTGATCAGGGTGACAAGGGAGGCTGATAACCATAGATGCATTGAAAGGGAGTGAGACCTGTAGAAGAACTGATGAGAGTTTTGTGCAATTCCAGCCCAAGGTAAGTAACGAGCCCAGTCTGGTTGGTTGTCATGGCTATAAAGTCTTAAAAAATTGTTCAACTCCTGATTAACCCTCTCGCACTGTCCATTGGATTGCAGGTGGTATCCAGATGTCAGACTAACCGTCACACCCAGTCTTTCAAAAAAGGCTGACCAAACTAGGGATGTAAACTGGGGGCAATGTCTTCAGGGATGCCAAAAAAAACGAAAAACATGTTGAAATAGAGCCTCAGCAGTTTGAAAAGCAGTAGGTATACTGGTGAATAGAATAAATCTAACCCCTCTGGAAAAGCGGTCTACATCAGTGAGAATTGTAGTGTATTTGTCAGATGTGGGAAGATCGGTAACAAAGTCTATTGCAATGTGTGACCAGGGACATGTAGGAATAGGCAGTGGTAGGAGCTTGCCTGCAGGAAGGGACTTGGGAACCTTGCACTGAGAACAAATGGAACATGACGAGATGAATTTATGAATATCATTAAGCATATTCTCCCACCAGTACTGATTAGATACGAGTTGTTGTATGCGGGTTTCACCAGGATGTCCTGATAAAAGGGATGAGTGAGCCCAGGTAATGATCATGGAATTGACTAGGTACATATCTTTTGTTGGTTGGACACTGTTCAGGGACTTCAACAGTTTCTAAGATCTGATCTATCTCCTCGTCCACCTCCCAACGGATGGGGGCTACAATGATTTCTGGGGGCAAGACGCTGTCTGTAGTGCATGACGTTATATTCTCCTCTTGAAAAGCCCTAGATAAAGCGTCTGCCTTGGTATTACGAGTACCAGGCCTATATGTGATCGTGAATTTGAATCGAGAAAAAAAAAGTGACCAGCGTGCTTGACGAAGATTGAGTCTTTTAGCAGATCGAAGGTATTCCAAGTTCTTGTGATCTGTGAGCACAAGGAAAGGATGTGCAGCACCCTCTAACCAATGACACCACTCTTCAAATGCCAGCTTCATTGCTAACAGTTCCCTATCCCCAATGCCATAGTTACGTTCAGTTGGTGTAAGTTTATGAGAATAAAATGCCACAGGGTGTAATTTAGGTGGCGAATCCACACGCTGAGAAAGAACTGCTCCTACTCTGACATCGGAGGCATCAACCTCAACCACAAAAGGCTGAGTAGGGTCAGGGCGTTTCAAAACAGGAGCAGACGTGAAAGCAGACTTCAACAGGTCAAAGCCTTTCTCAGCTTGGGGGTTCCAGATTAGTTGTTTGGCGTTGCCCTTCAAAAGTGCTGTTAACGGGGGTGCAATAGAGCTGTACCTACGAATAAATCTACAGTAAAAGTTTGCGAATCCAAGAAAACGCTGTAAACCTTTAACACAAGTAGGTGTGGGCCAATACAAGACCGCATCGACTTTAGAGTCATCCATAGTGACTCCCTCAGAACTGATTATATATCCCAGAAAGGAAGTAGACTGCAAATGGAACTCACATTTTTCATCTTTTATATAAAAGTGATTCTCAAGTAACCGGGCTAAGACTTGATGAACGGGACTAATATGTGTGGGAAGATCAGGGGAGTAAATCAAGATATCATCGATATAAGTGATGACATATCTCTCAGTACGTCATTAATAAATGCCTGGAAGACGGAAGGGGCATTAGAAAGGCAAAAGGGCATAAGTATCCATAGTGCCCCCTGGTGGTGATGAATGTGGTCTTCCATTCATCACTCTTTTTAATCCTGACAAGATTGTAGGCACGACGCAGATCTAATTTAGAAAAAACAGTGGCTCCTAAGCTATTGGTACTAGTGGCAAAGGATATGGATAGCCGTTGGTAATTTGATTAAGCCCTCGATAGTCAATGCAAGGTCTTAGTCCTCCGTCCTTCTTCTTAACAAAAAAGAACCCAGCAGCTGCGGATGAAGTAGAAGGACGGATGAAGCCCTGAGCCAAAGCCTCCTCTATATACTCCTCCATAGCTCTTTCCTCTTCCTGTGTAAGAGGGTAAACTCTAGCTTTAGGGGGACTAGCACCTTCAATGAGGTCAATAGAACAGTCATATTCACGGTGTGGGAAGTTCAGTAGCCTTGTTCTTACTAAAAATGTCTTAAGTCCTCGTATTCGGGGGGAATTGTCAGAGCTGGTCAGAATTTGGACTTTCGATGGATGTGGAACTTATAGATAATTGGGGAAGCTCAAGACATTGTTCATGACAAAAGGGGGACCAGCTACAAATTTCTCGTTCGGACCAGGAAATGTTTGGATTGTATTTGTGTAGCCAGGGTAAATCTAGGATCACTGAATATGCCAAGGTATTCAAAACAAAAAAACTGATCTCTTCCCTGTGAAGAGCGCTGGTATACATGATGACCAGTTTAGTGAGTGTATCGATTACACCCTCTCCGAATGGGTCTCCATTCACTGCTGATAACTGAAAAGATGCTTGGAGAGTCTCTATAGGAAGCTGGAGCTGCTCTACCAGTGTCTTGTGGATGAAGTTTCCCTCTGCACCAGAGTCAATCAAGGCTGAAAAGACATGAACAGAATTTAGGCAGCACAAAGTCACAGGCAGCTGAAACGACTTCGTAACCAACCCCTTTGTGGGAGCACTCACCATATTAGCACGTGGAGACCCCTTTCCAGGGGTCAGTGCCTGAGGTCTATGCAGACGCGCCCGACAGTCACGTAAAACATGAACAGCAATGCCACAATATATGCACAGGCCTCGAGTTAACCTTCAAAGTCGCTATGGAATCATACTGCATGGGCACGACTTGAACTGGATCCTGGCTAGAGACGCTGGACGTTGAGGCATATGTGGTGGAACTCACTCTGTGGTGAGTGGCGGCAGGAGGGCGTGATGTAATTCTAGTGGATTTAAGCTGATCTAAATGAATAGCTAAAGATATTAGTGCTTCTAATGAGAGATTGTCATCTTTGCAGGCCATCTCTGATAAGATGTCAGAGTTAAGTCCATTTCGAAACGCGATGATGAGAGCTGGTTCATTCCATCCACTGCCAGTGGCCAACGTGCGAAAGCTAAAGCATAATCTGCGACGGAGAGCTGACATTGGTGCAGTTTCACTAATAATTCCCCCTAAGAACTTCCCTCATGAGGGTGATCAAAACCAGATTTGAATTTAGTGACAATTGCTCATACGTGTCCGATTGAGCTTGTGGCCAAATTGCAGTGGCCCATTCTAATGCTCGCCCAGTGCGAGCGGTGTCTGAACTGGGAGCCGAGTTACTAAAAAAACAATCAAACACTAGAGCAAAAATCCACGACACTGGTCTGGTGAACCATCAAACTTATCGGGTTTACTGACAGGGAAAATACTAGCCGGAGTAGACTGAGAAACAACTGGGCTAAGGTTAGTTTCACTAGAGTCACTAGTACTCATGTTCTGCAGCTGAATGGTGATCTCCTTTAAGCTATTCGCTATGGAGGCTAACTGCCATTGTTGTTCACTCTGCTGTTGTGCGAGGGAGCCAATAGAGTGAGAGACTCAAACAGTTGATTGTGTTGGTTTAAAATAGCACCCATACATACGGCTGAGATGATCTCCTTAATATCCGAAGTATTCTGTAACGCTGGGTTTGCAAATCAGACATGCGCAGATAAAAACGAACCTGGAACATTTATTTAAAAGGATATAAATAGGGTTAACACCAGAGCAGGTCAAAAACCAGAAGAGCCAGATACAACACATAGGAGTAGGTGAAAACAGAGTCGAAAAAACAGGCCAGGGTTGTAACCGTAGAAGAATCATACACTAAAGAACAAAGCCAAAAACAGGAGCGAGAATCGGAAACCGGAGAAAACAAAGCGAGGTCGAAACACAGAACAGCAATCAGGAAAATAAACTGCTTGGTGTGCACTGACGGAACAATGGCAATACTTCACGAAGACAAGGTTCAAACAGACAGGTATATATAAAGAGCAAAACAGGTGGTGAGAATTAGTATTCAGGTGACTGTGATCTGCTGGGTGGTTTGTGATTGGCTGGAAGAGTCTCATGACTGACAGAAGGATTCTGGGAAGTGGAGTCCTTGATGGTCTGAGTGTTCGACTGAGAACCAGGAAGCATGACAAGCAGCAAGGACTAGAGCGCTATAAAGCTTTTGCGCTGTCAAAAGCTGTCTGACACACACTAGTCAACACAATCAACATTGGGCCTTATTCACCAATCGTTCTTACGAAGCAATTTCTTCTTAAGACCCACTTATACAGTTTTTATGTACATTCTGACATTCACCAATATTTTCTTCTTTGAAATTGTTCTTAGGTAAGAACAGAACAAATTTAGCATTTCCTATGCAGTCAATACAATCCTTGATTCTAGGCAAAAGATAAGAATCAGGCACAATTATGTTACACGCCCCAGAGTGTGTGAGGCGGGGCAACAGTTATGTTTTCCTGAGACAGGATATATAAAGAAAGGAGGCGGTGAGACAGTGGCTTTCTGTTCAAGCTCCCAATTGCATTTTTTTCTTTTTATTGAATAATCTTTAACTAAGGCTTTGGTCTTTCATTTGTCCTTTGTGCCATTTCACAGTTTAGCTCTTCATATGAAAGTATACAGAGAAATCTTCATGTATGAATACTCAATAGAAGCTTATTCTAGTCCTTCACATAAAAGTACAGTTAGACATGTCTGATATATATGTAAATAGTCACAAATATGACAGATATCATTACAATCAACATATCTATACACCTATATATATACATCAGGCTATATATATATATATATAATATATATATATATATATATATATATATATATATATACACACCACTTTAGCTTTATTACTCTAATACACAAATGCACTGACGCATAAAATACTTAAAGCTTTCTCAATACTTCACAGAAACACTCTCAGCTCATTGTGGATCCTTAGCTCTGTTCAGCATTCTGTTCACAATACTATTTCCATTGTATTAGCTCTTTTCGGCTGTGAGTGCACTTCATTCATTGGACTTGACCAAAACACTAGACCCAAACTAATTTAAATGTAAAACAAAGTAAACACTATCACAGTTACTAAAATTACTTCTTTTCTTTTTCACAGTCAGGTGAGTACTACATCAATGAAGGCAAACTGCCAGTGTAAACTAGTTTAAAGCTGCAAGTCAGTCAGTAAATGCTAACAGTAACTTACTGAGACTCACTGAACAAGGCAAAATGGCTAAATGCTAACGGAGGCTCAAAGCTTGTCTACAGAAGCCAACAGGCTAACAGCAGCAGAGGCTATGGCGTACTTCTAACAGCCAACTGGCTAAAACTAATGGAGGTTTGAGCAAGTGGAGGCTATAGCTTGCTTATAAGGGCCGACAGGCTAAAGCTAGTGGAGGCTATAGATTGTTCACACGAGCTAACAGGCCAAAGCTAGCGGAGGTTAAGGCTAGCGGAGCTTCAGCTTGTCTATAAGGAGTAGCAGGCTAAAGCTAGCGGAGGTTAAGGCTAGCGGGGTCTATGGTTTGTCCGTACGAGCTAACAGGCTAAAGCTAGCAGAGGTTAAGGCTAGCGGAGCTCCAGCTTTTTTTATAAGGTGTAACAGGCTAAAGCTAGCAGAGGTTAATGCTAGTGGAGCCTTAGCCGACTGGCTAAGGTTAGCAGTGCCTACAGCTTGTTTATAAGGGCAACCAGGACAGACTTATTAGAAATTATAGCTATTATTCCTTTTAGCATTTGCGATATGAACGTTACAATCCCTTAAGCATTACCAGTTTATCCACTTACTCTCTCCAAAACACACGGAACCTCCATAAACTATTATAAGCTGAAATGTTTTTAAAACTTGGTAAAAGAACAACCAGGCAATGAGCGTCCGCCATTTCAGTTTTTGGATGGCACGTACTTCACAAACTTGTACTATTATTTACACATACTCAATGTTTGTCACCATCATCCAAACTCTTCACATCATAGGTCCATTTTACCTCAAAATATAGTGCTTTTGTGAACTTATTTCATTTCCCTACCTGAGACAGGATATATAAAGAAAGGAGACGGTGAGACAGTGGCTTTCTGTTCAAGCTCCCAATTGCATTTGAGAGGTTTTCCCTGAACTGCTCAAAACCACAAACTGGCGTCTGCCACTGCTACAGCGCCCCCTAATGGCAGGGGTTATTTTTACCCATAAATTAACATAAAGAAGATGTTATGTCAAACAAAGCACATATACATTTACATATATAAAAAAAAAATGAACATAAATGTGAATACATCTACAGTGTGTCACAATTACAGCATTCACTTTTCTGTGGTGTGTACAGAAACGGAAGGGTCCATTAGGTTTTGGAACCAAGAGACAAGGAGAACTCCATGGGCTGGAACTTGGAGAGGCTAAGCCATGCTTAACAAGGTATTCGACCCCGGTCTGTATAACAGCATGCTTTTCAGGGTTCACACAGTAGTAATTTGCTTGATAGCGATATTGCTGCCTACATTTATTTCATGTTTGAGTACAGTGGATTGTTGTGGCACATCTGTGAATAGGTTGGTATATTGCTAAAACAGTTCCTTCAAATCAGCACGGGCCTCCTTAGAGAGAAGTAACAGAATTGAGTCCAGTTTGGGCAGTACCTCAAAACAGAAACAAAGAAGGATAGTCCATCATCAGCACCTACACCTTCTGTTTCAGGCAACACAGTAACCAAAGAGGGCTTAATGCCAGCAGTGGACAAGTTTACCAGCTTGGAGCATGTTGGTTTTTCACGTGTCACATGTGGTTTAAACATATTGATGTGACATACATGATGCTGCCATTTACGGTCTGGAGTAGACAATACATAGTTGACTTCACTCAATTTCTGCAAATTTCATAAGAACCAGAGAAGTTAGCATGCAATAAAAGAACCAGACACAGGCAAAAGAAATAGCACTTTATCATGAGGTTCAAACTCTCGCTGCACTGCCCGTTTATCAAAATGTGCCTTCATGAAGGAGATCTGAGCCACTTCACAGGCTTTATGGAGCTTTTCATGGAATTTGCTAACATACCATGCACAGCCTCACAGAGAGCAAACATAAGGAGAAGTAACCCATCATCCCACTCCTTCCCAGTGTCAAGACAGAAAGTGCACAATTGAGTCTTTAATATCTGGTGGAATCGTTCAAGAGCTCCTTGACATTCTGGGTGAAGGCTGAGGAGGTTTGACACTCAACATTCAGTTGTTGTAGCACTTGGGCAAATAGCTTCACAGTAAAGTTTGTTCCCTGGATCGGTTTGAATAGTTTTAGGCAACCCAAAAGTAGAACAGAAACATATAAGTGTCCCAGCAACAGAGTTAGCAGTGATAGATCACAGGGGAAAACCATGAGGAAAACGAGTAGACATACACATAGTAAATACTGGTTACCACTCTTTGTCTTGGGAAGAGGACCAACACACTCCTAGCTCAAAGACTCAAAATGTACACAGAGGACACAAAGTCACAATATCAAGTTGGGTTCCCACTTCTTTTATAGTATTCCCCAGGAAGTACTTCTCTCACAGGACACACCAGCCTCCAGCCTGGAAGGAGCTCCACCTAGGGACAGGGAGGACACACACACACACACACACACACACACAGGAGAGTACAGCAAAACCCATAACAATAGCAAGAGAAGGTATTGCATTGTATTGTATTTGATTTATCAACAAGATCCAAATTCATTTTTACTTAACCATTTTCCAAACCTCTCATCCTTTAAAATGAATAAGGCTGTTTTGTTACTGTGCCTTTAAGACAGATATATATATACCTCTGTTCTGTTTGGCTGCCTTGTACCGTGCCTCATTGAAATAGCAGTCTGGACTGAAACATTAATGGATGGGTCTAAACTACTGTAGGGTGAATAGGCGGATAGATGTAAATGCCTTGGCTTACATCAAACTCTTATTTTGTAAAAGCCAGAACATTTTGATGTTACATGGTATGTGTCACAGGTTTCTCACAGTTGAGGTACTGAACCTGTATATAATGGAAAAATACAGACTGGAGATGGTTGTCTTTCATGCAAGCTGGCTATTCTCATTATTTTATTAAGGACTGCATGTAATTATCTCCATTAGCTATTTTGCTGTCATTTTTTCAATCAAAAATATAATCTTTCAATAAATAAATCAGTAAACAGTATTTTTCAGTCAATCTCTTAAAACATTGTCTGGTTAAATAACAGCTTAAGGTTACTTCTATGAAATGAATTAGTAGTCTACTAAATACCAATACATGTGCACTTGCTTTACTTTTAGTTCACTTGAAGTTGCTTCCCTTTGTTAAGTATTACTATTAATATCTATCTGTACATATATGCATGGCAAAGCCTGTTATATCCTGGAAAGTACAACAGTTTCATAACAAAAGAGCTAGAAAACGCATAATGGAAATTGAATTTGGACAACTCACCAACAACGATTGGCTGTCACATTTAATTTAGTCATACTCATAACATAGGTTAAGGGATTATTGTCTGTATAGATAGTAAAATGCAAAGTATATAACAGGTAGTCCCTGAAGTTCTGTTTCCAGAATGAGATAGCTGTGGGCACTTGCTCTTTGGCTCCCTTGGTTGTGGCTGCCCTGATGAGTGTGTGTTCAACTGAAGCAGTTCGTAAATAGGCTTAGTGATGCAGGAGAAATCTTGAATGTGTGAATGGTAATAGTTCAAGAACCCAATAATTCTCCTTACATCCCCTACAATAGCATGTGTCTCATCCTTTAGAGCACACACAGATTGGCAAGGTCAAAACGTGCACCATCAGCTGAAACTAAGCGGCCCACATATCTCACATTTTGTTGGTCTAAGCCCCATGACACTGAAGGGCCCTAAGGACTTTTCTAAGGCTCACAACATGGTTGTCAAAAGTCTGAGCATAACACAAGATGTTGTCCAAGTATGGAATGCAACGCTCATCGCTGTGTGAGGCAAGCACGTCTTTCATACTATGCTGAAAAGCAGCTGGAGCATTGGTCAACCCAAAAGGGACACACACCCACTTGTAGAGACCCCAAGGAGCGACAAATGCAGTAAGGTGACATGACCCTTCGGCTATGAACCCCTGGTGGTGTGCGTTTCCTTGATCCAGTATTGAGAACCAGCTGTACCCACCAAGGGTGTCAATTAGATCCCAAATCCTTGGTAATGTGCGTGCTGTCCACTGGTTTAGCAGCCTTCTTCTTCACCTCCTTGTAGAGAAGTCTTGGAATTGAGGTGTATGGCTTCTGAACAGGAGTGTTATCCTTGAGAGTGAGGGACACCTGGAGGCTAGGTATACATCACGTCATTGTTGTCTCATGCAAATGCATTTGACTCCTCATGCAGCATTTGTTTGACCACTTTCTGCTGTTCTTCACTTACAGTGTCTTGAAAAAGTATTCATACCCCTTGGACTTTTCCACATTTTTTCACGTTACCCACAAACTTAAATGTATTTTATTGGGATTTTATGTGGTAGACCGACACAAAGTAGCAAGTAATTGTGAAGTGAAAAGAAAATTATGCATAGTTTTAAAATTTTTAAATAAATAAATATCTGAAAAGTGTGGTGTGCATTTGTATTCAGCCCCCTGTACTCTGATACCCCTAAATAAAATCCAGTGTGACCAATTGCCTTCAGAAGTTACCTAATTAGTAAAAAAGAGTCCACCTGTGTATAATTTATTCTCAGTAGAACTAGAGCTGTTCTGTGAAGGCCTCAGAGGTTTGTCAGAGAACATTAGTGATCAAACAGCATTGTTCTGCCACCCTTATACACCCTGCATAAGTCAGCAGATAGACAACTCCTCTCCCAATCACCACGCTGAAGAGGAAGCCCAGTTCGTCTCTTTTAATGGTTGACTGGAAGTAGGGTAAAACTACAAGAAAATACATCACCAGGGTATGAGTACTAACGTGAGAACACAAATTGCTATACAATGACACTAACCCACTGCCATGCTATTTTATGCTTTCCATTGTTTAAATAATCCGCTATGAAATCAACGAGACGTGTGTCAACATCAGGGTTGGCCTCTGTATTTTCATATAATACAGATGGTTGAGCTGGCAGTTGCTCTCCTGATATCGTGACTGGATCTGCATGTGCGTCAGCGCGTAGTCGGGTCTGCTTTTGAATGTAATCCTTAGTTCGCTGAACAGAATCATAAGAACCGAGTCCTGCATCACTTTTTAGCTCACAGCTTGATTCTTTGCCATGCACAAGAGCCGTTGCTAATGCTTCAGCCTTTGCAGCAGCAGCTGCTGCTGTTTTTTCTGCGTTTAGGACATCAAGTTGCGCATCTAAGCATATTCTCTCTGCATCCAAGCGGGCTTTTTGCATCTTAATCTGCATTTCTCTTTCTGCATATTGTACTTTAGCTTTGGCCTCTTCTGCTTCTGCAAAAGCTATGGCAGCAGCGGAACTGGCAGAGGAGCCATGAGAACGTGCTGAAGTTGCTGACCAACAAGACCGCATGATGAGACTCCTCTGGGATCCCGGCTTCTGTTTTTCCATAATGTCATAGAAGCCTGGTTATTTTGCATGTATCTCCTCCGCACTGTACTGTAGTAAGGACACTAACCTCCTCTGTTGTATATCAGCCGGTTAAGATGTTGCCGTTTTACTGTTCTGCCACCCTTATACGCCCTGCATAAGTCAGCAGATAGACAACTCCTCTCCCAATCACCACGCTGAAGAGGAAGCCCAGTTCGTCTCTTTTAATGGTTGACTGGAAGTAGGGTAAAACTACAAGAAAATACATCACCAGGGTATGAGTACTAACGTGAGAACACAAATTGCTATACAATGACACTAACCCACTGCCATGCTATTTTATGCTTTCCATTGTTTAAATAAACATGAATTTTAACTGGAGACAATGGATTACTGCATACATCCTGATACACTAAGAGCTGAAACATGCCAATAACAGTGCATGAAATACCATCTAATGTTGCTAATACAAACAAAATATGAATTAAGATTTATGTTGACAAACTAACATACCGGCAGTGCATCCGGAAAGCATGAAATGTAACAGATGAACAAGGATTATGATACATGGAACACCATGAGGCTCTTCCCTCATTTTCTGCTAGTATACTTCCTGAACTGTGATACGAAGCTGATGACATCATCTTCAAAGTAAAAGTCTCTTGAAGAATCCACTCCATACATACACTGACTGCACAAGCATCATGAAAACCAAAGAACACACCAGACAGGTCAGGGATAAAGTTACGAAGAAGTATAAAGCAGGGTTAGGTTATAAAAATATCCCAAGTTATGAACATCTCACAGAGTACTGTTCAATCCATCATCTGAAAATGGAAGGAGAATGGCACAACTACAAACCTACCAAGACATGGCCGTCCACTTAAACTGACAGCCCAGGCAAGGAGAGCACTAATTAAAGAAGCAGCCAAGAGGCCCATGGTCACTTTGGAGGAGCTGCAGAGATCCACAGCTCAGGTGGAAGAATCTGTCCACAGGACAACTATCAGTTGTGCACTCTACAAATCTGGCCTTTATGGAAGAGTGGCAAGAAGAAGGACATTTTTGAAAGCAAGCCGTAAGAGGTCCTGTTTGCAGTTTGCAACAAGCCATGTAGGGGGGACAGCAAACATTTGGAAGGTGCTCTGGTCAGATAAGACCAAAGTTGAATTTTTTGGCCTAAATGCAAAATGCTATGTGTGGCGGAAAACTAACATTGCACATCACCCTGAACACACCATCCCCTCCATGAAACATGGTGGTGGCAGCATCATGCTGTGAGGATGCTGCTCTTCAGCAGGGACAGGGAAGGTGGTCAGAGTTGATGGGAAGATGGACAGAGCTAAGTACAGGGCAATCCTGGAGGAAAACCTGTTAGAGGCTGCAAAAGACTTGAGACTGGGACAGAGGTTCACCTTCCAGCAGGACAACACCCCTAAACATACAGCCAGAGCTACAATGGAATGGTTTAGATCAAAGCATATTCATGTGTTAGAATGGCCCAGTCAAAGTCCAGACCTAAATCCCATGAGAATCTGTGGCAAGCCTTGAAAATTGCTGTTCACAGACACTCTCCATTGAATCTGACTGAGCTTGAGCTATTTTGCAAATAAGAATGGGCAAAAATTTCAGCCTCTAGGTGTGCAAAGCTGGTAGAGACATACCCCAAAAGACTTGCAAAGTATTGACTCAGGGGGGCTGAATACAAATGCATGCCACATTTTCCAGATTTTTATTTGTAAAAAACATTTATAATTTTCTTTTCACTTCACAATTACTTGCTACTTTGTGTTGGTCTATCACATAAAATCAAATAAAAGTTTGTGGATGTAACATGAAAAAATGTGGAAAAGTTCAAGGGGTGTGTAAGTGGTAACATCTAGTAGTGGGTCCCAGTTTTGGTCTCCATCATTCCCACTGTTCTGTTGAGTCTGTGGGGAGTCTACATTATTTACTCTCACGTACATTAGTGGTTCTTCTTGGCTCAGTTCATTAGCTATTAACTTGCTATTAAGCTGCTTTATCTTAGCTACCTGATGAAGACTCCACAGGGTCGTCCGAGGGGGCAGGACAAAATCCTGTTTCATGTGATTGCTTATAGGTACACTCAAGAAGGGAATATCTGTCTTGCAGATTTGCAGTAAACTGCCACCCATGTCCAACTTTTGTACCTGGATCTTGTCTTCATCTGATTTAAACAGTGCAAGAGAACTGCGTATGTCAACTTTAGGGGGTACTCTACGCTTGACATGCCTAACCTGACCAAGTGGGATAACAGTGTTACACAATCCTGCTTGTAGTCTGCTCCCTACAACATCAAGGTCATTGGTCTGTTGCGTTTGGATGAAGTTTACCAGTGCCTGAGCCTTATCATCTTGGATTTTCATTGCACCCTGAAGAAGTCTCACCAGAGCAGATTCAATTTCCATGTCACATTTAGGGCCCAGAATCAGCTGCTCAATCACATTGAATCCAAGTAAGAGGCGGTCAATGGACACACTGCTCACCAGAAAGGGTATGTGTACTGACAAGTCTGGATCACTGTTACCCGGGAGGCTCACTGTCACTCCAATCCAGGCATCGTAGGGTAAAGGTCCACCGTTCACCGTCACATTCATCCAATCGCTCTATGACTCTCATAACCACACACTAAACAGTGGTGACAGGTTAACTTCTTGCTCTATACACTTTAGACAGCTGCAGTGCTTGCTGGGCAGTTGGAAGTGAACTTGTTCTGCATGTTTATCAGCTTCACTGTCTGATTTAAGATTAGCACTGTGTATGTGTTATTTTTTGAGGAGAACAATAGTCTAGTCTTTGCTGTCTCTCACTCTCTTCACTGGATATTTGGCTCACTAGCCTCAGCAGTGCATCATCTGACACAGTATAATCAAACAGAAGTAGCTTAAGCTCCTTTTGGGTATCTTCTGTACTTCGGGAGAAGGCCCTGTTAGATTGTTCTCAGAAACATGTTCTGGAGAGTGCGGGCCCAATATTTAATGTTAGTGCCATTGTGTCTTGATGCCAACAATACTCTTTGCTTCAGCCCTATCATCCTGTGCAGATATTGCTGCGGGCTTTCATGCTTATGCTGTTTAGTACTCATTAACTCTTGTAACAATTCGCTGGCACATCTCTCACTCAAGTGTGAGCACAAGAAGCTTTTAAGCTCTACAACTGAGAGGTCCACTTTGTTTATGAGTATATCCTTAAACTGTCCTAGTTTGATAATACAGAGAGCTCCCCAAATAACCTCATTCTCTGTGTGGTTGGACTGGAGCCTGTCATCAGTCTGCTTGCTTAAACTGTGGTAACTGATATCAAAAGCACCATCACCTACTTGCCCCCCATGGACTCTGCATTTTCGGTGATGCAAAAATGGCAGGTCCCTCAAGGAACATTTGTGGACTGATTAGGTAAAACACAAGTAGGTGGTGGAATTTTTGAGATAAGCATAGGTGGCACAGGTGGCATGTCTGATATCATTTTAAGCTCATTTAGTTTCTTGTGCAAATAATTGTATTCTGCCATTCACTTTACATTTACGGCATTTGGCAGATGCTCTTATCCACAGCGACTTACAATTTGATCATTTTACACAAGTAGGCAAAGATAGTGTTGGGAGTCTTGCTCAAGGACTCTTATTGGTATAGTGTAGGTTGCTTGCCCAAGCAGGGGATTGAACCCTGGTCTACAGTGTAAAAGACAGAGGTATTACCCACTACACCAACCACTGTATAGTCACTTCTGATACATCTGGATTTGTGGACCAATTAAGTTGCCCTGAGGAATGTCAGCTACTGTATGTTCTGTCATTTCTGATGGGGTCAGCGCACTGGTATGTGAAGGAGCTGATATATTCACTCTCTAAAACTCTAGGCTGACTCCTTAAAGTTACAGCTTGTCTAGCAACAAGATGCTCAGTGATATCTGCAAAATAACATAGCTGGGACAACCCCTTATCCTCTAACTCAAGCAATGTTTTACAATGTAGATAAGCAGAAATATAGTAATAACAACTCTCTTCATCAATTCTAATTAGCATGGAAAAATCAAGATCAGGTATCGTCGTGATGCTCTCTGCGACTTGAAAGAGTTCGCCAGCAGTCAGACTGTAGAGACTCTTCTTGATCTTCCAACTCAGCCTTTTCCACTTGCTATTATCCCTGATGTTCTTCTCGTCATCAGCCATTACTCAATCCTCCAGAGCCTTTGAATTTGCTGTGCTCCACCCCTCAGCTAGGATCCCTTTGTTCTCTGTTCATCTCCACTGCCTCAGTTGGACACTGCATACTCCCTGTTCTGGGCCTGTGACTCTTAGGCTTGGGTCCGTAGGTTTAGGGATCCACACCAACAGCCATCGGTTGATCCCCGTACAGGCCACCAAATTTTGTTACAGGTCCCTCAGAGACCAGGTGCCCATAAACATGAAACTGTATAAAACAGGGAAAATACAGACAGGATACAGTTGTTGTCTTTCATGCAGGCTGGCTGTTCTCTTTTATTAAGGATTGCATGTAATTATTTCCATTAACTGTCATCATTTCCATAAGAAATAACATCTTTCAATAAATAAATCAGTAAACAGTATTTTCCAGTTGATTTTTCAGAACACTGTCTGATTAAATAACAGCTTATGGTTATAACATGAATGTATAACATGAATTAGAAGTCCACTAACACATCTGCACAAAACACATCTGCACTTGCTTTACTTTTAGGTCACTTAAAGTTGCTTCTCTTCGTTAAGTACTGAAATAAAATCTACCTATACATATGTGTATGGCACATTCTGTTATATTATATATAGAAGTACAATGGTTTCAGTGCAAAAGAACTAAAAAAAAAACACATGATGTGAAATGGCAAGTAACATTCAGTGAAAGTGCAGTAAAAGTAAGTACTTAAGCAAGTCACTTAGCTCAGCTATAGAGAACATTCCTCACTATAGGTATGCATTCATATAACTAAACATAACATTTGACCTTCATAAATATGCATTAATCATAATTCCCATCAAAATTTTTGAATAAGGTCTCAAAAAAACAAAAAAAAAACAAATCCAGCATACTAGTAAGGAGCCAAAATAACAACAGAAAATACACAGAGAGCATGGACATAGTTGCTTATGTTAGCTCGATCATTTAGCTTCAACAGAGAGTTTTTACTCCTAAAACATGCAATTTAGTGCCCAAATGTGACCATAACTTAAATGTAATAATGGTAAACATGTGAACTTGACATCTTCAATGTTATTTTTTGAGCATACACCATAATTGCCAGTATAAAACAGGAAAAAAATATAGACAGGAGATGGATGTTGTCTTTCATGCAGGCTGGCTTTTCTCCTAAGGGAAAAAAGCACACCGTGATTCTCTGGGCAACACCCACTCCTGCTGAACCATAACACCCTCTAGCGGCGAGACTAGAAAATACAACCTTAAACTTTGCTTAAAAATAAAATCAAATAAATCCCACACATATTTCAACACATATATAATTCATTCAAGTAAGTTCAAACAAAACAAAAAAAGACTTTCTTTTTTTGTATGTTACATATGGTCTCTTTAAGTCCAGACCATTCTAAGATGATGCCAGGTTGTGGAGCTGGTTGAGTAAGATTTTCAATGGTGGTCTTAATATTCTCTAAGAAGTGATTGCAGTTGTGCCTGTTGACCTGTACAGGTTGCAGAAGGGTCCTGCACATGGTCTTGGGTCAAAAGATAGGGCTGTATTAAATTTTCAGAATGTTTTGGGCAGTCTCCTTTGAACATTTAGAATAAATACAAGGGGGAAAGTGTTGGTTCAGCCCCAAGCAAATGGATCATGAGGTTTTTCTTTTGGGTTGTATATCCAAAATGAAATGGTTTGGTATGGTTTAATCAAATTTTGAGTGTTTCAGCTAGTCATCTTCTTGTAAATAGTATCTATTTGAAATGAACAGTGAACATCAAATGGCTGTCAAATGGACTGTTTTACAAAATTGTCAAAGAATAAAGGAGAATAGGGGAACTCCAAAATGCTTGTTGTGGTTTACATCCAACTGATAGACTGAGTCCTTTTTCCTTTAAATAAAAGTTGAGTCCATGGGTGATAATGTTCTGAACAGAATTGCAAATTGTTTATTTCAGAGTACTGTAGATCACTGAGACATCATCATAGGTGGAAACTGCAGACCTGCAGCAACAGAGCAAACACATATAATTAAAATTATATTCCAATTTTAAGCTACTGTAAGATTTGACAAAGTAACAAATTTGATACAGTTTGCTAAGGTCGGTTCATCTTACCTGTGGGTAGCACCAGTGCGAGTAAATCTTACACTAGCATACTGAACATCGTCATCTTCGGTCATCTCTGCCACTTTGTCATGGCGGTGCTGGATGCTGGCGTACTGAACCTCTTCATCAGAGGCAGAAGCTGTCACTGCAGAGCTCTCAGCATTCCTGGGGTTTCTGACTTTATGGAGTACAACACTGGCATAATGAACATCATCCTGATTGGACAGATCTGGATCAGGTGTTGCATCACTGGTTGTTGCTCCTCGCTGAGTTCCCAAGTTGCTGTAGTAACTCTCCTGAAGTGAAAAAAGACACATTACAGATGACAAATCAGCAGAGTAGTACACAGTTTCTAATATGATTAGTTGAAGTTCCAATATGTTCAAAGTGACATATTTCTCTTTACATTTGAGGACAAACACTACTTAATGTTTTAAGTGCTGATTTCTTTTCTTTTATCAAAGCAACCATATCAGTCAGCTCTTCAAAATTCAGCTATCCAAATTAAAAGATGCATCTTCCCAGCAGGCACCGGATATCAATTTGACGTCAGAAAAATGCTGGACTGGAGTGTTTTGGACAGATGGATTTTAGTTGAAAATGAAAATCATGTTGATGTCAAAAGCTAAAGTTGGCTTGACAGCAACCTCCAACATTGAATGATGTTGAATTTTGTAAGCATAACATTTTATTCATAATGATTTTATTTTGAGGCAGCTGTTTTCAACTGATTGTACTGTTTACATTTTGGTTTTTCGAACATTAGCAAAATTAATATTTTTAATAGAACATAACTGGTTGTGTGTTTATGGTAAAGACAGGCAGTGTTTGTAACATGCCTTTGAATGATGTTTACTGTGTTTGGCTGATTCTTTCTAAAAATAAATCACTGAAGCGATTTTTAAGTTGTATTTTGAACTTTCCAGTTACTGCAGATTTGTTTGGGTTTTAGAGAGTGAAATATAAATAATTATGTTGTGGTATGTCATCACTAAAGTAATCAAATTATAGTTTGGGGGAAGTAATGAGACATTTGTGATGGACTATCATTGTTGTAGTTCTCAAGCCTGGTCTTGACACCATAGATTGTGCTGTATCTTAGACTGTTTGATCAGTTTTCTGATTTAAATTAGTATTTAATTTGACTCCAGGAAGTTGTAAACATTTATGCCAAACACAGAACTTCTCACACCATTACAGAGTGAAGTATTCTGAAACAAAAAAATCACTATTACACTATTATAGTACAATTCATTAAAACATAATTTAGGAATTAAGAACTACGTTATAACAAAAAAGCTAAACACAAAATGAACAGCAGATGAAAAAAATGAGGTTGGTTTTCAGAAACTAGCAAAATCCTAAGGAATGCTGGAAAAGAGTCAAAAGCAAAAGTTTACATGGGTGAACTATATTACAATAGTGTGCTGTTCAACTTGCCTGTGTTTTGCATGTAGCTGTACTCCCTTTTCCGTTTCTCCTGGGGAGAAAATAAAATAATAAATTAATCAAATAATAATAATCTTTTTATACACAAACAAAAACCTTTTTCAATTACACAAAACAGCACGCTAATGCGTAGTGAAATACTATGTAATTATGTTTATCTGAAAGCACTTTTTCCAGTCCCATAAGGAAACAAGGTGCATATAGATGCTTACCTTACACAAAAAACTATGTAGAAAAGAGCTACCACTCCAGCTACCACTCCAAGGACAATGCATAAAACTGTGATCAAAACCCCTGTTCCCCCTGTGTGAACATGAATGTTGAAGTCAGTTTTTTTTTTTATAAAATGTTTCTCAGCTTAATACTTTTTTCTACATCACTAATACCTTTTTCAGTGACAGTCACTGCAGCTGATCTCTGAGATCTGTGTTCATTCTGAGCCACACAGTAGTAGGATCCACTCTGTAGAGCCCTATAACTGTGTCCAGATCCTACAGGTGAGCTTCCACCTTCTTTAAACCAGGTGTAGTTCTGCACAGGTGGGTTTGCATCACTGCTGCAGGTCAGATTCACTGAACTGCCCTCTGCTGTTTCACCAGAGGGACTGATGGACACTGAGACGCTCTTTGGAGGATCTGAATAAAAAAAAAAAAATAAACATCAGAACTTCCAAAGTATTTGAGTGATTAAATGGTCTTTAGTGGTCAGGAATTTTGTTGGTGGACATCAATAATACACTTACACCAAACATTCAGAGTTACAGCAGAGTTTTTATCTATCTATCTATCTATCTATATATATATATATATATATATATATATATATATATTATTGCACTTGCACTTAACAGACCCAATCAGAATGTTTGTAAATGTTGGCTGTACTTCCAGGAGGATTACACAGTCCAGCTCGTTTTAAATAGCAGTAAATACAAGAAGCGGACTGAACCAAAATATGGTCAATAATGGTAAAATATTGTTGTTTTAGGTTGTAATGTGAAATGTAAAGGTGCTGTTTTTGTTCCAGTTAATATTATATACATTAATATAATATGCTGAGAGAGAGAGAGCGATCGAGAGAAAGAGAGTGAATGAAAAAGTCTGTCGGGAAAACTACCTTTTGTTTTCTGCTATATCCACCCCACAGCTCCACCAGTTCTTCTTATTTTACGTTAAGTTTGAAACCACAAATAAATGCTACCCTTCTTTGAAGCTTCACCATGCATTAGTGTGATTTTGCTACAGTGAAAAATCACACTAAAGTGACAGAGATGTTCCCCTCATTCTCATCAATCTATATCAGGAAACAGGATCAGGGAATGAGCTTACACACAAAAACCTCTACAAAATAGAATGTACTCACACAAAACATTCAGAGTTAGAGCTTCAGAGAGTTTCTCTCCATGTTCATTACTGGATCTGCACTTGTATTCTCCACTGTCCACAGAGCTGATCTTGTTCATTGTGTAAGTCTCTCCTTTTGCTACTAATGATGTTCCTTTAAACCACTTATATTCCACAGGTGGGTTTGCATCACTGCTGCAGGTCAGAGTCACTGAACTGCCCTCCACTATTTCACCAGAGGGACTGATGGACACTGAGATGCTCTTTGGAGGATCTAGAAATCAGAAACCAACAGCACTGAGTGATCTAATCATCACAGGATATTACAGCTCTAGAAAAGAGAACTGCTACAAAACAGACTCACACAAAACATTCAGAGTTAGAGCTTCAGAGAGTTTCTCTCCATGTTCATTACTGGATCTGCACTTGTATTCTCCACTGTCCACAGAGCTGATCTTGTTTATTGTGTAAGCCTCTTCTTTTGCTACTAATGATGTTCCTTCAAACCAGTGATATTCCACAGGTGGGTTTGCATCACTGCTGCAGGTCAGAGTCACTGAACTGCCCTCCACTATTTCACCAGAGGGACTGATGGACACCGAGACACTCTTTGGAGGATCTAGACATCAGAAACCAACAGCAATGAGTGATCTAATCACAGAACATTACAGCCCAAAAAAACATGGCAACAAAAACAGAATATACTCACACAAAACGTTCAGAGTTAGAGCTTCAGAGAGTTTCTCTCCATGTTCATTACTGGATCTGCACTTGTATTCTCCACTGTCCACAGAGCTGATCTTGTTAATTGTGTAAGTCTCTCCTTTTGCTACTAATGATGTTCCTTTAAACCAGGTGTAGTTCTGCACAGGTGGGTTTGCATCACTGCTGCAGGTCAGAGTCACTGAACTGCCCTCCATTATTTCACCAGAGGGACTGATGGACACTGTGACACTCTTTGGAGGATCTAGACATCAGAAACCAACAGCACTGAGTGATCTAATCATCACAGGATAGTACAGCTCTAGAAAAGAGAACTGCTACAAAACAGACTCACACAAAACATTCAGCGTTAGAGCTTCAGAGAGTTTCTCTCCATGTTCATTACTGGATCTGCACTTGTATTCTCCACTGTCCACAGAGCTGATCTTGTTCATTGTGTAAGTCTCTCCTTTTGCTACTAATGATGTTCCGTTAAACCACTTATATTCCACAGGTGGGTTTGCATCACTGCTGCAGGTCAGAGTCACTGAACTGCCCTCCACTATTCCACCAGAGGGACTGATGGACACTGAGACGCTCTTTGGAGGATCTAGAAATCATAGAGGTAACACTTTCTATGAATGTCACATTTGTAAGCATCAATAAACACATTTATAACATGTTATAATTCATTCATAAGGCATTGTAAACATGTTTATAAATATTTATAAAAATGAATTATACTTTATAGTCATGTTTATTATACATTATGAATTGTTAATATAATGCATTATGAGTAATGTTAATAAAATGTTATACTGTCAAAGAAGTCTGTCCCAGCTTAGAGCGTAAGGACAAAAGTTTATTTACGCCCTTATGCAAAGTTTATTTACGCCCTGAGTTTTCCAATATTTTATTGCTCACTGCTGGTGCTGTTAGGGCTGCATCTTCAGGGCTTCAGTCCAGAATATTCAGATGCTCCAAACAGGCTGTCCAGCCTAGAATTTTTGCTACAATGTGCTTTTCTTAACCAGCACTCTCACTTTAAACGTTACATCACAGCAAACCAAGTACCCATGAGCCCCTCCCCTGAAGCCCCTCTGACATCACACTGAGCGTGAAGTTACTGAGTGAAGGCCTGGAGAGGGAGAGACGAGATAGTCGAGTGCTGTCATTGTAATTTGTTCCCTCACTGGTTCTGCCGGCAAGAGCAAGAACCCTTCACTCCGTCACATCACTATACTACAATAATGCTTATTTGTGCTAGCATTCTATTGGATATGCAGTGTTAAGTTAGTGCCAAGCTAACGGTGGTGTACATTGACTTTCCCACATTGGGTAAAACACTGATGGCAGCACTAGTTTAAACTCTGACATTTGAAGCCTGTAATGTACTTTACTGTGCATGTTTTAGTGTTTCAGTAAATCCTTCAGTAAATACTTCAACTTGAAGCCTCACTCTTACCACTGGAGGTGTCTTAGTACAGTACGCTTCACTTTACTTAGAGTGGACAAATACAACTTATGAGCTCTTATAATTTGTTATGAACAGTACTTATAATGCATTCTGTTAACAATTCATAATGCATAATAAGCATGGCTATAACGTGTAATGCATTTTAATAAATATTTATAGCCATGTTTATGATGCCTTATGAATACATTATAACATGATATGAATGTGTTTATGGATGCTTACAAACATGACATTCATAGAAAGTGTTACCATCAGAGAAGAACAGCAGTGAGTGTTCTAAAAATCACAGGAAAAAGCACTGCAGTACAAACTGAATGTACTCACACAAAACATTCAGAGTTAGAGCTTCAGAGAGTTTCTCTCCATGTTCATTACTGGATCTGCACTTGTATTCTCCACTGTCCACAGAGCTGATCTTGTTCATTGTGTAAGTCTCTCCTTTTGCTACTAATGATGTTCCTTTAAACCAGGTGTAGTTCTGCACAGGTGGGTTTGCATCACTGCTGCAGGTCAGATTCACTGAACTGCCCTCCACTATTTCACCAGAGGGACTGATGGACACTGAGACGCTCTTTGGAGGATCTATAAATCAGAAACCAACAGCACTGAGTGATCTAATCATCAGTGGATATTACAGCTCTAGAAAAGAGAACTGATACAAAACAGACTCACACAAAACATTCAGAGTTAGAGCTTCAGAGAGTTTCTCTCCATGTTCATTACTGGATCTGCACTTGTATTCTCCACTGTCCACAGAGCTGATCATGTTCATTGTGTAAGTCTCTCCTTTTGCTACTGATGATGTTCCTTTAAACCAGGTGTATTTCTGCACAGGTGGGTTTGCATCACTGCTGCAGGTCAGATTCACTGAACTGCCCTCCACTATTTCACCAGAGGGACTGATGGACACTGAGACGCTCTTTGGAGGATCTAGAAATCCAAAGAAAGCAGCACTGAGTGATCTAATCTTCACAGGACATTACAGATCTAGAAAAGATGTTGATTACTGTAACAGTACTATAAGTGAAGATTTTAACAATATTCAGCACAGGGTAGAAATAGTATGGGAAATAAAACATACAATATTTTTCACATAATGTTAGGGAAACATAAGATCCCTAAGTTTTTCAGAGTGAAACTGTTTTTAAGAATGTGTTTAATGGTTAATAACACTATTATTTTGCTAGTCCTCATAGCATTATGACCACACTAATAATTTGCAGTTCAGCAGTGCTGCTCTGTGAGCTACATTTTATGCTGTAGGCTGTACGTTGGTAAGATGAAGTAACTATCAAAATTAGTTACTACTAATATTTAGTATTGTATAGTGATCTCTGTCCTTTCTTATGTAAGCTAAATACTCTTTACAGTGAGAGTACATGTTTCTAAATCAGCACTTTACCTCTGACATGATAACTTTTCATTTATTTATGAGAATAAACAAGTACATCTGAGTAAATCTGTACTTACATCTGACATTCAGAGTGACCTCAGGAGAGTTCAGACCCAGTACAGCACAGTGATACCTGCCTGCATCCTCCCTGCTGACCGACTGCAGGTGGAGTTGGTCAGTACTGGAGGATAAATGATGTCCATTTCTGTACCAGGTGAATGTTGGTGTGACTGTCAGTCTGCAGGTGGTTTTACATGTGAGAGTGACTTTATCTCCCTCTATCACTCTCTCAGGAACCTCCACCTGGAGATCTGAGAACCAGAGAAAATAAACTCATACTGTGGAGAACTCAGATATGTTGTGAATATTTCTGCACAAAAGTGGAATTAAATCAAAATGTAATATTGAAAATATCTACAGCTCTGATGAAGCCATTGCAATTCATGTACAAATCGCTTCTTTAAACTTAAACACTGATATGTATGAGTAATTGCTAACTTAAATTTCTCCTAATTGAGTCACAGTCCGGGGCAGCATTTATCAAAGCAGGGGTAGAACATGTTCTAAAGCTGTTCAAAATCATGCCCCAAAGGTCTAACATTATGTATTAACTTTAGAAGAAAAAAAAAAACCTTAATTTTCGCAAAACCAGGTGTATTGGTTTCTCCACAACTCATCCACGATCACATATTTTAAATAACTTTTCTTGTTCAGTTTAAAATAAAAGCATATTATTTTCCAAAAGTATTATTTTCCAAAGATAAATGGGGGGCATCTTAAACTACTGGCAAATATTTCTCTTTCAAAAGGCCTAATCAGCCTAATGTGCTGCTTGTTTCAGACACTATGGAGCATTTGAAAAGAATTAAACTTTCTGTTCTTACATTATAACTTCACATTTTTATAAGCAAGAATTACATTTAAAAAACATATGATAATAAGATGTTCAGGAATATGAATTCAATTTGTACTTCATTACTATTATTAGTAGTAATATTAGTAATAGAAGAATTAGTAGTATTTCTTTTAACTGAATTACCACATGCAATTTTACTTGTAAAAAATGTACCACTGATTAATATCAAATGACAAAATCCATTAATTGTTAGTTCTGCTAATTGAATTCACACATTACAACAAAATTTCTACTAGTAAAAGTAAAAAAAAAAACAACATTGCCACAAAAGCATGACCTCAACGGGCCTACAAAAATGCCAAAGCTACGAGAAAGGCCCGTTCTGCCACTGTCTGCATCATCACAGTCAATCTTTAGCCTTTTATATGATTTTATGTCACATTCACTATGAGCCTAAATTGTAAATAACTGTCATCTGTCACCTGTCAGATCCTAGTCTATATAAGGACCACAGTTAGCAATCATTCAGTACAATTACATTCTCATGTAACAACAACAACAAAAAATCATATAGTTTACATAAGAAATAATAAAGAGGATTGATTTGATTCTATTACAGAACTCCTTTGTGATCCTGAACACCAGTGAATGAAGTACAGTGTCTTACTTCTGCTGATGGATCTTACCTGTGATTGAAAGATCAACTCCACCTGCACCTTGATACTTTCCTCCAGGTTGGTCTGTTATAAATGTGAAGTAGTATTTACTTTGATCCTTTTCTCTCACAGTTTTAAATCTGAGAGTGCAGTCACTGTGTTCATCTCCGAGGTACTGAACTCTGCCTCTGTACTCTGGATCATCTGACAGATCAGGAGGTTCTGAACCAGATGTAACCAGCTCTTTAGTCCAGAAAGCCTTTTGGACTGAGTGACCACTTGGAGGTGTGTAAGTGCACTCCATGGTTAATGCAGACCCCTTTAGAGCACAGACAGATTTTGAGTTGTAATTCACAGCCCAGCCATCCTGAGCAACAACTCCTGCAACACAAAATACAGAAATGTGTAAATTATTACTGTTTGGGTCTCAGTCAGTAAAAATGCTGCATAAAGTCTCCACTTCGGCTCATTTCTAAGACTCTTCATTTCAGCTGAGTTTGAATGCTGTAATAAGCGGAGCTCATTTGGAGATAAAAACACAAAATAAGATGCAGTGGGGGAGGAGTCTGGAAAAGCAGAAATGAACAGATCAGAACCAAAAGATATGTGGACATGTGTGTGTGGTGATATATATTTATAGCAGAGGTAGTAGGTCTGAAGTCTTGACACTCAAGTCTCAAATCAAGACAGTGTAGTCTCAGGTCAGTACAGGCAAGTCTCAAGTCCCAAGTTGTAATCTTTGAGCTAGCTAGCCAACTAAACTAGCTCAGCCAACTGAAAACAACCACTAATTTGTGAACAGAAATTAAACAACAACGGAAACCAAAATGACTGAGCTCAGCAAAGTTTACAGAAAACATGGCAAAATTATGCTGAATGTATGAAGCTGAAGTTGACTTGTTATTTGCCAGCTTTCTATTAAAATTTTCCGTCTGCTGCACCATTTATGGTGGAACTGCAAATTCCAAAATTAATCTGGTGAATAACGAGTCAAATTCAGCCTCATGATGAATGCTGCCCTTATTTTACCTGCAGAAGCTGTAAAATTCGGTCAAATAGAGAGAGCTTTGTTTCTTTCATTTTGCTTTCATTAGGAAAATGCTCAGTTCACCTGGTTTCTCCAGTAAGACTGGAGTTTAAGTGCTGAGTGAGGGCTTATTGATGCTTCTCTTTTTTCAAGCTTATGGAGGCGAACTTGACTCTAACGCTTCAACTTGTCTTCCAAAATAAAATAAGCTGAGCATAAACATACATAACAGACATATGAGGATGTTGCTGTATATTAGATTTACGATAGAAAACGAATTCATTCACATGAAAAATAAGCGGCTGTATAGAGTCCTGTCTGCAGTCAGACTCTCCATGTTTCTTTCACATTGGGTCTTGAGTCTTTCTGAGTCATGAGACTCAAGTATGAATCAAAGTCCAAGTCTTTGGTGTTGGATTTTGTAGAGTCGAGTCTAAAGTCAAATTCATGGCAAATTCTGACTGGAGTCCAAGTCATATGACTCGAGTATATACATATATACACACACATGTATAGGCCCTACATATATATAGAAAGAGAGCTTACATAATGATGAGAAGTAACAGCACTGACTCACCAGGGATGAAGAGCAGAAACAGCAGGGAAACAGTCAGAGACATTCTGAGTGAGATCAGCAGTTCAGCCTATAGGATAATACATGACAAAATAATGTTTATTACAGAGTCGCTCAGACTTACCTGCCTACTGATCACCAGCTTCACCCTTCACCTGCTTATCATTTCCCATCTGCTATTTAAACCCCCATACTTCCAACACTGTTAGTAAAGTCTATTGCTTTGTAGCTGAGCTCTCATTTTCTGCATTAAAAGCCTCGATTACACGTTCATCCAGTCTCAAAGCCTGTTCGTGACAGGAATCAGCTCTTCCTTTTAGATAGATATCTGTCATTTTTGCTTTGCAAATCATGGACACAACAGGCATATTTTAAAAAACATGGTCCTGAATAATGCAATGGGCACAAAACAATGATAGCAGGTTCACTGTTTGCCATTTTTGAATAGTAAATTGCAAAGTGTGGACCATCTATGACAGACTAAACTTACCCAGTTGGTAAATGTGCAAATACATTTACAGTATCCAGGCAGATCCAGGCAAGTTCTCCCATTGTTTAGGATTTCAGATTCTGGATTCTGGATAAAAAACCTGGCATTTAACAGATGAACTGAATCAGGTGTGTTTGTGGAGCAAAATCAAACTGTGCTGGACAGTGGCCCTCCAGGACTGTGTTTAACACCTCTGTTCTAGATGTCTAGATGTCACTGACTGACAAGCCATACTGTAACTAGGTTCAGTTTTGTGTTAGAAATGGAAAGAGTTCTACACTGTAAAAAGTTGTTTGTCCGTTCAACCTAAAAAATGTACTTTATTTGGTAACAAGCAATTTGTGCTTTTATTCAACTCAAATACTTTCAATGAAAAAAGGCAAAGCATTTTTTTGTTTAGATAAACAAATGCAATATTTTACATAAAAAGTTTTTTTTTAACGACGTTTGACATTTATGACTTTAACTGAAGGCCCAGTTCTAATAGTCACAGTTTGCCACGGCAGTAACCATAAACAAAGGTGTTGAATCTCTTTCCTTGAGTCAATAGAGAAAATCAGGGATATATGGCCAAAATTATTGGGACATCTGACCATCACATCTATATGAGCTTGTTGGACATCCCATTACAAAACCATGGGGATTAATGTGGAGTAACTGTACCTCTTCCATTTTATCTCCCACCACTTCATCAGCCAAGGAGAAGCTAGAAGCGGGGCATGCAGGATTAGTTAATTAACATGCAGAATTATTATAATCTGAGATGATTACAATTATTTAAGATGACTGCAGTCATTTTCCACAGTTGTTAGATTTCACTGTCATATTATGCTGCGGCAAACAAAATAATAATGCAAATAAATAATGCAAATATATATAAAAAAAGAAAGCAGTAAATGCATTCCCTGAGATATCAGGGACATATGAAACAAAACAGTTTGTGCTCTAACATGTTTAGAGGGCAGTGTTGAGTAATGTTTGATTATTTATAGCTGATCCTAACATTTTTAGCAGGTATGCTGGCAGAATGAGTGTTTTTTTACTCTCATGAAGAAAATTTAGCTTTGTAGCTCTGTAACTGCTGACATTTGTGTATTTATTTGATGGTATAGCCAGTGTTAGCTATTAAATAAACATAACTTGCAAGAAAGGTGGCTAATCGGCCAAATAGGCCACTTTAGGCTTGTATTTTAAATAGTGAACAATGTTTTCTTGTTAAATAAACAAGAAAACACAAATTGTTGATTGCAATTATTTATGTATAGCCTTAGTGGCGAGGCATTGCTTGTGAAATTGAAGAAAAGAATGGCTGTAAAGCTAGTTTTAAAGACCTAGTCAGTTTTGTGCACAAGCAAACTAAAATTGCTTCTCATCTGCTCTTTGGAAATACTAAAGAATCTGCCCTGGCTAAGCAGAGTAGCAGATTAAAGACCAGTAAACCCAGCCAGTTCAAAGAACAAAAACACTCCTTTGCCAGACAAAGAACAAGGAAAATGAGCAATGGAAACAGGCAATGGCAATGAGAAGTCATGTATCTTCTGTCACAAAGGACAAACAGCTTAGAAGTCTGTATGTCTATTGAACAAAGACCACACAAAGAAAAACATAACTTCTTGAAGACAAAGCGCTTGTGCTTTGGATGTCTGAGATAAAGTAATTTGAGCAGAAATTGCTAGTGAAACTTCACTTGTTAGATATGCTCATAGAAACGTCCTTCCATTTTGCACATCAACACTAAAGATGTGGCTCTATCTAGTGTTTTAAGTGAAAATAAAAAGCAAGCCATCACTAGTGTTCTCCTCAAAGAGGAAGGTGAGTCTTGTGGTTGTATAGGGGTTAGTGAAGTGGACTGTGCTCTGACTATAGTTCTGGTTAAAGGTAAATCCATAAGAAGTAACCAGACAGTTGAAACGAATTCTTTCTTAGATCCTGGTTGTTCTGACTCATTCTGAGCTCATGCGTGATCTAAAGACAACAGAAAGGAAAACCAACATCTTGCTATGCACTATGTGGTTAGAAAGGCCAGTCACTATGCACAGTATCCCAGGGTTGGAAGTATGTGGCTTACATGAGTAGAGCTTTGTGGAGCTACACCAAGTTTTCTATCAAAAGAAAACACCAGTTAGAAGAAACAATATTCAATAAACAATAAAGAAAGATGGACTTACTTAAAGGAAGTGCGTCTCACTCAGATAGATGGAAGTGTTGGCCTCTTAATAGGATCCAATATAACTCATGCCATGGAAAGTCATTAGTAGTAAAGATAATGGCTCTTGTGTTCCATGTTCTCTGTATTTTACAGAAGGTATTTGCAGAAGGTCAGTATCTGCAGATCTAAGATTGTGTACTGGAACATAAACAGACAGACACTCTGTGATGAAAATTATGCTTTAAGGTCATTTAGAGCCTTAAAACTAGAAGCAGATCTATCCTGAACAATACAGTTAGCCAGTGCAGTTCCGTAAAACAGGAGTGATCTGATCTGTTTGTGTTGTTTTTATTAGTATCTGTGTTGCTGCATTTTGTATGAGTTGTAAGGGATGTACTTTTGTCTTAGGAAGTCCAGTAAGAAGATCATTACAGTAATCAAGTCTGCTTGTAACAACCACAAGAACAAGTTTCTCCACTTCACTTTGACATAGAAAAGGCCGAACTTTAGTGATATTTCTCAAATAATGGAAAGATACTTTAGTGATTGTGTTTACATGTGGGATAAAACAGAGCTGAGAATCTAAGATCACACCCAGTTTTTGTACTTTAGGGTTGGTATATGAAGCTAATGAACAAAGTTTCTCATAAAGCAGCTTTCTCTGAGTTTTTGTACCAACAGTACTTCAATTTTTTCATGATTTAATTGTAAAAAATTTTGCAACATACACAGTCTTGATCATCAGAAGGAAAGGAAATGTATAACTGTGTGTCATCAGCATAGCTATTTCTTCTGCAAAATCTTCTACTTGTATGTTAGATCTGATTGCTACAGGTTTACTCAAGGAAATTTTGCCAGAAATAACCAAGCCTATTCTGTCAGTAATAAGCTCCTCTCTTAGCCTTGGATACATCCCAAAATCTTAAACTAGCAGTACTTAGACCGCTGATTAAGAAAGCTAACCTTGACCCCTGCGAACTATCAAATTATAGACCTATCTTGAATCTCCCTGTGGCATGCGCCCGCCCCCCGGGCCCCGACGATGACGGCCTTGAGAGCTGGCAGGAAGGCGGGGCCTGAACATCGAGCGGCAGCGAACCCCGGCGAGGACGGCAGGGAGAGAGCCGCGAGTGTGGAGGGGGCGGAGCGCAAAGCCCGAGCTTCCCCGAGGGACGCGAGTCACGATAGTGATAGTGAGGAGGATGAGAACGATGGTGCCGGCCACGAGAGGCACCAGGGCAAGGAGCGAGTCCCAAGCTCCACCACCTGGGCCCCGCCCCCTGTTACGCAGCGAGGCCGCTCCACTACACCTCCCGTTTGACCCGGGCGGCTGAGCTGCAAGCTGGGGGCGGTGACGGGGAGGCGGAGCAGCGAGCTCTCGTTCCCTCTCGGCTCAGGTACTCAGGTGCTGCCCTTAATGAGAGCCAGCTGATGCTGATCTGGCTGGCAGTGTGAGCGCCTTTTAAAAGAGCTGAGAGGGAAAAAAGAGGGAGAGAGAGGTGTTGGTGTTGTGACAGACCCTGATCTGTCCTTCGACACACATATAACTAATATTACTAGAACAGCCTTCCTGCATTTCCACAATATTGCTCCTCAATACCTGAGTGAACTTCTCTCCTACTATGAACCATCATGCCTACTTAGATCACAAGGTGCTGGCTTACTACTAGTACCTATAATTAATAAAGTTACATCGGGGGGAGAGCCTTCTCATACAAAGCCCCCCAGCTTTGGAATAATCTTCCTGTTAATGTTCGGGACTCAGACACAGCCTCAATCTTTAAGTCTAGACTAAAAACGTACTTGTATAGTCCAGCCTGGTAATTAGTTTTCCCTGTCAGATCTAGACCTGCCAGAGTCTCTGCTGCTCTGCTAATACTGTAATCTGTGATCAGTCACACATTACAGAGCTAACTCTCTATGTGTTTCCTTTCTTTGCTGAGTTGAACAGCTGCCCATCCTGTGCGTCTGATGTTGTTGCCTCTTCTGCCTTGATCGGGTGCCCACTGCTCACCAGCCTTCTGGACCGGCTTGACCACCATTGAGCTTCATGCTGTACAACGCTGTGCAATCCTCACCCTCAAATGCTGCTGCTGCCGCTGCATAATCATAAACTAATCAAATTATCCATTGCCCCACCTGTTTTTCCTGTTTTATACTATAATACCTTATACTAACAATGTTTGTTATCCGGTGTCAACCAGAGGAGGATGTGTTCCCCTTCTGAGTCTTGGTTCCTCTCAAGGTTTCTTCCTCCGATTCTTCCTGCCCTTAGGGAGTTTTTCCTTGCCACTGTCGCCACTAGCTTGCTCATGGGGGCTTGGACCTGGATTTTCTTTCTGTAATGCTGATTTTTCTGTATAGCTGCTTTGTGACAACACCTGTTGTAAAAAGCGCTATATAAATAAACTTTGCTTGCTTGCTTGCTTGCTATGAAAATTTACATTATGCTTCCTAATGACATCGTCTAGAGGTAGCATATACAAAGAAAAAAGCAAAGGCCCTAAAACTGAACCTTGAAGGACTCCATAAGAAATATCAAATCCTTTTGATGAATGATGTGCCATTGAAACCATGAACAGCCTATTACCTAAATATGATATAAACCATTCTAAAACTGTGCCCAAGAGGCCAACCCAGCATTCAAGACGTTGGATTAAAATCTTTTGGCTAACAATATCAAAAGCTGCACTAAGATCTAATAAAACCAGAATAGAAGAATTTTGTGCACCAGCACTGAGCCTGAGGTCATTCATAACGCGAACCATTGCTGTTTCTGTACTATAGTTAGAACGAAAACTTGTCTGAAACTTCTGAAAGGTTCACATATTCATCAAGAAAATTCTGAAATAATGTTGAGTCTTCAGATGCCAACATGTGGGCAAGGAGATAATGGCAAAACTTCTAAGCAACTTGCACTGTAAAAAAAAAAAAACTTGTCAGATTCACCTAAAAAAAAGCTTCATGTAGTAACAAGTAATTGAACTAGTTTTATTCAACTAAAAGAAAATACATTGAATGAAAGAATTGTTCATTCAAAGTGTTTTTAGGTTGAATAAAACTAGCAAATTTACTTGTTACCAAGTAATTTTTTAGGTTGATCTGACAAGCTATTTTTTTACAATGTATGCTCGATTAGTCACCATTTCCAAATGTGAGCGTTGACTATTTTGGCTCTTCTGAAATTAAGAAAGTAGGACCCATGCTAAGATGTTATCTGGTTATTTTTACTTGTCTGGCATTAAGAGCTGTTCACATTAAAGTGGTAAATGCATTAAACACTGATGGCTGTCTTCATGCAGTGCTTAGATTTGTTGCAAAGTGAAGACAGGTAAAGACAATGCAGTCAATGGAAGAAACTATACACAAAAAGGCCTTACATGCTCTTCTTTGTGAAGGAAAGAGGAGACTGTTATCAAAAGCAGACCTATTGTATGAGTGTCTAATAATTCCAATGTCCTAGAGCCATTAATGCCACATCTGCTACTGCTGAAAATAAAACCCTCCATACCACTTGATTTATTGGCAGTACAATTTCTTTGGTGGTTGTGACAGTGTTGCTTATTTACAGCTAGAAATGCTTTACTTTCGGTATATTTAGGTAGTACGATTTTTTTTCCCTTTTTTCTGACTCCTTTATGTTTTAAATGACTGGTTCTGATCCTCCTTTCACTTCTTCTCCCTGTTCTGATCCTCTTTGTCTTGTCTCATCCCTCTTTCCCCTTCTCTCATTACATTAGCTGCTCCGTGGCTGACGTACTGTTACATTGCTAGCTCCGTATTGAGAACAGTCGTTGTGCAGTGTGACAATGGAAACTGAAAGTGTTCAAAGGAAATGTGCTGAGGCTTTGTGGGATGTGCCTCAGTAAACTGAGACCAAAAATGCATAAAGATAAAGTCTTTCCTTCCTTCAAATTCAAATTAAACAGTAGTTCCAATTAGTCATATCAACTCAAGAGCTACTCTGTGTTTAAAAACATTAAAAAGGGTTGAAGTGACACTGATCTTTCTTCCATTTAATGAGTCACTTAGGTTTTTCTGCAGTATGAGCAGCAACTGCAGCAGCTACTTTTGCCTTAGCTTTACCAAATAAAAATATGAAACAGTGGACTGGACAGAATGGAATACTGATATATATTTACAAGTAAAAACACAAAAATGGGCAATATTTAGAAAAAGCACTGATATTTCTTGCTGATTTAAAATTTTACAGATGTTTTTGTTGTGCTTGCTTACTGTCATCCCATATGTAGCTGCTGTAGGTGCATCCAGCATAAAAATAAGGCATTTCTTCATGTGTATATTCACTCTATGTTACTCCACAGTGCATCTGTGTTGTGAATTCCATTAGAGTCCCCTATTTGGATGTCTTATGTGGAATGATGCCAAATTATGCTAAAGTAAGAAATTATTCCAAAATGGCTGCCCCTTTTTTTAGAAAAACATTTTTTTTAAATGCTTTGTTTTAAATGACATCAACTTATCTGCACAATGTGAATTAAGATTTGAAGGCTGTTTGAGTATGTTGAGATAGGATTTGGGCATGTATTTGTGGAAATGGTTTAGGTGACTATTTACTTCCAGTGTTTGTTGCAAGTTGAGGCAACTGTGCAGACAAACCATTAAAAATAGTTGAAAATTTAGCAGCTGACTCTTCATTAAAAAACCGAGAACATATGGTGTGTTTAGGGTTTACAGCTTTAGATTGAAAGACAGACTCAGAAATAATGAGTTTATAATCAGAAACACCAATCTTCCAAATGGAGAGATTTAAGACTAAACTGCAGAGTAAAGACCAAATCCAAAGTATGCCTGTGATTATGAGTTGGGCTGGACACATCACATGTTGCACAAAATTAAAGGATTTAACGATGTTAAAAAATTCTAAGGTAAATCCATTTGTACCATCATCTACTGTCAGTAATTCCCCATCAGGCCACCAGATGTCTCTCTCACCTGAGTACTGGCCCTGCTTCCAGGATCAAGCCACCTGCACCTCATTACTTCTCTAATTAGTCTCACCTTAAATACTTCACAAATTCAGCCAGTTGGTGTGAAGTATTGCTAGACCTTGTGAGTCTAACTACTGAGTGTTTGTTTTGTTTGACCTGCTGGTATTTGAAACATCTGCCTGACTTTTTGGAATCTGCCTTTGATCTTCTGTCCTTTTTGCATTGTCTGCCTGAACCATTGGACTGATTTACTGTTATGATCTTTTTGCTCTGCCTTTTTTTACTACGAGTGTTGGATTGCCCTGTTAATAAACCTAAAAAATTAACCCCTCCCAACTCTCTGAGCTCATTCACTCCATCAGACCCCAGCCCCCTCCCCACCACAAGCCATCCACCAATATCAGGTCCATTTTCCATCCCAGACAAGTACAATGGAACTCCTGATTTATGGCAAGGCTTTTTGATGCAGTGTTCACTGTATTTTAGCCATTTGCCATCAGCCTCTCTGTCAGAGAACAATGCCTTAAGAACTGTATACCGTAATGGTGTTAATGAAATATTAAAGTCTGAAATGGCTTGCAAGGATGATGCTTTTACCTTAGATGGACTTAAACTTTTTAAACTGTCCATAAAATTAGACAACCTCATCCGTTCACGCTGGCGGGTTTCATCCTAAATCTCAACCCCAGCGCACACATTACTTCCTTCTTCAGAACCGGAGGATATGGAACTCAGTCAGGCCAGGAACACCTCCCGAGGAAAAACAAAGAAGATTTAAGGAAAGACTTTGCCTTGACTTTGTGGCATCTGTAAATTTCATTGACATATCATTCATTGCATTCCTATCCATTCCCCTCATCCCTTGTAAATCACCCCTTAAAATCAAGGGCATAGATGGCCAACCTATAGGCACAGGCATTATTACTGACACCTCCATCCCTTTGAAACTCACCTTTTGGCTTTTTCCATACTGAAAGAGTATCATTATTTGTCATGGACTCCACTGAGTATCTCATTGTGTTAGGATACCCATAGCTAGTCACCCATAACCCCACCTACTCTTGGGGCGCAGGAGATCTCATACATTGGAATCGTCATTGCCATGCCCACTGCAGCGAACGCTGGCTGAAACGAACACTGGCCGAAACATAACCTCAAGTTGAATGTTTACTTAAACTCATCAACAACCAAAAGCTAAAAGCCTCTTGGAATGCAGCTGCAAGGCTCGCCAAAATCCTGTGAACAACTCAAAGTAACAGAAAGTACATTTCTAATGTATACATCCAACCCAAACTGTAACCATTCGTTAGATCTCTTTTCAACTAAACTAGACATACCAAGAACGGGACTGATACGACAACCTGGACTGGAGATTTCAGTTTCCTAAATTCCCTGAGGATCTCAAGCACGGACCCACAGCACCCCCAAGGGGTGAAAACGAGGATTACCACGCCACCACCCAAGGACTGTTACGCACAAAGGATCCCAGGAAAACTCATTGATATGCATGCTCGACTATCAACTTTATCTAACCTCACGAGTGATGATGCTTGTATTTGTATACTCAGTTACTTAAAGTGTATTCATCCTTTCTTTGTCAGACGTTAGGAATGTGTGGGATAAATGTCTGAAGTTACCGAAATAACCATTTAAAGTAGTGATTTTAGACCAATATGCACCTAGGTTTTCTTGTCACTTATTTTATTTAGCCCTCTATATGGTTACTCTTCTCATTTATTTGATAAAGTCATTTGAAGTAATGATTTTACTGTGCTGGAAGTTCCTGCAACGGAAAGACACCCAGGGATTATCTATAAAATTGTTTCTGCCTTTGCCATAATTGTTCTCAGATAATGTGGGTAGAAACTACACGTAGATACCTAAAACGTTAGATTTGCAGGTTATGGATTTTAGTAACCTAATTGATTCGAAAACTGTTTTGTTTAATCGAATTAAACTTTTAAACCTAGAAGGAACAAAGGAGGGAGTTCCCTGGTAGGGCGCACAAAACCCCCACCAATCAGGACCAAGAATTAGGAATAGCTAATGACCCGTTAGGTGAGAGAACCTATCAACACCTCTGCTCCACCCCTGAAGGGAGGGGCCAACAGTCGGGCAAAACCGGCACGCAGTCCAACTTTAGTTCAGTTCGAACTCGCGTTCCAAAGAATTAGCAACTGCCAAGTCCATGCCAACCGCGGTTAGGAAATTAGAATTTAGAACGCTTATATCAGATCTGAAAGTTCGTGTCGTCTGTGTAGTGTCTTTGTTTGTACCTGTAAGTAACCCAACCTTAGAGAGGAAAGTGAAGATTTCTTTACGTGGCCAAGTAAGGAATTTCTTCAAGTTTCAGCTCTGACGAAGATAAGTAGTTGTTTAGGTTAGTAGTCTCGAAATTTGACTGTATCCACCATAGCCACCTTGAGTCAAGGCAATCCGGGACGGCAGACCTGAGATTCCCTTCGAACCACACCTCAATCTGCAGGCAGATTGACCCGAAGGGCCGCCTCGCTGTAGGCTACAGCCTCAAGAAGCAAGCCAGGATCCGGAATCCCTTCCTGGTCTACACCTCAACCGCCGAGCGGGTCAGCACCGAGCGACCACCCAGATTCCAAGCTCCATCATCGGGTAGTCGAGCTTCCTTGAGCTGGTCATCGACCGCGGTGCATCGCCTGTGCGAAGCCCCACCGAGCCTCCCGGTCCAGCGACGGAACGTCAGCGTGTGAGCTCCCGCCGGGTCTCAGGCGACCCATCTCAGAGGACCAGAAGTCCAGGTACCCGACTCCAAAGTAAGGCTCTCTTTCATTTGTGCAGTCAAATTTCGACGCTATTTTACTTGATAAGAATTCTCTTTTAGATATGCTGGTTAGGCTAAGTTAACCTATAGACTCTTTTGGTCCTTAAATTTCGAATTGCTTCCCAGGGAGCGCCCTCAGTCACCCCCTCATACCCGTTTAAACTGTGAAATAGGTTACGTTACCTGAGCCACTCCATTGTTTTGTTTATTTCTTTTCTTTTGTTTATTAAACCAGTTATCCAATTGTACTGTCATATTTAGCCAATAAAGTTTACTTTTGATTGAAGCATCCTCGGTATGAGTGTCTGTCTCTTCCCTTACATTGGTCTGTAGACTTTAACTAAATCCGAGTTACTCTGACTTCCTCTTAAGTTTAAGCAATAATAATTATACTCATAATTTGATTAAAATTGCAATAACTCCTACACCACTATCTGGCCCTTCCATGCCTAACCACTTGTATTGAGAGACCAGACACACTAAAACAAGTCCTGCTCCCTGCTGTATATTCTGACTTTTCTGTGTTTTTCAGTAAAACTAAAGCTGTGCAATTACCCCCTCATTGTCCCTGGGACTTTACTATAGAATTACTACAGAGGAGGATGGGTTCCCCTTCTGAGTCCTGGTTCCTCTCAATGTTTCTTCCTGTTTCTTAGGGAGTTTTTCCTTGCCACAGTCGCCACTGGCTTGCTAATGGGGGCTCGGACCCGGATTTCTTTTTGTAATGCTCATTTCCTTGTAAAGCTGCTTTGTGATAACACCTGTTGTAAAAAGCGCTATATAAATAAACTTTACTTACTTACTTACTAATTGCTGCCAGGTACCACTCCCCCTAAGAGCTGAGTCTACCCCTTTTCCATTCCTGAAACCGCTGTGATGGAGGAACACATCTAGAAGCACTAGAAAGAAGACACATCTGTCCCTCTACTTCTGCCAAGCCACAATTTTCACCAAATGTGATTCGCTTTCATGAAGGGGAAGAATGAAAATTGGCTTGTTACTACAAGCGGGCACTATGAATATATGGTAATGTTATACGGCCTGGTAAATGCTCCCTCCATGTTCCATTCATTCATTAATGAAGTACTTTTTCACATGCTTAACCAATGGGTCATTGTATACATAGATGACATCCTGATCAACTCTAACACAAGACAAGAACATATCACTCATGTCAGGCACGTCTTGAAATGAATACAACACAATCAGCTATTTGTAAAGCTGGAGAAATGGAGAAAATCTGTAATTTCCTTTCTAGGTTACATCATCAGTGCTCAGGGGCTACAGATGGACACTAACGAAGTGAACACTGTTACAGACTGGCCAATCCCTTCACTGCCAAAGAATTACAAAAGTTTCTAGGGTTCACTAACATGTACTGGAAAGTAATTTGTGGTTTCAGCTCAATTGCTGCCCCATTGACATCCTTATTACAGGAAAATCACAGTGGAATGCAGTGGAATGAGGCTGCCTATAGTGCCTTTTAGGAGCTAAAGTTCAGATTTACTACTATCGCCATCCTGAAGCATCCAGACCCCACCTTACCGTTCATTGTAAAAATGGATACATCTGATACAGGGACTGCTTGTTCCTGCCAGTTCCCCATCAAGACACCAAAGGCCTCTCTCTCATGAGTACTGGCCCTGCTACCAGGTTCAAGCCACCTGCATCTCATTTCTTCTCTAATTAGTCTCACCTTAAACACTCCCCAAATTCAGCCAGTTGGTGCAAAGTACCACCAGCCCCTTTGACTGTGATGACAAACACGTGTTTGATCCTCTGGAGTTTGAAACATGTGCCTGACTTTTTGGAATCTGCTTTTGGTCTTTTAAAAAGTTAAGCAACCCTGATTAATTACAACAGGAAAATTTCACCTCCGCATTTTTACCCATCAGTGCAGTGAAAAACCACATACACTCTAGTGAACACGCACACTAGGGGGCAGTGAGCACACTTGCCTGGAGCGGTGGGCAGTCCTATCCACAGCGCCCAGGGGGCAGTTGGGGGTTAGGTGCCTTGCTCAAGGGCACTTCAGTCACGTACTGTCGGTTCAGGGGGTCGAGCCGGTGATCTTCTGATCACAAGGCTGGTTCCCTAACCTCCAGCCCACGACTGCCTCCTTCTTGCATTGTCTGCCTGAGCCATTGGACTGATCTACTGTTATGACCTCTTTGCTCTGTCTTTTTTATACTACAAGTGTTGGATTGGCCTATTGTTATTAAATCTGCAAATGGATCCCTCACAACTCTCTAAGTCTACGTTGTCACATCTCCATGGCTAGTAATATCCCCTACTAGTAACACTTTGTCAAAATCAAATACAGTACATGGCAACAAATCTGAAAATTCTGATACAAACAGTACATTACAGAACAAAGAACTGCTTTATCTATTACAACTTTAAAGGCAAGCAGTTAAAAACTTGTAAATGCACCCGGAGGCTCAAGACAACAATTAAAACTCTTTTTTGAAAACTGCAGCAAGGCCGCTGCATAGTCCAAGTGGCACATTTCAGAGAGTTGACGGTTCTCTCCTATTTTAAGTAAGGTTTCAACAATAAACATAAAATCCAGACCATTCAAGGAAATAAATTATTCAGCATGAATGTGATGGAGCATGAATTAGTGCTAGTTTCACAGCAGAGCAATACTCCATCTCCCAGTGGAGATACACAGGAGATTTTCCCCAAATTATTCCAGTTAATACCTCCAGATCTGGAGAAATGCAGGGAAGTAGATCTGGATGCAGCCAAACACACTGGGCCTCCATAGAAAGCTGCATGATAGAATGGCTGAGTTGCCTGAGCATGCCAGCATAGAAAGCAAATTGGCGCAGTTCACAGAACGTCCATGACCGTTGATTAAACAGCTGCTTCAGCCGGATCAAAGAATCTCCTCTTCTTTCCATGTTTTCTCCGGCAGACTGTCGCCCGCAGCAATGAAGACAACAGATATCCGGGGGTAACATGAAGGGCGCAGAGCTTAGTGAAGGGTCAGTTTTGAGTTCTCAGATTCTCAGTCATGGATTCAAACCAGTGATTTTCAAAGACGTTTTATTAACATGAGGATGATTAAGAACCAGGTTCAGACTTGCTATATTTTAAATGAATGGAGATCAGACCCTTCACAGATCTATTCACTATTCACAGATCTTTACTGTAGTACTTTAAACATTGTAATACTGAACTCATCTCTCTTTCTCTCTATTCTCAGTCTAGTTCATTGACAGGATATGTAAAGTCTGAGGGGTTTCAGTGGTGAAAGCATTCGTTTTTTTTAGTCCGAAGAAAAAAAACACACAGGAAACCAACACACACACAGACCTACCCTGATAAAGAGGCTGAAACAATCACAGTAATAAAGGTAATAAGAATAATTCATTACATTTGTAGAGTACTTTTCAATATCCCAAAGATGTTTACAAAAGCTGAGAACAACATGAACACAGTAAAGGAGATAAGCAAGCATATAATGGTACCCCGTCTCGACTGTATGCCACGGCCTCGGAGCACAAAGTTTATTGTCCTGCATGCAAGACCTAACTAGTTTATCATTTCCTCAGATATTCTCTAAATGCACATATACTTTTATTTTAAAAATAAACCTAGACAAACTTTGTAACACAGTTGCTTCACAACTTAAAGATATAAAAATTCAAGGCATTTTAATACCTTTTTAAGACCTCAGCAAAACAAAAATAATGCAGCATGTTCAGGGAATGTGTTTGGGGTTGTTTGGGGTTTGTTATGCTGGAGACTCTGATAGTGAACAGCAGCAGTGGGAACTGCCATGTTTAGGGGTGTTTGTGCTTGAGCATTTGAAGAACTGAGGAGTCATGGTTGAGCACTAGAGCGGAGCAGATGTGCCATGGACTCTTTACCCCCAGGAAAACCTGAGGATGGGGGCGGGGGGGGGCGGGGGTAGGTCAACAGCTAACTAGAGCTATGTTTGCATTCTGACCATGTGTGTAGAGCGAAGCTGTGGCTGATACAGCTCAATAAAGCACCTGACTTGTAAATAGTTGAGCTCCTCTCCTTCCTTAGGACCAAACATTACAATAAGATCTTTTCCACCACACAGCAACACACACATTCAAAAGATTTTTCAAAAATGGTATTCAAAACCTACTGATATGAACTTTGAGCCAGATGTTTTTGGTCGGCAGACGATTCTGGATTAGTTACATGATGACTCAGTTTTAAACACAGTCTTGAGGCATTTTGCAATTTAATTAGGATGTCCTGATCTACTAATGTCTAGCTGCACAATTTAGGTAAGATTATGCTGAAATCAGTTCATTTCAATGTGTGCATAATGTGACATTCTGGACTGGCATAATGGGACATTATGGACTGATGTTTTTAGCAAACTTTTCAAAGTATGTGTGAACACTTTCTAGTGAGTTTAATGCTGGCTAATGATCAAGTCTCCTTGATTGATCTGATGATTTGGCTACCACTTTCTTTAATATACAGTTAGATGTTTTATATACATAGTATTCTACTCTTCTTATGTGAAATATCTATCTTGGTGTTCATGATTTAATTTCACACTGCTTTAATGTGTCTGCAGTAGCTGTTCCTTTCTCTTACCATTGAACGTGCTAATGTTTTTGCTAATGTCTGTTTTAACCAGAAATGGTGCACATGACCGGCGAAGCACAAAATTTAAGCTATTTTTCTCAAACTACTGTAAAACCCAGCCTTCCCACCTGAAATCATGAACCAATGTAATCAACGAACTGTGGGCCACTATCCTCTTACTATCTGGGGTAAAACATTGTTTTACAAAAGTTTGCATATCTGTTAAATACTTGTAGAGGCCTGTGACCATGGTGTGTTTTATATATCTGTATTATAACTGCTGTTCATGAGGCCTAAGAGTTTGTATGTATTGCAGAGTGACACAGAACCAGTAAAAAACAGTGAAAAACAGAGAGCTAAGCAAGTGATAAACTTACGAAATACAAGAAATACAAAAAATGTAGGAAGTATAAACAGTAGAGTAAGGAAAGAATGACAGCAGCAACAGAGGAGTACAGAGAAGAAGTAAAAGCAGGGAGGATCCATCAGCCGGAGCCTGGGACAGCCAAACTTTAGTTTATTTACTTTAGGAAATTAGAGCTAGTCTCAGTAATAGCTTATATCTATGCTGAACACAGTTACCACTAAATAGTGAATCTCAAATAGTATCGGGCTCCTACCACAAGCACTGTATCTGCAAAGCCAATAGCATTGTGGTTTAAATATTATGCATGTTTGGACAAAACAAAGCAATGTTTTATTTAAATTAGGATCAATAAATTAGGATGTATTAAGTGAAATCGATGTAGGCAAAGCTTAATGCTGTGGCCTAAACTGGTGTACGGATTTTAGATAATATTATATTTCGTGGGCTTCATTAAAGTTTATCTTTCACTCTCATTCATGATACATGATATGTAGCTCAAATTAAAGTGGTTTCAACTAATGTGATTCAAACTACCGTTGTCTGACCGAGCTGTGATGGTTTTGGGAAACAGTCTTTAATTGGATGTTCATCATTTTACGGATCCATTGTATTATGTTGGTCTGTTGTGTGTTGGCTCAGCGTAAAAGGTGTAATCTGAAACATGATGACTGATCTTACATTAGAAGATGGGGTCAAACAGAGCAGTGTATCCACTTGTGATGCTCACATGCTAGCCAGCTGGTAAAAACAGTAGATGGAGGCCTTGTTTGGGAATATAACATTAGCTAGTCTCAACAATGGCTTTTAGCTATCTTAATTCTGCAGTCCTCCACAACAATTGAATTGGAACAATTAGAATCTGTATGGTGGGCCTCCCACTACCCTGGTTATAAGCACAGTCTTTCACCCACCATTCTCAGTCTAAAGTTAGCTTCACATTTGAATTTTCTGTTCCACCTTAACACTCTGGTGCATTTAGGCACACAATTACATTTTAAGTAACATTTTGAAACCATTATTTCATAATTACATGAAACATAACTGCATTTCTGGAAATACATTTCAATGTTAATAAAGCTACTCATAAGTCTTTGTGTAAATGAAATACTAGTATTACTGTATTAAATGGCAAATTAAGATTTCATTTTGAGCCCAAAATTGCATATATGAGTGAGAAATTTTAATTATACTCTATATGGCCAAAAGTATGTTAAAATCTTATAAATATTTTATAAATATTATAAAATCAAGTACATAGCCATGCAATCTCCATAGAAAAACACTGGCAGTAAAATGGATCATACTGAGGAGCTCAGTGACTTTAAATGTGATACTGCCATAGGAGGCCACCTTTGCCACAAGTTAGTTTGTGAAATGTTTGCCCGGCTAGATCTGCCATGATCAACTGTCAGTGCTATTATTGTGAAATGGAAGCATCTAAAAGCAACAACAACTCAGCCACAAAGTGAGAGACCATGCAGAACTGGGCCAGCAAGTGTGTAAAAATCACCTCTTCTCTGTTGCATCACTCCCTACAGAGTTCCAGACCAACTCTCAAAGCAACATCAGCACAAGAACTGTGTGTCAGGAGCTTCAGGAAATGGGTTTCTATGGCCGAGCAGCTACAAAGATGCCTAGGATCACTATGCACAATGCTAGAGTGCACATCACCATTGGACTCTGGAGCTGTGCAAGTGTGTCCTCTGGAATGATAAATCATGCTTCACAATCTGGAAGTCTGATGGATGAATCTGGGTTTAGCAGATGTCAGGAGAACGCTATGTACAAGAATGTGTAGTGCCAACAGTAAAGTTTGGTGGAGGAGGGATAATGGTCTGGGGCTGTTTTTTAGGGTTAGGGCCCCTTAGTTGAAGTGAGTTAATGTTAATTCTACAGCATTCAGAGACATTTTAGACAATTATATGCTTTTAACTTTGTAGTAACAGTTTGGGGAAGGCCTTTTCCTGTTCCAGCATGACTGAGCCCCTGTGCATAAAGCAAGGTTCATAAAGACATGGTTTGATCGGTTTGGTGTGGAGGATCTACAGTGGCCTGCACAGAGTCCTGACCTCAACCCCACTGAACACCTTTACGATGCACTGGAACATCAATTGTGAGTCAGGCCTTCTCGTCCAACATCAGTGTCTGACCTCACAAATGCTCTTTTTATTGAATGGACACAAATTCCCACAAACACACTCCAAAATCTTGTAGAAAAAACCGTCTCTGAAAGGTGGAGTTGTTGTAGCTGCAATGGGGGCAACTCCATATTAATGTCTATGGTATCAGGATGGGATGTTCAACAAACTCATGTAGACGTGATGCTCAGGTGCCCTTATACTTTTGCCCATATTGTGCACAAATACATTGTTATTTTGCATATTACATTTTTATTTTAATTTTGCTACTGATGTGCTGTCATATTTAGGTACTGTAAGTGGAGTAAATGTAATTTTTTACTTTAAACCTCTGCCAAACACACCATGAAACATTCCATAGAAGCAATGAGTACAAATGGTTGTAGCTGCTCATTAAATCTTAAGATAAAGTGGCAGAACACCAGAAAAAAACATGAGCATAGTAATGTTGGACAATATGCAAAGCGTGATGAGTGTTATGTGTCTCAGTCTGAGTTTGTTTCCTGTTCTGGGGTTGACGCTTAACAAATGCCTCATAGTAATGCTTTCTACTGCATTGCTTAATTTCTCTGCATAATGCACACCATTACAGTAACAGTGTAATTCCTTGAATTTATCATGCCCATCCAGCACTGTTACTGTAATGGTGTGCATTATGCAGAGGGGCTTGTTTAAAGGAAAGTCTGCTCAATTCTAAAATCATTAAGCGTATTTCCTGCCGTCATTGAGCGACGTTAATCACCTGATCCCAAAAACAAATGCAGAGAACAGAGGAGTGTCATCGGTTTAATCTGTCAAACTGTATGAGGTTAAACTGTGTTGCTGACCCCTTCGTACATCTTCCTTTTTTATTTTCATCCTTTCTTTTATCAAGCACACAGCATACAGTAGTTCTCATTAGTTGAGTTTAAAACTGTATTACTTTGAGGAGCCACTCCACATTTAAGAGCATCATTTAGGAACTTCCTGCCATTTCATCAATCACTTTTTTTCTGTAGACAGATACATTTGCTTTAGCATAATAAAAATGTATGTTTTACCATAATGAAAATCTGACCCATGCCCAAAGAGTAGGGTGACACTGATCCATTATTGCGTTTCCATCAGAATCATCATGTTGGTTAAGGTTGAAAGTTCAATGTCAATTTCGTGAAAGCAGCTCCAAATGTTTGCCACAATGATGCTGAATGTACTTTCCTTTATGGCTGACTATAAGATGAAAATCACCAGCTTGCACAGCTGGCAGTAATGACAGTGAAAATACACTGATTTATAATAGAGCGCAAGACCATTTAACGGGCACCCCAAAGTGAACTCTCTCACGTGTCCTGCTCCTCAACTTCTCCTCACAGCTCACTGCTGTCTCTATAAGAGGTAAGAAATATTCCAAACATTCCCAACATAATTTTTGACATGTATTCTTAAAGTACACCTGGTTAAAAACACAGCGTAAAAACTTTATTTTTTAGAGCACCAAAAGAAAAAAAAAAAGATCAGAATTTGATGGTTATAATGAATTTGACAACACAAATATAATAATTTCTTAAATAAATTTTCATGTAGTCTCACAAATGATGATATATTAGGAGAATAATATTTCTACTAATTCAGCATTCATTTTAACTAAAAGCTTAAATAACTCGCTTTCTTCTTTATCACCAATCTCTATCAGACCTGCTGCTTCAGGCCTGTCGGTCTTCTTCAGCTTTTTTCTCTCTCTCTTTCCTCATTTGTGTTTAATAACATATTATTTATACTGAACTTAGATTTACAACACAAGCAACAATGTGACATCAATCAATGGCAAAAATCTCACTTGACTTGCCATCTACAGAGGTGCCAAGTCTTAATTTCCATCTACAGGTTGAGGAATTGAGGTATATAAAACTGTGTTATGACCAACATGTGACCTTGCGACCTTTCCACTGATATTAACTTATACAAACAACAATATATGGCTAAATCTAGTGGGACTGTTTTTAAATACTGTGATCTCGGCGTAGAGTAAGTCGTAGGGAACATTGCACTGTAACCCCTTACAAGGCCAGGGCTGTTAGGCCCAAAGTTGCATTACACACTTCTATAACCTAAGAATAGCTCAGCCAGTCTGCACTTCAGCGCTTCTGAAACAGCCAAGATAGCACTCACTTCTAGCCATATGCTGTCTGTTCAAAGTAGACAGTAAACCCACACAAACTAACCCACAGCCCAGCACAGAGTGACGCAAATCACGCATATACACATCCTGAACTAACAGTAACAGTAACTGAGCTGATATATGTCTGCTTTTGAAATAACAGAGAGAGAAAGAGAAATAATCTTACTTCAGTCCTTCTTGCACAACAACAGACTCAAACGAATCCAAATATCTTGCTTTTATTTTTCAGGGCACCCAAGGAGAAAGATCTCGTGAAGTGAGCCAGTTATTCGGTGTTTTACTGATAATTTGTGCAAGTGAGTCTTTTTGCAGAACTGAAAAAGTCTTTATAAAGCGTAAATACTGTGGTGTCGGCGTAGAACAAGAAGCGGGGAACATTGCACTGTAACTCCTTATAAGGCCAGGGCCTGAATCTGAATGACGGAAAGTTGTTTTAGGCCAGTGGATGTTTGTTATCTGGGAAGCGATAACAACACCTCTAAAAGCTCCCTCACAGAAAGTTATTACATAGAAAGGTTACAAATACACTGCCTGATGTCTGAGACATTATTTTATGATAGTTTAGGCTTTGTTAAATGTGTTTTAATCCACTCATGGCAGAAGGAGACATGCAGGGTGTTGTGACGCAAAATACTTCCCAAAGAATTCTTATTTTTTCAGATTGACCACTATTTTACCATCATCAACATTACATATAGAAGCTCAGAAGGCATGTGTAGGGTTACTGGTGGTTTTGGATAGTAAATGAAATAGTCATGGTGACCCCAGTTCCTAAAAAAGTCTGTAAGTTTCTCTACAGTGAACCAGTCTCACACCAAACCACTCAGAATCACTGTTTATATCTCAACCACTGAATTATTCTGAAATTTTGAAAAATTGGAGGAATTCCCCTTTTAGACACAACGCCATTATAACAGCGGTAAATTGTCAGCATATCAATGTTGGACATTATCACATTTTTGTTTGGTAATGAGTTATTAAAGTTTTATGTATCAGTGTTAGTTTTCCCCTGTATTCAGATCAATGCTGAATAAACGCCTCATAGTTGTGGTCACTGCTTGTAGCCCCCCAACACACACCCGCAGATTCATCAAGCCCATCTAAGACGACAGTCGCTTCTGTATAATCCTGTATTATTGTGTGGCTCACTGCAGGGGGGCTTATTTGAAGGAACGTACCTATAGGAGCTGGTATAGGCAAGACTTTCTACTGACAGACACATAATGGGAGCTGTGAGACCCAATCAGATTCCACTTTGCTCTAACAGACGTCTTATTGGTCCAAGCAGAGTTTCACAGACATTTCTACAGTCTTTTAGTTCCACATTTCCATTAGAAGACGGGCATCACAAGATACTGATGTCTGACTACACCTCTTAACCTAATGGCATCAAAAAGTTCAATTTGCAGACTGAACAACAAAGATACGAAGAGTGTTTCCTACCTTCATTAAGCGACGTTCATCTCCTGAACCCAAGGAACGAATGTAGAGAACAGGAAGAGCTTTTGCAGTTAAACTGTCAAACTGTGTGAGGTTAAGCTGCATTGCTGCCTCTTTCACACATTCTTCCTTTTTCGCAGACGTGGTCTTTCCTTCCTGCCTTCAAGTACACATACAGCATTTTTATTAGTTGAGCTAAAATTGTATTTGTACTCATTGCTAAAAAGGCAGATAAGAGATTTTAAAGGTTCCCCTTATTTTAGCACTTACATTGTTTTCTATAGGGTAGGCCGTATTTTAGCAGCTACATTTGCTTTCACAGACAAAAAAAATGCAAGAGGTTCACTGAGGACTGGACAGAATGGGATTCTGAGGAACGTTTATAAGTAAAAACACAAAATAATCAGCATGTAGAAGAAGTTTTGTCTAGTTCAGTGCTATGATTTCCTGTGCCTGGAGTTCAGAATTAGTCTCAGGCTAATATGCTATGAGGAAGGAAAACAGGGTTATTATAACTCAGCACTGACTTTGGTTTCTACTTCACATTTCAGTCAAATAGAGCTGCAGCACAGCATACGTAGATTTAGTGCTTAGTTTTCAAGCAGAAGATTTGACACAGATAGGTTTGCTTTAACTATTCTAATCTGCTCTCTCTCTCTCTGCATGCTGGTTTGTGGTTCTTTCTCTTGTGAGTGGCCTCTGTGGTGATTCAATCTGCCGCAGGGCCTGATGATCCGGTTCTACACAGTGACCATAAACTGAGTCCATCCCCCATTACTGTCTGGTTTGGTTCCACCACCTCACAAGAGCCAAATTCTGATAATTTTTCCCATTTTTCACAATTTACTTTAAATGCTTCAGATCATCCAACCACTTTTAATATAAGATGAAGACAACACAAAATGCAGCTTCTAAATGATCATTCCATTTATTGAAGATTATTCAAAGCCATTCAAAACTACCATGTGAAATAGTAATTGCCCCCCTGAACCTAATAACTGGTTGTGCCACCTTCGGCAGCAACAAATGCAATCAAATGTTTGTGATAACTTGTGATGAGTCTTTTACATCACTGGGGAGGAATTCTGGCCCACTCTTCTTTGCAGAATTGTTTTAATTTGGCTACACTGGAGAGTTTTTGAACATGACATGTCCATTTAAGGTCTTGCTAAAGCATCTCAATGGGATTCATATCAGGACTTTTACCCTACCACTCCAAAATCTTAATTTTGTTTCTTTTGAGCCATTCAGAGGTGGACTTGCTTGTGTGCTTTGGATCATTGTCCTGTTGCAATACCCGACTGAGCTTAAGCTTTAGCTCACAAACCGATGGGCGAAAAATCTCCTTCAGGTTTTTCTGACAGAGAGCAGAATTCATGGTTCCATCAATTATGACAAGTAATTCAGGTCCTGAAGAAGCAAAGCAGCCCCAGACCATCACACTACCACCACCATGTGTGACTGTTGATATGATGTTCTTATGATGGAATGTGGTGTTGGCTTTACACCAGATGTAACGGGACCCATGTCTTCCACCTATAACTCATCAGTCCAGAGAATATTATCCCAAAAGTCTTGGGGGTCATCTAGATTTTTTTTGGCAAAAGCAAATGAGCCTTTCTGTTCTTTCTGGTCAGCAGTACTTTACACCTTCTCCCATAAATGCCATTTTTGCCCAGTGTCTTTCTTGTGGAATTGTTTATCTGGGTTCTTATGTGACCTCCTGGATGAGTCATCGACATGCTTTTGGTGAAATTGTGGTAGGTTGGCCACTCCTGGGGTTCACTACTGTTCCAATTTTTCTCCTTTTGTGTTTAATTGCTCTCACTGTGGTTCACTGATTACTGAAGGCTTTGTAACCCTTTCCAGTAGATTTCAAAGACTTTTTTTCCACATCTGTATTTGAATCTCTTTAGTACGTGGCATCATGTGCTGCTTTTTGAGACCTTCTAGCCTGCTTCATATTGCCAGACAGGTTCTGTTTAAGTGATGTTTAGATTCAACAGGTTTGTTTAGTGAAACTGAACCCAACGGTGAGCTGGTTGATTTAGTAGCTAAGAGGGCAATTACTTTTCACATAGGCCCAGGTAGAGCTGAACAGCATTTTTCCTTCAATAAATTAAAATCATCATTTAAAAACAGCATTTTTGTTTACGTGGGTTATCTGTCGAATATTAAAAGTAATTTGATGATATGAGACATTCAAGTGTGGCAAATATGCAAAATATAAGAAATTGGGAAGGAGCTAATACTTTCTCACAGTACTGTTTGTCATCTGTTAGTTTGAGAATGAGCTGCAGAAACTTGCAGTATTTTTAATTAGTTTGAACTGTTTACAGATCCATAATAACAAACATTTAATTATGGAGCACATCACTCAGCTACAGTTAGAGCTCTCTCTCTCTCTTCTCAGACTTCATTGGGAGGATGTGTTAAGTCTGAGTGGTTTCCATGGTGACAGTTAGTCAGTGTGAGTTTTTCACAGTCTGGAAAAAACACAGGAACTAACAGAGACACACCCTGGTGAAGAGCTTGAGGCTGAAACACTGTCCAAAGTGGAGACGCTGCTGTAGCTTAAAGTCTATCAATTTCAGCATCTACAAAACACTCATCAGTACAAGTGGATTCACTCACAAACAACACTAAATTTATAAAGATATAAATGATAAATAGAGCCCTAGCCCTATTAGGTGTGTTTTTTCCCTGTTTTTATCAGTTCCTCTTTCAGTTGTTGTAACTTTAGTAAATATTGAGACAGCCACATGTTATATGTTGTTTTTGTTTCAGAAGACATGTGGCTTCTCAAATATGTAATCACCTGCATTGAAAATGCCAACAGAAGTTTGATATTTTTATGAAACTGGACATGTTTTGATCAAAAATTTTACCAAGTGCCTGTTTTTTTTTACTTATTTTTGACTATCAATTAAAAAAAAAAAAATCAATGCACAGCTTAGATGTCAATTAGAGAGTTTTAGAATAAAGGGTCTATGAGTGGAAAATATAAGAATTTTGATGATTGTTCATTACATGGCTTATTACTGTGACAAAGTATGTGAGTAGCATCAGGCGGACTTATTTTTCTTAATATTCTCACCTGTAGGATACATACAGATTGCTAAAACTGCATGTGACAGACTGACACTGCAGGTCAAGCCTTTGGGTTTTTTGTTCAGGGCCAATATGGCTAATATTCCAGCTAATAAAACACTGTTTTAGTACACTGGGTGTTTATTATCAGCTGCTTATAATAGCAGTTACTCTTATAATAAACAGTCCTCCCACAAAGTGATTAGATAAATGGTTTATTTATAAAACACACAATAAAGAACTATGTACAAAAATATTAAGTCGAAATCTATATAAATAAAATGGTACAAAAAAAAAGAATGTAAACTGTATACACAAACAAAGTGCAAAGTCTTTTTTCCTTCTGGGAAGGCCTAGGGAGATGTCATCTGGGAGTGCCATTTGAAGAAGCAATTCTTTGCAAGAGAGCCACATAGTGGCACATCCCAGTGTTTGCACTGCCATGAGGTGTCACTTCTTTGTCTCTCCTTCAAGCATTGTTTGCACCTTTTGCGCCCATCCATCCTCTCAATCTTGTGGCCTGGCGCTGGCGAGGGTGGTAGACTCTTCAGCTCAATGTTGCACAGCTCAGCACACAGCCTTTTTCTGAAGTCCAGGTGCATCATTGGGGTTTGTGATCTGAAATTACAGTGCTCTTTGTATAGGAGGTATGAGTTAATGATTGCCATGTCTAGAAAAAGGAAGAAAAATGTCTTGTACCACCTGTAGGTCTTCCTCAGAGTGGTGTAGTTCTGAAGCCTTTGGTTGGACAAGTCAACTCCACCATGTATTTGTTACAGTCTCTGATTGCCTCAGGAATGTGAAATTGTTCGACCTGCCATGTTCCATCTGCTTTCTTTTGTCTTCTGGAGACCACATTCCCAGCAAAGGCTTTGTGGGCGGTGGAGCACATGGAGACTTCTTTGGTGTCCAGCCACTTCACAAATAGTAGTGCACCATCCCTGATCCACCTCAGGCTGCCCTGCTCAGATTTTTTTTTGTCAGAGAGTTGACTTGAGTTTTTGGGAATCCTATTCTGTTGTCTCTGACTGTGCTGCAGGCACCAAACTTCATTTTGAAGAGGTCCTTGAACAGAGTGGGACTTGTATAGAAGTTGTCACAGTACAGAATGTATCCAGATCCAAGAAAGCTGGGTTTCATGAGGTAAACTACTGAATCGTAGCTGAGACCAAGGCCAGTTTTGTAGATGTCTTTGCCAGTGTAAACTGTAAAGTCGCATGTGTATCCATTTGCCGAGTCACACAGGACAAACGGTTTATAGCCCCATTTGTGTGGTTTGTCCTTCATGTACATCTTCAGTCCCGACCTTGCTTTTGTTGGAACCAACCTTTCATCAATGCAGACATGCTTCCGTGGATGGCAGAATGCTTTACAAGCAATCTTCATACTGTCCATCAGAGGCCTGATTTTTCCCAGCCTGTCGTACTCTGCGGTTCCCCTTTTGGCGTTATTCAGGCTATCTGAAGCTGGGTCATTGATGTGCAGGCTCCAGCTGATGGCCTAGAACCTGTCCTTTGTCATCACTTTCCTTATAAAAAGAATCTGCCACACATTGTCCATCTTCCAGTAATCTTTGATTGAGGGACAATGAACAATGCCCATGAACACAAGGATTCCACAAAAGTTGAGGAACTCTGTAAATCCCACAGGTTGCCATTTATATTTCTTCCCCTTTATTTCAGCTTGTTTGTTAGTATTGTTGCACATGGTAGCCATCACCATCCTGGGAAAAAAAGCTGAAAAAGCTGTAATCTTGTGTAAAGTCAAGTAGTGACCCTGGAGTGCGGGCAGGACAAAATTTATGCTGAAAAGGCTCGGTATCCTCTTCATCCTCATTCATCCACCTCTCTGGTCCTTGGATGATAGGTGGAGTGGGGGTGCTTGCTCGCCATACTGGAGGACTGACCTGTTCTGCAGATGTAACACAAGAGAATGAAGCCCTTCTCTTTCTATTCTGAAGAGAAAAGTTTGGTTGGGGCTTTGGGGCTGGTCTCTTAGAAGCAGTTTTTCTTTCAGGCCTCTTTGGCTTCTCCTTTTTTGCCTCACTTTCTTCTTCCGCAATCATGAATAAACTTCTCTGTACAGAGGGGGCTTTCCTTGGAGAAGTCCTTACAGGAACAGCAGATACGGCAGAGGGTCTTCTGATGTTCTTCCTCCTTACTATTGCAGGCGCAGTGGAGGGGGCAGCAGCAGGCTCAGTGGCAGTCACAGCAGATGATGTTGATGGTTGTTCTCTATAATAAAATAATAGAAACTATGTCTTAGTTTGTTTACTTCTAATATATATCTTGCAACATTTGCCCAGATATTCCCCAGTAATACATACCCATCAGGCTCACTGGCTGAAGTGCTTTGCAGAACAGGACGAACAGGAGGCTTCACAAACTGTCTGTATAAATAAAAGGAATGATATGCACGAAAGAGCAAGTTCAGATTCTTGAACAAAGGTCAATTCTTTAGGTGTGAGAGGGGTGTTGGTAAACACACACACAAACGGCCCCCAACTCCTCACCTGCTCATCAGGTGTGAGAGGGGGGTTGGCAAACACACAGACAAACACATGCACACAAAGGCACCAAGCAGGAACGGACACAATGGAAATGCACGTTTTACATGTATTCACAAGTATTAGTCATATAAACAGTACTACAGGAAAGAAAAACTCTTACATGAATTTGGGGTCGTCCTGTGCAGCATCCATTCCATGGAAAAACATCCCCTCATCATCTGAAAGTCCACTTTCAAAGCCAGATCCATCATCTTTTTTGCTCAATCCAAAAATCTCCTCTATCACCTCCTCAGTGGTGTACTTCTTTTTAGGTGGCATATTAGAAATGAAGCAAATATGAACAAGTAACTTTCCTCGCAGCAGCACACTCAACGCGTCTTCTAAAGACATGCTTAGTAAACGGCTACATTAAAGCATTCTTGAGTTATAAAGCTGAGAAGACAAGGTGTGATGTGATGCAAAATCCAATCAATCAATCAATCAATAAATACTGCTGTATTTATAGTCACTGAAACTGTTCAAGCCAATGGAACATTCTGTGAAAACATCTGTCATTACAGTAGACATCAGTAGTTGGAGGGTTTCTGGCAAACTGATTGTAAAGAATTTTAGAAGCTTTAAATATGACTTGCTAAATATCACTTCCTTCCCTTCCATACTTTCATCCATGAAGTGTTTTTGTGTGTGGAGGTGCTGAGACTGAATCACAGACTGTGCTATAGAGCCCAAACTGCCGAGCTCAGAATCAGCACCTTAGACAGCACTCTTACTCCACACCTGTGCTTCTCTACAGACACGTCTTAGATCAGTACTGCCATCTACAGGTGGAGATCTGTAATGACTCCAGCTGCTGGAGCTCCTCTACACTGCAGAGTGTAGTGTTTACTCTGCATTAACCCACTAAATCAACTCAACAGGTAAGAAACAACCTTCAGGAGTTTAATCAGATGAGTTACAGCAGCACAAACACTAAACTGTGCAGTTCAGCTTCACTCCAATAGCTTTAACAGCTCACCTGGTGGTCATCTTCCTCCATCATTCTCTTCTTCCTCTTGTTCCTGTTTTCAGAACAGACTTAAATGTTTAATTAACTTCAAATATGCTTTCTGTACACTGTAGTTTTGCTGCAACTGATGCAACTAGACTGACCACTTTTTCACTAGAGGGACTGATGGACACTGAGATGCTCTTTGGGCCATCTAGAGGTAGAATGACACATTACATGTTATGGAGGTGCTCTGTTTGAATAAGCAAACTATATGACTCAGTATTACAGAATCCTTACAGATCCTTACTCAAAATCCTAGCATGTCATCATGTGAAATCGGACAAAACAGCTTCTGTAAACCAAAAATACAGGACTTAAACAAGTCCTGAAACAAAGCAATTTGCCCCCATCCTGCTGTAGTTCTTCTAAGTTACATTTTTTTTAAAAGGCAAAATAGGCATCCACCATAGCTAACATGACAGATAAAACTATATTGGTCAGTGCTTTCGCACTTTTACCTCATATTTTGTAAGGATGGCTCTGGATACACGAACATTAACTTGAAATGGAGCACCCCCATTATCTCCAGCTTGAGCCTTTCCTCTTTCAGTGCGCCAGCAGATCAGACAGTGGCCTTTAAAGGTACACACACACACCTTAGATTTTTGTACATAGTTCACCACCTGGCTACATTTGTTTATTTTCTGAGTCTGAATGAATGAATATGTACTTACATCTGACATTCAGAGTGACCTCAGGAGAGTGAAGGTTCTGACCCAGTACAGCACAGTGATACCTGCCTGCATCCTCCCTGCTGACCGGCTGCAGGTGGAGTTGGTCAGTACTGGAGGATAAACGATGTCCATTTCTGTACCAGGTGGATGTTGGTCTTCAAATCAAAGTCTTTTTACCCCCTTGCGTGTTTTCTGTAGACAGTGTTGGTGATCAGCTGACCAGCAGCTCCATTTTCTCACACTACAACTTCCTTTGTCTCTGAACACTCAGAACATGACTCCTCTGAGTGTTAAAGCACACAAAACATTATCAGTTAGAGATTAACTGATCCTGTTCAGCATCAGTGACTGAGGAAGATGAAGATGAAGTAGACTTTTCCTTCCAGTGTCCAGCATTAATGTTGATGATAAACTCTTTTCACTTGTGAAGGACTTTTAGTCGGTCGCTCTTCACTGATTGGTCAGTTCGCTCGTGCTATTTGCTCTTCTTACAGCAAATGCAAAAAAGTGCTGCTCATCTCCTCTCAGAGCTGCTTCAGGATCAGATTCCTCCCTGTTTTATATCTCAGTCTCAGAATCAGATCCTAGCACAGCAGTGCTGCTCTGACAGGCCTTGTGAAGATCAGAACAGCACTGCACAAACACACTCATTAGCTGTAGTGATGAATGGAGCTGAGCTTTAGCTTTAGCAGATGGAAATATGGAGCTGATTCACAGTGGACTGGACACAATGAGATTCTGACCAACATTTAAAGTAGAAACACTACATGAGCAGCATTTGGAAAGAGTGATGTTTAGTTCAGAGCTGATGATGTCATTTCCAGTGTATCTTAAGTAGTATCACCTGTTTCAATAACAATTTTAAGATTCCCTCGTCAACTTGGCCTCACTATCTCCCACTGAGGGAATATTTCAAAACCACAACATTCAATTTGTTGGGCTTTAGGTAGCTAAATAATTAACCTGCTATCATCATTAGCTTTCTAGTTCTACAAGCTGAAGTTTGAATGACTAGCAACAAGAACAATTATGGCACTGCAGCACAGTTCTACACCAAAGTTCATAGTCAGATAAAGCAATTTTTTCTAAAATTTTATGTATGTTTAAAGATTAGCTCACTGAAGCCAACATGCTGAGGGGGAGTGTTGAAAAATCTGCTCCCAGCTGTTTCCTCCTCTCCCACTGCTGCAAGTGCCATTTGAAATTTAGGTGTGAGTGTTGAGTTAAAGTGTGGTTGAGGACAAGTTAATAAAGAAGTATTGAAACAGGGCTGCAGTCTCATTTAGGTTTAGGATTAGGAAGAAGCAGTGGCTCAAACAGGCCTCAGCACAGCTCACATTTCTATCAAGCAGAAATCACACTTACACATTATTTCAAGATGCTGTATCAAATGCTTAGCAGGTAAATATGAAGCTCTTATGTTTTAACTGCTCATCTACTTACAGGTTCAGTCTCCCACACCCAGGTTAAACCAAATCCTAGACTACAAAGACTTTATAATAGATATTCACCATTGGTACTGCAATCCGAGACTACGCTTAATCCACATCTGAGGAAATCAGCCTTTAATTACATGAAATAGTTTACTTTGATAAAACCTAATAAACTCCTGATGATGGGGGGAGGTTAGGGAACCAGCTTTGCGACCGGAAGGTTGCCGGCTTAATCCCCTGAGCCGACAGTGACTGAGGTGCCTTTGAACAAGGCACCTAACCCCATCTGCTCCCCAGGGCTGCCCACTGCTCTGGGCGAGTGCGCTCACTGCCCCCTGGTGTGTGTCTTCACTAGTGTGTATGTGATGTTTCACTGCACGGACAGATTGCAGAGGTGAAATTTCCCTGTTGTGGGACTAATAAGGGTCTCTTAATCTTAATGATGATGTTAGAGTTGATTTATCATCTTCTGTTGGTTTATACTGCCATCTAGTGGAATGTAGTTATAATTACATGCACACTACTATACAGTACTACAGGGAGATTCACTCGAAAGAAGCCTCGAATATTCTGTAATAACTCTCTCTAGGAGCAACGTGCAATGTGTTCCTCAGTATATGGAGCTTCAAACAAGCTGGGATGCCCCTGCGTCAGAGCAATTAGGCAGGTGCCAGACAGCTGTCACAACGTTTAGCCTCCATTTCCAGCGTCCGGGTGCAGACCCCATACCCCTTCATGTGTCTGGCAGAAAACGGAGATCACTTCCAGCATCACATGCAATGCAATCGATTACACATACGTCAAGATATGTAGTGTTTTTTTTTTGGTTCAGATTGCTTCATCCAAACGGGAGTTACAACAGAATATTCAAGGCCTCGTTCGAGTGAATCTCCCTGAATAAGGCCCATCACTGACTGACTGATATCTGGAGCAAAACCATCAAAGTCCAAAGCGAAATCCGACAGAGCAAACAAGGGCCAAAAAGGGTCAAACGGCACAGGAGGCATAAACAGGAAGAACACTCAGTATGCAAGAGATGAGACCAGGTGAGAGTGATTAGAAATCAGAAGAGGAGGATCTGTGTAACTGTTCATTATAGGATAATGAGGAGCTTGTGACTGTGGCATGAGAAACAGATGCATTATGGGAGTTGGAGTTCACAGGTGTGTGGAAGACTTCAGGGGAAACGGATAGTGTGACAATTGCTGCTATTTAATTAATAAACATATTAAGTGTTGCATTAGGTAACTGTTACAGTCTTCGATAGGGTGGTAGATCAGCTGAAGTTAGAAGACAGAAATTTATGAATTCATTCAGAAGAGGCTTCACTGTAAATATCAAAATTACAATGAAAGAAAATAAAAGAACAACAAATAGTGGAAACATACATGCATTGTTTTAGGCTTGACATTGCAGGAATGGTGGGAAATGATTAACACAAACATAAAGAATTGGTACAGGTCCAAAGCAAAGAAAATAAAGTATTTGCCCCTTCACAATTTCTTACATTTTTGCATATTTGCCATAATTGTCAAACTACTTTTAATATTAGACAAAGATAACCAAAGTAATCATAAAATGCAGTTTTTAAATTATGATTTCATTTATTGAAGGAAAAATGCAGCCCTACCTGGCCCTGTGTGAAAAACTAATTACACCTCAGCTACTAAAACAAACAGACCAAATTCTGGGTTTCACTAGCCACACACAGGCATGATTACTGCCAGGCCTGTTGAATCTAAACATCATTTGATTAGAACCTGTCTGGCAATGTGAAGCAGCTAGAAGGTGTCAAAAAGCTGCACATGTTGCCACATTCCAAAGAAATTCAAATACAGATGCAAAACAAAGTAACTGAAAGAACCTTTCAGTGGATATTTAGAGCAGTCGTCCTCAAACTGGTCCTCAGGGTCCCCCAGATGATCCACTTTCCAACTCAACACTGAGACAGAGCAAACATATTGATTGTCTGAGTAGCTCTGAGGACCAGTTTGAGAACCACTGCTTTAAAGCCATTTGTGTAAATCAGATGTGTTTTTTTAATCACACAGGAAGATTAAGAAGCACTGAATCCGTACTATAATACCTTAATCATTTAAACATTGAGCTCATCACTCTAATTTGTCTGTCTCCTTTACTGGGTGGATGTGTTCAGTCTGAGTGGTTTGCATTGTGATAGTTAATCAGCATCGGCTATTCACAGTCTGAAAGACACAGGAAGCTAAAATCAACCAGTACCTGAGTACAGATCATCAGAAGGACTGGAATGAACAGTCTGTGTGAGGGAAAGAGAGAATGAAGCAGAGGAGGAGAAATGAAGAAATGTGGACTTTGTAGGAATTCTTTATAAATCTGAACGTCTGACTGAACTGAGTTTCTGAAGAGACACTTACTGTGAGTGTGTTGTACACATCATCAGAGGACCTGGACATGGGGTCAAGAGCTGTGTATGTGTCATCCTTAGCATTAACATTCTGGGTCAACATTCTGGAGAGAGGAGAGTTACAGAACATAAGTAGTTTGAGTTCTCACTGATAAACATCAAGTACATTTACAGACTAAAACTTTTAAATGTTTTTAACTTTGTAAAAGCTTTTTTTTGTAAATCGTCCTGTAATGACAGACTTATTTGATGGTGAATGGTGAACAGACTGTTATCAACAAATACAACAAAAAATGATTGCATATGACCTCATGAGTATGAGAGCAGTACTGCAGACTAAGATACACTTTAATGTTTAATAAAATGTAATTTAATCAGTTGAATCAGATTTACAGAGTTACAGCAGCTCAGACACTAAACCATGCAGTTCAGCTTCACTCCAAAAGTCTTTAACAGCTCACCTGGTAGTCACCTTCCTCCATCATTCTCTTCTTCTTCTTTATTTTGTACCTGGTTTCAGAAAAGAGTAAATGCTTTACCAGCATGATTTATTTTTATGTAAAATTTAAAAAAAAAAATAGCATTTAATGTAATTTTTTTATTATAAAAGCATTGTTGTTTATCTACACAAAATAACACAATAAAAGGTAGAGATACAATTCAAAGCAGTATAATCACATGTAATTAGTATTCAATATTCTTCTTATAGGAATATCGAAAAACTAAATGTTGTATCATTTCACAAATCTATAAATACAACCCCATTTCCAAATAAACTGGGACGCTGTGCAAAATGTAAACAAAAACAAAATGTAATGATGTGCAAATCATTTAAACCTTATATTTCATTGACAATAGGACAAAGACAACATATTAAATGTTGAAACTGAGAAATTGTATTGTTTTTGAAAAATATATGCCCATTTTGAATTTCATACCAACAACATGTTCAAAAAAGTTGGGACGGGGCAACAAAAGACTGATAAAGTTGTGTAAGGCTAAGAAACACCTGGTGGTTGATTGACAACAGGTCAGTAACATGATTGTGTATCAAAAGAGCATCTCAGAGGGGCTGAGTCTTTCAGAAGTAAAGATGAGGAGGGGTTCACCACTCTGTGAAAGACCGCACAATTAAATAGTGCAACAATTCAAGAATAACGTTTCTCAACATAAAATAGCAAAGAACTTTTGCTTTTCATCATCTACGGTACATAATAACATTAAAAGATTCAGAGAATCTGGAGAAATCTCTGTATGCAAGGGACAAGGCTGAAAACCAGTATTTGCTGGCCGTGATCTTTGGGACCTCAGGCAGCACTGCATTAAAAACAGACATGATTCTGTAGTGGAAATCACTGCATGGGCTCAGAAACACTTCTGAAAACCACTGTCTGTGAACACAGTTTCATCAAAAGCAAATGCAAGTTAAAACTCAAACACAAAGAAGAAACCAAATATAAACAGGATCCAGAAATGCTGCCACCTTTTCTGGGCCTGAGCTCATTTAAAATGGACTAAGGGGAAGTGGAAAGGGTCCTGTGGTGCGACAAAATAACATTTGAAATTCTTTTTGGAAATCATGGACAACGTGTCGTCTGGGCTAAAGACCACTCAGCTTGTTATCAAAAGCCAGTATTCATGATGGTATAGGGGTGCATTAGTGCACATGGCATGGGTGATGTGTGGATCAGCGAACGCACCATTAATGCCGAATGATATATACATGTTTCAGCGACATATGCTACCATCCATTTTTCAAGGAAGGTCTTGATTATTTCAGCAAGACAATGTCAAACCACATTCTGCATGTATTACAACAGCATTGCTCCATATTAAATGAGTCTGGGTGATAACTGGCCTGCCTGCAGTCCAGACCTGTCACCACTGATAATATTTAGGGCATTATGAAATGAAAAATACGACAAAGGAGACCCCGAACTGAAGAGCAGCTGAAATCATATATCTAACATCCATCTAACATATATCTAAAGAATGAGAAAACATTTAACTTTTAAAACTACAGCAGTGTCTCCTCAGTTCCCAAACGCTTACAGAGTGTTGATAAAGAAAAGGTGATGAAACACAGTGGTAAACATGCCCCCATCCCAACTCTTTTAGAAGGTGAAATTCAAAATGGGCATATGGGCATACAGTTTCAACATTTGATATGTTGTCTTTATAGTATTTTCCTTTGGTTTACATGATTTGCAGATCATTGCATTCTATTTTTATTTATATTCTGCACAGCGTCCCAACTTTTTTGGAAATGGGATTCTATATGTAAACAGCACACATGCTGACACAAATGTCTATTCTTACCTTATCAATAAAATAATGACAAGAAACACTGCAGCCCCACAGAGTCCAACTCCAACCACCACATATAGAGTCATGGAGCATTCTGTTGAAAGAAACATGCACAGAAAACCAGATGCCACCAAAAAAGACCAGTACACGTCTAATAATTATTAAAACTTGTATTTAATCTTCTTTAGGTACCTTTTAAAATGACCATCACTGCAGCTGATTTCTGAGATCCGTGTTCATTCTGAGCCACACAGTAGTAGGATCCACTCTGTAGAGCCCTGTAACTGTGTCCAGATCCTACAGGTGAGCTTCCACCTTCTTTAAACCAGGCGTAGTTCTGCACAGGTGGGTTTGCATCACTGCTGCAGGTCAGAGTCCCTGAACTGCCCTCTGCTGTTTCACCAGGGGACACTGAGACACTCTTTGGAGAATCTAGAAATCAGAAACCAAAACAAGTGACTGATCTAACCATCACAGGACATTACAGCTCTAGAAAAGAGAACTGATACAAAACAGAATGTACTCACAAAAAACATTCAGAGTTAGAGCTTCAGAGAGTTTCTCTCCATGTTCATTACTGGATCTGCACTTGTATTCTCCACTGTCCACAGAGCTGATCTTGTTCATTGTGTAAGTCTCTCCTTTTGCTTCTATTGATGTTCCTTTAAACCACATGTAGTTCTGCACAGGTGGGTTTGCATCACTGCTGCAGGTCAGAGTTACTGAACTGCCCTCCACTATTTCACCAGAGGGACTGATGGACACTGAGATGCTCTTTGGGCCATCTAGAGGTAGAAAGACACATTATATTTTATGAAGGAGCTTTTGCACATGAAGTGATTGACTCATATGTATTTGCAAATTTCCATCATTAACTTATATGAACAGTGTATGAACATCACTGTTGTTGCAGACATATAATTTTTTTAAGTATACAAAATGAAAAGAATTATCAAAAGGTTTTCTTGATTGTTTGAGTAATTCATTTATCATGCCTGAGTAATAAATATTTATACTTAAGTGAAATAATGCTATGTACTTTACTTTTATTTCAGCTCTGTTGATTAACCCAAAGTTATTCCACTGAAGTAAACTGAGTCTAAAGTATCAGTTAAAGCAATACACAGCACTGATGCAGCGATATCAGTACTATCAGTAACTTCAGCAACAGAGGACACTTTCACAAGAACACACTGGACAGAGAAACTAACAAAAGCAACAGCAAAGAAAATCTCCAGATGCAATGTATTTGTATGAGACTGAGTGGCTACAGTCACAGAGTGGGAACAAGGTTTGCAATGTTCAACATTATTCAAATTGAAAATATATAGATCTAGAACTAGAAGTCTAATTGATGGTGAGCATTGAAAAAATGTCTTTGTATCTGAGGCCAAGTTCAAGATAAAGTGCTATATAGTGGTCAGTTTCCATTAGAATAGTTCCAATCTCTGATACACAGCATCCAGCACCCCAGAAAATATGGACAATGGATTTAGAGAGGTAATAGTGAATGGAATGCTGGCTGAATGGTGTATTGGTGCCATCTACAGGGTGGAGTGGGGAATACACCTAAAGAAAAAAAAAATCTCAGGTCTCTTTGGAGACATTATAGAAAACCCATGACATTTTATTTCTTTATCCATGTCCTTTTAGGATCCATATTTCAAAGATGGAAGAGAGGTAATGTTATTAACAGCTCTTTATTTTTTTTTGGTCATATTTCATAAGGTCACATTATATTCAACACTATGTTGATGATGCAGTTCTATATCTTTTAATTCTTAGGGGTGGTTCAGACTTTAATTTGTAAGCCACTGTTTTGTTCATATCTCACTGTTTTTGTTTTGATTTTTTTTTTGGAGGGGGTTTATAAGAAAACACAAGGGAGAAATTTCTGAGTTTTATTAAATCACCAACAATTTGGAACACTAAAGAGAAGAAGATTAAAGAGAAGAACACTAAAAACATGGTAGATTATCATAACTTGATGAATAAGAATTTCATGATTTACATGTGTTATTGTTAGTAGTGGGTGGTATGGACCAAAATTTATATCGTGGTATAATTAAGATCTCTGACAGTTTCGGTATATCACTGTATAGTGTTTTTGTATATGTTTTTTCAATCAAAACTATTTTGGATGCTTAAGTAAACTTTTCCGTTTCCAGAACTGCGACCAAGGACATTTATATTGTGGTTTCAGTCTCAATTTCAGAATCTTTAAACCCCTATTAATTCCTAAAACTGTAGTTCAAATAAAAAATTTAATGACTGATCTCTAATTAATATTTGAGTTCTTATAAATAATAAATAATAATTTTAAACAAAAAATAAAAAGCAAAGAGAGAGAGAGAGAGAGAGAGAGAGAGAGAGGCTAAGCAAGACTGATAGGGCTGAAAGAGCAGGATTGATGGGGGTTAGTGATCAAAAAGAAAGCTGGTGGGAGTAAAGACTTAGTGCCCTCCATAGTGCTCTAGTGACGCTCCTGTCCATTTATATAGCTGTAACAAAGTTCGGGTCAAATTGTAGCAAATAACACAAGCAAGATTCGCCACAATTAACTACTTTAATCATTTGACAGCTTTAATTATTAAATTACATACATAAACTTTACAGTGTAGATTACAATTTATGAGGGTGTTTTTGTTTTAATTACAGAGTCCTGCAGAAACACCTCATGTTTTAGTGCAGACACTCATCACGAACCTCAGCATATGAAGATTAGAACAGGAGATGTTTACATCATGTTACTCTAAAGCTTTATCTAATTACTGAACCCTCTATGATCTCAGACGTGTCAGAGCAGTGAAAACACAAAAAACATGCAGGATCTCCACAACAGAGAACAGGAACCCCAGTTTTACAGTGCGTGTATAAATATATCATGAGAACCCGAGAAAATCTCCAGTTCACTACAAGTACATTACTTACAAAAACAGATGGTCTGATGCTGCGTCAGATTTGGCTTAAATTTGATAACAAACAGTTCAGCATGAACCCTCAGCTTAGTTTGTTTTCTGAGACTGAATGAATGAATCTGTACTTACATCTGACATTCAGAGTGACCTCAGGAGAGTTCAGACCCAGTACAGCACAGCGATACCTGCCTGCGTCCTCCCTGCTGACCGACTGCAGGTGGAGTTGGTCAGTACTGGAGGATAAATGATGTCCATTTCTGTACCAGGTGACTGTATGACAGACTGAAGCTGGTTCTACATGTGAGAGTGACTTTATCTCCCTCTATCACTCTCTCAGGAACCTCCACCTGGAGATCTGAGAACCAGAGAAAACAGACTCACACTGTGGAGACTCACACTAGCTGAGTGAATGTATTAGTGTTTTAATAAACTACTGCTAATACAGCGCTGTTAAACTCCTCAGTTTGCTGACCAACTCTGACTAATGTACTACAGTTAAGAGCTCAGTTAACTTCTGTTTTACACAGATTACACTCATATTTGCTCTGTAGGAGATCATTAAACTCTGAGAATCTGGTGCAGCTGAGAATGAACGTAAAACATTTCTGGACTGAATTCTGGTTCTAAGCAGTGTGTTTATCAGGTTATATTACAGAACTGCTTTGTGATCCTGAACACCAGTGAATGAAGTACAGTGTCTTATTTCTGCTGATGGATCTTACCTGTGACTGAAAGATCAACTCCACCTGCACCTTGATACTTTCCTCCAGGTTGGTCTGTTATAAATGTGAAGTAGTATTTACTTTGATCCTTTTCTCTCACAGTCTTAAATCTGAGAGTGCAGTCACTGTGTTCATCTCCGAGGTACAGAACTCTGCCTCTGTACTCTGGATCATCTGACAGATCAGGAGGTTCTGAACCAGATGTAACCAGCTCTTTAGTCCAGAAAGCTTTTTGGACTGAGTGATTACTTGGATATGTGTAAGTGCACTCCATGGTCACTGCAGACCCCTTTAGAGCACAGATAGATTTAGAGTTGTAATTTACAGCCCACCAATCCTGAGTAACAACTCCTGCAACACAACATACAGAAATGTGTAAATTATTACTGTTTGGGTCTCAGTCAGTAAAAATGCTGCATAAAGTCTCCACTTCAGCTCATTTTGAGATAAAAGCACAAAGCAGAAGCTCCTTACGTCTTGCAGTATTTTATTACAACTGACCATGATATCATACATAAAAATAAACTCATAACTGTACAGAGTTCAGTGAGAAACAGCAGAAACAGCAGAGAAACAGTCAGAGACATTCTGAGTGAGATCAGCAGTTCAGCCTGTATGATCACAATATTTAAGATAATGTTAATTTACTGAGTTATTTATGTAAATTCAAGGATCATCAATATGTCTATATCTGCCAAAGCACTTTCATAGTGCAGATAAAGCTCAGTCAGCAGAAAGAAAGCAGGTAGAGTTCATACATTCACTTAGTTCACTGTCCATTGAACACTGTGAGTCTCATGTTTAACAGGCCTCATATTGGTGCTGCATTGATATTACATGCACTTTGTTACTAGAGTGTCTCAGTAAATATGTTGTAGCAGAATCACCAAAAGACCAACAGTCAAACTACACTTGTTAACCTAAACACAACACAAATATCAGTATCAGTTCACTTCTCTGTCCATTAACTATGAATTAATGACTCTTTACTGATTCCAAAAGCACTAAGAGTGTTTCCTACCTGTACACTGTAGACAGTGTGAGTGACTCCAACTGACCAGCAGCTTCATTTCCTCTCACTAGAACTTCCCCACTTAGGAGCCTGTGTGGTGATGATGTCAGAGTAGCTTTGTCATCTCCTGTTGGTCTGTACTGCCATCTAGAGGAATGTAGCATAATTTCATGCACACTGTACTACAAGGCCCAGCAGCTCACCTGACACTTCATCCATCTTTCTCTTCTGCTCACTCATATTTCAGTTACCAGTTAACAATATTGCTTACTTGAGAAATAACAAATACTGTTGTTATTTCAGTAAGAAATGTATGCTGATAACATGTGATGAGTGGACATCTATTGCCACTGGATCTTATTTCACTGTAACTGTGCTTTTCATCACAGATGAGTACCAACATGTGCCTCGTGCTCCAAACAAGAGCAATGAATCAGAGCCTTCTAGTTGACTCGTCACATCGAGTTGATTTATTAATAAAAATATATTTTAATAAAATATATTGGAAGTAAATTCATTATGGATCATTACAAATACTGTAATGTAATGTAAATGTAAAGTCCTCAGACAGTGAGAAAATAGAAATCCAGTATAGAAAAAAAATCTGCATCAAGATGCATCGATAATCATTTTATAATCGCATTGCAGCCTCTGAATCATAATCGAATCGTGAGGTGTCTAGAGATTCCCACCCCTACCTGCCACAGAGCCTGACGATCCAGTTCTACACATCGATCACCAAGTCCATCCACACATCATCAATAACTATCTGGTTTTGTTCCTCCACCTCAAAAGAACGAGCCAAACTCCAGCACATAATCAGGACAGTGGAGAGGATCAGTGCATGTAGTCTGCAAGCGATTCAAGACATCTATAACAGCAGAGTGACAAAGCACGCTGGCAAAAGTACAGCTGACCCCTGTCATCCTGGTCATCACCTCTTCCAGGCACTTCCCTCTGGCAGAAGAATTTAGGACCATCAAAATCAGCAAAACTGAAAACATGCTAACAGCTTTTTCCTCAGAGCTGTAGCCCTCATTAACCACAGTAGACACCTCAGACATTAAACTTGAACTAAATCCTTTTGCTCTTAGGGAGTTTTACATTGCCACTGTCGCCACTGGTTTGATCATGAGGACTCAGACCCGATTTTTTTCTGTAAAGCTATTTTGTGACAATGCCTGTTGTAAAAAGCGCTATATAAATAAACTTTGACTTGACTGAACCATCAAATGTCCTTACTGTATTACTGTAACTCCTCTGTTACATAATTCTATTTGCACAACTGTACAAATGTTACAGTTCTGCAAATATTCATATTATTCTGTACATAACAGTTTTTATAGTATAAGTCATCAGACCTTCAAATCTATAGGTATTCTCCTCTGCATATGTGCAGATGTCCACACCATCACCTCCATGTATCTTTGTTCTTTATTCATTGAATTCCTATATTTTTTTTAATAGGTGTTCTTGTCTTGTCTGTTTAGTGTGTTACATTTTTTATATGTCTGCACCCAGCAAGACAAATTCCTTGTATGTGTAACATAATTGGTGAAATAAAATGATCTTGATTCTGATGTCAGAGTTGGTTCTTCATCTAATTTTGGTTTATATCGCCATCTAGAGTAAAGTAGTTATAATTACATGCACACTGTACTATAAGGCCCATCGCTGACTGACTGATATCTGGAGCTCTGTATCAGCTCACCTGACACTTCATCCATCTTTCTCTTCTGTTCACTACTATTTCAGTTATTAACAATACTGTTGCTATATTAATGAATGAATGCATTAAATGTTTAATTTGGTAACTTTTATAGTCTTGGATAAGGTGTACATGAGGAATATGTAGATCAGCTGAAGTTATTTAGGAGAGAAATAACACAGACATTTATCTGTCATCTAAAAAGCCTTTACTGTAAATATCAAACTTACATGAAAGAAAATGAAGGCACAACAAGTAAGAGAAAAGAAAAGAAAGACAAATATGCATTGTTATAGTCTTAATACTGCAGGAACGGTGCAAATTTATTAACATGAAACTAATCTGGAAATACAACCAAAACAAAAACCAATCCTGACTTCATTAGACTAAACTTACCACTGATCCTAAAAACAAGATACAAATGTTAACACTCTCAGTCTTTATTTAGAGCAGTGGTCCTCAAATCAGTCCTCAGGGTTCCGAAGATGATTCACATCCCTCAACAGAGAAGACATGTGGACTGTCTGAGGGGCTCTGAGGACGGGATTGAGAAATACAGCTTTAGAGAAGCATTTGTGTAAATAAGATGTGTTAGCACAGACGTTTACACATAGACGCTGCATTGGCCACAAAATTGTGCATCAAACGTTGCCGCCATATTGGTCCAGGCAACTTGTTTTTGGTTACATTTGACCATTATAACATTATGTTCAGAGCTAACTGGCCACCAGAGACAGTCCTCTCCTTGTTTTTCGCTCTTTCAGCCTTTGTTTTTTGTTCCATGTGCTTTTGATTACATAGGCCATGTGCTTTTCTTGTTGTTCTGGTCTTTGTCTCCTCCCTGCTTCTGCCTTTTTGTCATCTGTCTCACCTGTGTGTAGTCTGTAGCCCCCTTCTCTCATTAGACCCAGGTGTTTCTGGTTTATTCCATGTATTTATATCCCTGGGTTGTGTGATTTGTGTATGCTTGGTGTTTTGTTCTCTTAGGCCCTGTTTTTGGTATCCAGTTTGCTTCATGTACCTTTGTCTTTTCTTTTCTTTCTAAGTACTTTGTCATTAGTTTTCCATATTTGTTTAGTCACTTTGTAAATTCATTTCCTTCAGTGTTTTCAATAAATCAAAGGACCTGCACGTGCCCTGCCTCGTCATCTCTCTTTTAATAGCAAACAGTTAGCTTTTAATGCTCGTTACCTATGAAAGCTGAGGCTTAGAAATTATTTAAACTAAATAGCCCACACTCAAAATTTTCATCTACATTGGAATTTCTCTAAAGCGATTTTTATGGCAAGCTACTCTGAGTGACTGACATTATGAATCTGCCTTTAGTTAGCTGGCTAGCTAACTTTTCTCACACTTTGAAGGTTTGCCAAAAAAAAAAGAGTTGACGAGGCAGTGGGAGTTAACTTTTAGAAGAGAAGTCTTTTCCGTCAGTGAGTCAATTATTACTACTGAAATATGCACTATTTTGTTTTATTTCAGTATTTCGTAGTGAATGAACTGCGATGACCAGGAGCAAAAGAAAAGTTAAAATGATGAGGATGTAGACAGAAAAATTAAACGGAATTTGGCTTTGCATTTGCTGGCTTCTTATTCAGATTTTATGTTTTACCTTAAATGGTATTGCATTTACATTCTGGCGCCAGCACACTATTAAATAACTGCTGCATCATTTAAGGTGGAGCGGAAAAGTCAAGGAAAGTCATAAGAAGCCACTTTTAGCGTTGTTCCACAAGTGTCAATCAAGTTCATGTTAGTCTAACACTGATACGCACTCCTCTCTTCAGCATCTAGCAGCGATTATAACTACAGAGATTTGACGTAACTGAAGACGAAACTTTTTTGTACTCCATGTAGATGATAAACCCCTCAGTATAAAAACGATTTATTGAAATCAGATGAGAAATGTAAATGCAATAGTGCTTTTTATTATTTGTTTACAGGGCAGTCGTGCCTGGACCAATAAGGTGGGTGAGTTCAGCATGTAACGGGCATTTGTTAATAAGAAGGTAAAGTTCTTTAAAAACTTTTTAAAATAAGTTTTATAATCATGCGGGAAGAATGAAGAAGTACTGAAGGCACTTGATAAAAGTTTTCCTGAATACAGAGCTCAGACTCCTGAACTGTTCACTGAATCTGTACTATAATACTTCAAATATTTAAACATTGAGCCACAGTTAATCTCTCTCTCTCTCTCTCTCTCTCTCTCTCTCTCTCTCTCTCTCTCTGTTTGTCTCTCTCTCTGGGCGGATGTGTTCAGTCTGAGTGGTTTCCATGGTGACAGTCAGTCAGCGTTTGTTGTTTATAGCCTGAAAGAAAAAAAAAAAACACAGGAAACTAAAACAAACCAGTATCATCAGAAGGAATGAACAGTCTTTTTACGAGAAAGAGTGAATGAAGCAGAGGAGTAAAAATGAAGAAATGTGGTTCATCAGGGGGAGTGGGGGGTGGGGCAGGGTGGCATGATAGAGAGAGCTAGAGAGAGGGAGGGAGAGAGAGAGAGAGGAGAGAGAGAGAGAGTAGAGTGAGAGATAGGGAGGCAGAAAAAGGGGGAGAGAGACATAGTAGAGAGGGAGAGAAAGAAAGAGAGGCACAATAACAGAGAGAGGGGAGAGAGATGTGATAGAGAAAGGGGGAGAGAGAGGTGAAAGAGTGCACATGAGAGAGGGACACAATGTCTAAGTGCCTAAAATTGGTACTTCAAATGTACTTCACTGTAAAACAACAATCAACTCTTAAATGTGAGTAAACTGGCTGTTTTAAAATGTCAGGTTTACTGAACCTGGAGTAGTAAGTTACTATCAGTCAATCAACGTGTTACATTCTGTCTTTTCTAAAGTTCAAATTTAATGCAGCCAAATGTCTGACCTTTTTAAAGCTAAAACTCCAAATTTACAGTGTAGATAAAAAAAACAATCACTAAATTGAAAACCAGCCCAGCAGTCAGGCTGCACAGCTCTAACAGTGTTTATCAGGACACTAAAGGACCCAGACCTGCGTCATCTTCTATATCTAAAATATTGTTTCTTGTTTGTTTTTAGGGAAAGTGTGTTTTACTGAATGACTGTTGAGCTTCTGAAGTATATAAACCTGTAAATGAAAGCAGGACATTAGAGAGGAGACATGTAGAAGAGTCTGATGTGGGGATAGAGGAAATATGCACGATGGCATTAATGAGGAGACATCTCTGTTTTTTAAACAAGTTTGTCGATAAGATTCAATCAACATTTCTGAATCGGTGCATGTTTTATTATATATGTAGACCCTCATATTAAATAGAAAAGTACCAACTGCACATTTTAAAGGTTAATCAAAAAAATTCTGGGAGAGGATTTTACCAAAACAGTTCTACAAGGAACTGTGATCGTTACATGTATAGACAACAATACAGATGTCATAGCAATAAAATATATTTGAAATGATCATACTTATGTTTTCTGTACTACACTGTCATCAGTGGAGATGATGATGCATCAGATGGTGATACAGATATTTTATGTATTTAAGCTGGAAAGCACACTTGGCTCAAACCATACGCAGTTGTGTTGAAATATGTGTTGCATCTTTTTTGCCAGACATTTATAAAGGCAAGCTGTTACAGTGAATTTCAGCCTGTGTGGTAAGTTCTAACATTTGCACTCAAACCACTTTTGTCTGAATGAACAATATTTTTGAAGAAACACTTACTGCAAGTGTGCTGTACACATCATCAGAGGACCTGGACATGGGGTCAAGAGCTGTGTACGTGTCATCCTTAGCATTAGGGTCAACATTCTGGAGAGAGGAGAGTTAGAGAAAATTTTTACACTTTCAATGTTTCTTTTGAATGTTACTTTGTGAAAAGTTTTTTTTTTTTTTCAAGAGGTAACGGACTGTATTACATATATATCCTCCAGTAATGACTAATTTTAGATCAGTACTGCCATCTACAGGTGGAGATCTGTAATGACTCCAGCTGCTGGAGCTCCTCTACACTGCAGAGTGTAGTGTTTACTCTGCAATAACCCACTAAATCAACTCAACAGGTAAGAAACAACCTTCAGGAGTTTAATCAGATGAGTTACAGCAGCACAAACACTAAACTGTGCAGTTCAGCTTCACTCCAATAGTCTTTAACAGCTCACCTGGTGATCATCTTCCTCCATCGTCCTCTTCTTCTTCTTTACTTTGTACCTGCTTTCAGAAAAGAATTAATGCTTTACCAGCATGATTTACCATTGCACATGATTACATTGCTATGAACTGTATCACCACCATATATATTGTAATATTTTGTTTAGATAAAAGGCAAAGACTTGAAATATGACAAAATGTAGTCAGTAGTCAGTACATTCTAAAATATCCAAAAACTACATTTTGTTTAATTTTACAAATCTATAAATATATGTAAAGTTGTCTATTCTTACCATATCAATAAAGTAATGGCAATAAACACTGCAACCACACAGAGTCCAAGTCCAACCACCACATACAGAATCATGGAGAGTTCTGCTGAGAGACACATGTACAGAAAACCAGATGCCACCAAAAGGTCAGTAACGATCTAATAATTATTATGTGATGCATTTAATCTTCTTTAAGTACCTTTTACAGTGACAGTCACTGCAGCTGATCTCTGAGATCTGTGTTCATTCTGAGCCACACAGTAGTAGGATGCACTCTGTAGAGCACTGTAACTGTGTCCAGATCCTACAGGTGAGCTTCCACCTTCTTTAAACCAGGTGTAGTTCTGCACAGGTGGGTTTGCATCACTGCTGCAGGTCAGAGTCGCTGAACTGTCCTCTGCAGTTTCACTGATGGACACCAGGGCTTTCTTTGGAGCATCTAGAAACACAGAATGGCAGTAAAGCACCTTTAAGTATAGAAATAATTTCATATTATATACTTTCTGAAATTGACAAGCAAAACAAGAACTTACATAAAACTGTTAATGACTTGTACTCTGAGTATCGAGAACCTTGAGTGTTGGTTGCCATGCAGCGATATTCCCCACTATCTGCAGAGCTGATGTATGAGATGCTGTAGATCTGACTTGTTGATTTCTGCAAAGTTCCTTTATTCAGCTTCTTAAACCAGGCAAATTTCTGCACAGGTGGGTTTGCATCACTGCTGCAGGTCAGAGTCACTGAACTGCCCTCCACTATTTCACCAGAGGGACTGATGGACACTGAAATGCTCTTTGGAGGATCTAGAAATAAGAATATCACTCTAATGAAGACATTAGATATTTAGAACTACTACAAAATGTAGAGAAACAGAATGAATAACTGGAATAAGAGAACAAAACAGACTCACACAAAACACTCAGAGTTAGAGCTTCAGAGTGTTTCTCTATGTATCCATTACTGGATCTGCACTTGTATTCTCCACTGTCCACAGAGCTGATCTTGTTCATTGTGTAAGTCTCTCCTTTTGCTACTAAAGATGTTCCTTTAAACCAGTTATATTCCACAGGTGGGTTTGCATCACTGCTGCAGGTCAGAGTCAGTGAACTGCCCTCCACTATTTCACCAGAGGGACTGATGGACACTGAGATGCTCTTTGGGCCATCTAGAGGTAGAATCACACATTACACATTATGAGGGTGCTTTTCTTTTTGAATAAGTAAGCTTATAGCCCGGCAGAACGACCTCATGTTTATGGGCAGATGCCCATCATTAACTTCAGCATTTGAAGTTAGACTCATTTCACCAATTTTAAAGATGCATTGATACCATTTTTTTCAGACTGAATACGAGCAAAAAATACGAGAGTATTTTTTAGAACTAGCAGATACCGAGTCCGATACCATACTGTGTAACCTGCTCAGAATTAAAAACACTGTTAAAAAGGTGGTTCTTGAAGGGTTCTTTAGTAAAGTCAATGGTTTATATAGAACTATGAACACTCAAAGAACCATTTGCATGCCTAAATGGTTCTTTGCATGTGAAAATCTTCTTCAGATTGATGAAGAATGTGTTGTATTTGGTTCTATATAGAACATTTTTAAAAAGGGTTCTATAAAGCACCAAAAAAGGTTTTTCTATTGTTAACAAGCTTCATATCGTAACAATAGTAGAACCCTTTTGGTACTATATAGAACAAGTAGCAGTGGAGAAGACTGGGCTTTGTCTGAAAAGCACTTCTGTACAGCTGTAAACAAACAATGTTTCACAGTGTAGATGCTCCTCATCTGTCGACTTCAACAGCAGGAAACACATCCATGGCGAATGCATCCATGGAGCTAATAAGTGGAGTTTTTTGTCTTCTCTGAGTTTTTTAATTGGCTAGTTGAGGAGTAGTTGAATGCCCTATCAAGCCAGACATACACTGTGTGATTTACAAATCTTGTTCTTTGGTGAGTCACACTGTATGTTGGAATAGACCATTGTGTGCATAAGATTAATGCACTCACACTGTACGAAAACACGCCTGATTGACATGCTTTGTGAAACACAGCCTCTACATAAAGAAACAAACAGACTTTGGTAGCAAATGTCGACTCTTTTTTTCCTCCGTTTAGCTGGCCTGCCATGTCTCCACCCATATTAGGGAAGCGGCTGTGGTTGTGTTTGTGTGTGTTTATAGACAGGCTAAAATCACACAGTGTATTCCACCAAGGCAGAATGTTCAACGTGACCAGCAACTTTGTGTGTGACTCACACACAAGTCAGTAACACTTCTCTGTGAGAGCAGAGCCTCCTACACTGCTTTTGTTCATTAGTGTGGCAATGTAAATGCAGCTTACATCACAGTATGTTAGTATCAGTGAATTGTTATGAGTGTAATTATGAGGAAATGAGCACAGCACCGCCTGATACATGATACCAGTATTGGTATTGATTGCATCCCTAACCAAAACACTCAGAATTACTCCTATTCTGAACTCTTCTTGGTTCTATGAAAATGTAAAATATAGACTGACACCATTAGATATACAACCCTATTTCCAAAAAGGTTGGAATGCCGTGCAGCATGTAAATCAAAATAAAATGCAGATGTGCAAATCATGCAAACTATATTTTTAAAGGACAATACTACAAAGACAACATATAAAATGTTGAAACTGAGAATTTATTTTTTTTTTTTAAATATATGCCTGTTTTGAATTTGATGCCAACAACACGTTCCAAAAAAGTTGGGACGGGGGCAGGTTTACCACTGTGTTTCATCACCTCTTCTTTTAACAACACTCTGTAAGCGTTTGGGAACTGAAGAGACACTGCTTTTGAAGGTAAAATGTTTTCCCATTCTTGTTTGATATAGGATTTCAGCTGCTCATCAGTTCGGGGTCTCCTTTGTCATATTTTTCATTTCATAATGCGCCAAATGTTTTCAGTGGGTGACAGGTCTGGACTGCAGGCAGATCAGTTTAGCACCAGGACTCTTAATACAGAGCAATGCTGTTGTAATACATACAGAATGTGGTTTGACATTGTCTTGCTGAAATAATCAAGGCCTTCCCTGAAAAAGACGTCGTCTGGATGGCAGCATATGTTGACAAAACATGTATATATCATTCAGCACTAATGGAGCCTTCACAGATGTGCACGTCACCCATGCCATGTGCACTAATGCACCCCTATACCATCATGAATACTGGCTTTAGAACTGTGCACTGATAACAAGCTAAGTGGTCTTTAGCCTGGAGGACACAGTGTCCATGATTTCCAAAAAGAATTTCAAATGTTGATTCGTCGGACCACAGGACATTTCTCCACTTCCCCTCAGTCCATTTTAAATGAGCACAGGCCCAGAGAAGGTGGCAGCATTTCTGGATTCTTTGTATGTATGGTTTCTTCTTTGCGTTTTAGAGTTTACACTTGCATTTGTGGATGCAGTGATGAACTGTTTTCACAGATGGTGGTTTTCAGAAGTGTTTCTAAGCCCATGTAGTGATTTCCGCTAGAGAATCATGTCTGTTTTTAATGCAATGCTGCCTAAGGGCCCAAAGATCACAGCCATATGATGTGTTGACTTTGTACTATTTTCAATTAAGTATAGGGTTTAAATGATTTGCACATCATTGCAATTTGTTTTTATTTATATATGCACAGCATCCCAACTTTTTTGGGAATGGGGTTGTACTTTTGAAGTATCACACTGAGCAGCAGCAGGAGATTCAAGATGTTTCCATCCTCTTACAGCAAGGCTTTAACTTACTTTAAATAATAAAAAAATACTTCATGAGCTCAGCTGTGTGTACTGAACAGGATCTCCAGAACTGAGATTAGAAACCACTGTTTAAAGGTTGTGTATGCTGCTTGTATCAGTATGTCATGAGAACTGTAGAGATTTCTATGTATATTCAATTTGCTCATTCATTTATTATTTTGTGGAGAGAGAACAGTGATGCTGCATCAGCTGAGGGTTAAAAACAGTTCAGTATGAACCCTCAGCTTTTTTTGTTTTCTGAAACTGAATAAATTAATCTGTACTTACATCTGACATTCAGAGTGACCTCAGGAGAGTGAAGTTTCTCTAACAATGATCACAGCCATAGAAACCGATTCTAGATCAGCACTTTTACTGTGACACAATGTTTTTATGAGAATAAATAAATAAGTAATTCTGAATGAAAGAATCTGTACTTACATCTGACATTCAGAGTGACCTCACTTGAGTTCTGACCCCGTACAGCACATCGATACCTGCCTGCATCCTCCCTGCTGACCGACTGCAGGTGGAGTTGGTCTTTACTGGAGGATAAATTATGTCCATTTCTGTACCAGGAGAATGTTGGTCTGACTGTCAGACTGCAGGTGGTTTTACATGTGAGAGTGACTTTATCTCCCTCTATCACTCTCTCAGGAACCTCCACCTGGAGATCTGAGAACAAGAGAAAACAAACTCATACTGTAGAGACTCACACTAGCTGTATGACTGTCACTGCTGTCTTAAATGTTTGTACACAAAAGTTACACCACAGTTAAACTTAAGGTTTGCACCTCCAGTTTGACTTTAATATACAAATATACTTCATTTTTACGTTTTTGTTTAATGAATAAGTTAAACTGGTGAACTACTGCTAATACAGCGCTGTTAAACACCTCAGTGTGCTGAACAACTCTGACTAATGTTCTACAGTTAACAGCTTATTTATTTCCTACTTTACACAGAATTGACTCTTTCGACTAATAGACTAGAATTTCTGCTCTGTAGGAGTTCATTTAGTGCTACAGTTACCAACAAATCCCAGTGCACAGTACAACAAAACAGGTTGCAAACTCATGAATGTGATGCAAATACAGAAAACAGTTTCATCATCATGACTACACCTAAACTACATTTTTCAAAAGCCCTACAAATACAGACAACACATGCTACTTCAGAAACCAGTCACAACATGACAGAAATGTTTCTGGAAGACTTTCAAAGTGGATGGAATATCTGTGATGGAACATCACTGACAGAAGTTGAAAAGACCACAGAGACTCACATCCCCTTAAGTTCATGGTTAACGTAGGTAGCTAGTTAGCTGTCTGACATATCATACCTATATTATGGCAGTCATCAGTCATACCTGGTATTGCTACAGTACTGTGAAAACATATTTGCCCCTTCTCAATTTCTTATATTTTTGGCATATTCGTCACACTTGATTGTTGCAGATCACACTACTTCTAATATTAGACAAAGATTACTCAACAGAAAATGTCTTTTAAATGACGATTTAATTTATTGGAGGAAAAATGGTGTTCAGTCCTACCTGGCACTGTGTGAAAAAGTAATTGCCCCCTTAGCTACTAAATCAACCAGTTAACCAAATTCAATTGACTATTGTATTTAACTTCACTAGCCTCACCCAGGAATGATTACTTTCAGAACTGTTGAATCTAAACCTCACTTAAATAGAATCTGTCTGGAAATGTGAAGCAGTCTAGAAGGTCTCAAAAAGCAGTACATGATCCCACATTCTAAAGAGATTCAAATACAGATGCGAAACAAAGTCATTAAGATCTACCAGTCTGGAAAGGGTTACAAAGTCATTGCTAAGGCTCTGAGACTCCAGCAAACCACACTGATAGCTGGTTTCCACAAATGCAAAAAATTTGAAACAGTGGTGAACCTTCCCTGGAGTGGCCGACCTACCAAAATTTCACCAAGAGTGCATCAATGATTCATCCAGGAGGTCACAAAAGAGCCCAGACAAACATTTAAAGAGCTGCAGGCCTTTAGTAAAGGCAAAAATTACATCCATGGCAGAGTTCCAAGGCTTGTCTCGAATTTACCAAAAAACATCTAGATGACCCCCCAAAACATTTGGGATAATATTCTGTGGGCTGATGAGTCAAAGGTAAAACTTTTTTGAAGACATGGGTCCCGTTACATCTGGCATAAAGCCGACACCACATTCCACCATAAGAACATCATAGCAACAGTCAAACGTGGAGGTGGTAGTGTGATGGTCTGCGGCTGCTTAGTTTCTGCAGGACCTGGACGATTTGTCATAATTGTTGGAACCATAAATCCTGCTCTCTAGCAGAAAATCCTGAAGGAGAATATCTGCCTATCAGTTTGTCACCTAAAGCTCAAGAACAGTTGGGTTATGCAGCAGGACAATGATCTGAAGCGACCATGCAAGTCCACCTCTGAATGGCTCAAAAAAAACAAAATGAAAGTATTGTAGTGGCCGAGTCAAAGTCCTGACTTGAATCACATTGAGATGTCTATGCATTTGAAGCATGTTGTATTATTTTAGATACATTTCATGTATATATTATTTAGAGCTTTTGTCAAATGCAGCACATATCTTCTCATGTTGATGAAAATATTTTCTGTGTTTGCAGCTCGTTTTTTATTTTGTAATGCAATTAGTCTTGCTGGCCACTTTGGTAAATGAAATCTGAACTAGAATTCAAAGTACTGAACACTGGTTCTGCACTTCTAAGCAGTGTTTCTCAGGTGTTCTATGAAGGATTGATGTAATTATATCATAAAACTGCTTTGTGAATCCTGAACACCAGTGAATGAAGTACAGTGTCTTAGTTCTGCTGATGGATCTTACCTGTGACTGAAAGATCAACTCCACCTGCACCTTGATACTTTCCTCCAGGTTGGTCTGTTAGAAATCTGAAGTAGTATTTCCTTTGATCCTTTTCCGTTACATCACTCAGTCTGAGAGTGCAGTAGTTGAATTTATCTCCAAGGTACTGAACTCTGCCTCTGTACTCTGGATCATCTAACAGATCAGGTGGTTCTGCACCTCTAATCCAGTATTTGGTCCAGAAAGCTTTTTGTACTGAATGACCACTGGGACATGAATAAGTGCAGCCCATGGTCACATTAGATTCTTTTAGAGCACAGATAGATTTAGAGTTGTAATACACACTCCACCCATCCTGGGCAAAAACTCCTACAAAACAAAATGTAGAAATTGTTATTATATTACAAATTATTACTGTTTGGGTCTTAGTCAGTAAAAATGCTGCATAAAGTCTCCACTTCAGCTCATTTCTTAATTTCAGCCGAGTTTGAATAATCAGCTGCAATAAGGCAGCCCAAGTCAGCAACCCAAGAAGAGCCTTTAACCAAAAATCAAACTACCTTGGGAGCCACAACATTTTATGTCCATTTTAGCATCTTAGCTGTAAATATGTCTCAGTATGAGCTAATGTACTAGTATAGGCTAAAACGAAAACACAAACTTACTTTAGTCTGCTTTAACCTTTAAATCAGATATAGCCACTTTTCCCGCATCTCCAACAGGAAACTTTTCCTCAAAAGTAGAACAGTTTACGTAAAATGTCTCTCAATATTTGATTTTTGTTACGAGGCTGAAGTCAGCTTGTTCGAATTTTCCCATTCCATCTTAAATGGTGCCTGAGGCACCATAATGTAACTGATGCACTATTTAAGATGGAATGGGAAAATTCAAACAAGAAGCTGGTGAATGGGAAACTGACTTCAGCTTTTTGACTTTTTAGTGTTTGACAGTTTCTTGCTGCAGTTTAAACGTATCAGGAAACCAGATGGAGTGATTATACACGCAAATAAGTCCATTCATCTCCAAATTATCAATGTTTATCTTCCCTCTTTCTCTTTGCCTTTTTTGTTAGCTACTAGCTAGGCTAAATTGTTGTCTGCATTGCTATGGTGACCAACATTGTCTGTGTGCCAATCTTCAGGGTTAAAGGGTGAATTAACAGTCACACATTAACTCCAGCATTTAAGATCTGTTGTTAAACTGTGTTGAACGATCAGCAGAGCTTTATTTTTATTGCAAAGGAGGATTATTTTATGTTTAACTAAAAATCTAATTCTGCTGTGGAGCCACAACAGGGCAGTAAACCAGTTGCATGTTGCCGATCCTTGGTATAGAGAATAAATATCTTCCTATAAATTTGAGGGAGGCAGTTTAGATTTTGGTGTGAAGTAACAGCTCCAACTCACCTGAGATGAAGAGCAGAAACAGCAGAGAAACAGTCAGAGACATCCTGAGATCAGGAGTGCAGCCTGTCTGATCATAACACAAACAACAAAATACTCTTGATTTGCATAAATATCACAAATGTTGTTTCAAGTATCATCAACACGTATAAATCTGCAAAGAGCTGTGAGTTATACATGCAGTTTCTTCATTGTCTATTAAAGTCTTTTATGTATTAAGCATATTTCTAGAGGCCTTACATTATATACTTATTATATTTGTTATATTATTTCTTATATTACTTCCATTAACTACCATGATTCATTCATTCTTTTACAGGCAAAATTAACAGAGACCAAAACTCAATCTACTCTTGTTAAACTTAAGACAATACAAAAGTTAATCTGTTAACTATTAATGAGTCATTCTTTACTAACTGAACAAGCACAAGTATTTTCTTACCTTTGTTAAGTGATATTCGTCTTCTAAAGCCAAAGAACCATTGAGGAGAACAGAAGGAGCTTCGTCAGTTTAAACAGTCGCCTGAATGTGGTTGAAGTGTTTTCTTCTCGAACATCCTGACAAATGTTCTTCCTGGTTTCACTGAATCAGTCCTTCATTCTTAGTACACATGATATACACATTAACATTAAAACTGAAGCAAAAATTAAATATCAAACAATTACTGGAAGAATTATTTCATATTGAAGAATATTAAAAAGCCAACAATGAGATTATGAACATTTTCACATTTAATCAACCAGCTTGTTTTCTGTGTGGGTGACTTCAGCTTGACCAGCATCTCTGTTTTTTCACATTAGAACTTCCTTTGTCTCTGAGCACTCAGACCACAACTCATCTGAGTTACTACCAAAATAACACACACAGCATTGTGGGTTGGAGGTTGTATGATGTCATGCATTTTCTCCACTGATGATCACTGAAAGCTACATCTTCCTCCATTCTGTTCATCAGTATCAGTACCCGAGGAAGATGAAGATGAAGTGGACTTTTCCTTCCAGAGTCCAGCATTAATGTTGATGGTAAACTCTTTCAGTTGTGAAGGACTTTTAGTCAGTTATTCTTTACCAGAGGTGTCAGTAACAATTACATTTACTCTCATTACAGTTATTGAGTACAGTTTTCACTGTAACGGTACTTTTTGGAGTAGAATTAAATCATAGTACTTTTGCTTGAGTTAATTTTTAATAAAATACTTGTACTTAAAAAAGTAGCAGCTCCAGCAGGAAAAACACTACAGAGATGTCCAGTTTAGTGGAGAAGGATAGAGGAGAACTAAACCAGCTCACACAACGAACAGACCACGTCCAAATGGTCATCTGTATCAACACTGCACAGTGATTCTGTCACACTGTCGTTGACTGGCCTGATCTGACCTCTCCCCACCTCCCTGTCCTCTCTCTCTTCCTCTCTCTCTCTCTCCCTCTGTCTCTCTGTCTCTTCCTCTCTCTCTTCCTCTGCCTTGGTGTTTGTCTTTAATTGTGAGAGGCTGTGTAGCTGTTTAACTGTGAAATGCAGTAATAATGTCTGATTCTGTATGAAGTGATCAGCATGATTAGTGAAATATATTACAGTAAAATTCAAAGCTGGGTGAGTTGCTGATGTTGCTGTTGATTTTAACGGTAGAACAGATATCAGTGAAAATACACAGTCTGATGTGAATGTGTTTACTGTATGTAGAGGTTCACACCTGTTATCGTAAGCTAGAGTCCAGGGAGCTGATGGGCAGCAGGACTAAAATTACAGTATTAATTGAGCAATTTACTCAGAATTTTGACTTCTAACCATGAAATGCATGCAGTTTAATGTAAACCTTGTTCCTTACACAGCTCACAGAAAGGTGTGTAAATGTGCTCTAGCAGAGCTAACTGTGATCAGTCTCAGCTCTCAGAACTTTAGCTGTAGTATAATCTTTCTGTACAGATTATTTCCAGTGATGTAGCTGAGTCAGCTCAGAAATATGTTCAGGTTGTGACAGCGGAAATATAAAAAAAAAGTAACTTCTTATTTACTCTTACGTGAGTAATTTTATATACTAATACTTTTACATGTACTTGATTAAATTATCACTAAAGTAACAGTACTTGTACCTGAGTAGGGATTTAGTACTCTTTCAGTACTCTTTACACCCCTGTTCTTCACTGTCTGCTCAGTTCACTCGTGCTATTTGCTCTTCTTACAGCAAATGTAAAAAGTGCTGCTCATCTCCTCTCAGAGCTGCTTCAGGATCAGATTCCTCCCTGTTTTATATCTCAGTCTCAGAATCAGATCCTAGCCCAGCAGTGCTGCTCTGACAGGCCTTGTGTGCAACATTTAAAAGTAGAAACACTACATGGGCAGTATTTGGAGTGGTGTCACTACCTGTTTATCTTGTGTATTAAATTAATCTCATCCAGATTTAGAATCAGGAAGAAGCAGTGAGTCAAACCAGCCTCAGCACAGCACACATTTTTATCAAGCAGTAATTAGACAAACATCAGTTGAGTAGGTTGTTGTAAATGTTTAATAGATAAATATGAAGCCCTTGTGCTTTAACTCTTGTTATACTTTCCAAGAATTATACGTTCCAAGATTAAACGAAATCCTAGACTAAAAAGAATAAGGACAGATATTCACCATTAGTACTGCTATTTAGTCTGAGACTAGAGTTTATACATGTCTGGGAAACCAGCCCTCAATGACATAAAAAATTACATTTTTGGCAACAATTAATACATTCTTGATGTCAGAGTTGGTTTATCTTTTTCTGTTCATTCACACTGCCATCTAGAGGAATGTAGCTGTAATTACATGCAAACTGTACTATAAGGCCCATCACTGACTGACATATCTGGAGCTCTATATCAGCTCACCTGACACTTCATACATCACAAGCACTTTGGTAAGAAATTACAGAGTACAGTATACTTTCTAGAGTACACTTTATGTTTATGGTTCACTTTCATTGGTACACTTCATGAACTCCATGGTGTAGTTACAGTTGCATGTTGTGTCCTATAGAGGTCGTAGGGTCCAGTACATGGCCAGGATTAAATTTATGGCTTAAAACAGTGTTGTTAAAAATTCAGAGAATATTTGGTTTAATCTTCTTAAACATTTAGATCAAAGATTGGTCTTGGTTCCAAAGCAAACAAACCACAAGGTTATTTAACTGAGTTTTATTACAAAAAAGAAATGGCATCTAATGGATTGTCCTGGTGATTAAAGTTTAAGGCAGCTCAAACTGTCACTGCTGATCTTGGCACAAATATCCTTCTGAAATAGTGAAATTCAGGTCCAGTAAACATTCACTTGTTATCAGGACTGATCCACTAAACGGTCATAGGAACAACAAGGAATGAGTGGTTAACACCCAACTGATAGAGTAAGTCCTGTTTCGCTGCTGTTTCTGATAGACATAGATGAAATTTGTGTCCATAGGTCATAACATTGTTCTTGAACAGAATTGCAGCAGCATAAAGTTGTTTACTTTATGCTGCTGTATATCACCGAGACATCGTCAAGCGTGGAAACTGCTGATCTGCAACCACATGGCAAACACAGTGTGATCCACCTAAAACTGTAATATATATATATATATATATATATATATATTTTCAGTCTATTTCAGTCCAAATAAGAGACTCAAATATTTTGATAAGTTTGGCTTCTCTCACCTGTCTGTAGCACCAGTGCGAGTAAATCTTACAGTAGTGTACTGAACCTCGTCCTCTTCAGTCTTCTCTACCACTTTATCACAGTGGTGCTGGACGCTGGTGTACTGAACCTCCTCATCAGTCCCAGAAGCTGTCACTGCAGAGCTCTCAGCATTCCTGGGGTTTCTGACTTTACGGGGTACAACACTGGCATAATGGACATCATCCTGATTGGACGGATCTGGATCATGTGTTGCATCACTAGTTGCAGATCTTACTGTCACACTGCTGTACAGAAGTTCCTGAAGTGAGACATAATGACACGTGATAAATCAGACAAATTATCTCAGAAAGTAAGACTCTTAAGACTTCTTTTTAATACATGTGTCAAATGGATTCTGAAGTGATTGTTTATGTTTTTCTTCTTGGTGATTTGATGTGCACCTGTGTATTAATTACCTATTTTCTCATTTTCTCTCTATATCAAACTAGCGATAAGCACTATTTAGAACACAGTAGTCCTAAATAGTTGATCTTGATTTTTTGATTTTTCATCAAAAAAGAAAATCAAAAGAAAACACTGCAGGAAACACTGCAACAAAATGTGGCATGTTGTGTTTCTTTTGACTTGCCTGTCTTTGTTTTGATGTATTAGCTGAATCACCATGTCTCTTTTTCCTAACATGCATCAATAATAAAAAATAATAATAAAAATAATGTCAAAATTGGCTCAGTTGGTGGAAACAATAAATGAAGGTAACATAAAATGATATGCATACATGTACCTTACACATACAACAGCAATGATGACAGATAAACATCCACATCCAGCAATGACCCCAACAACAGCAAACAGAACAACACTATTAATCGCTGTGTGCAGAGAAATTTTAAAATCAGTTGAGAATTACAAGTTTTTTAAAAAAGTTGTGTTATAAACTGTTATAATTTTATTGGGAGGTTAATTAAAATTCTTTCACCAATAATACTTTTTACAGAAACAGTCACTGCAGCTGATTTCTGAGATCCGTATTTATTCTGAGCCACACAGTAGTAGGATCCACTCTGTAGAGCCCTGTAACTGTGTCCAGATCCTACAGGTGAGCTTCCACCTTCTTTAAACCAGGTGTAGTTCTGCACAGGTGGGTTTGCATCACTGCTGCAGGTCAGAGTCCCTGAACTGCCCTCTGCTGTTTCATTGATGGACACCAGGACTTTCTTTGGAGCGTCTAGAAAAGTAAAATGGCAGTGGAGCATCTTTAAGTACAGAGATGTTGTTAGATGAGATCAGTTTTTAGATTTCAGAGTTACATGAGTAATAAAGAAGCAGAATAAAAGCTTACATAAAACTGTTAATGACTTGTACTCTGAGTATCGAGACCCATGTGTGTTGGTTGCCATGCACTGATATTCCCCACTATCGGCAGAGCTGATGACTGTGATGCTGCGGAACTGACTTGGCCATTTCCAAAGGATTTTATTGTCCAGCTTCTCAAACCAGGTGTAGTTCTGCACAGGTGGATTTGCATCACTATTGCAGGTCAGAGTCACTGAACTGCCCTCCACTATTTCACCAGAGGGACTGATGGACACTGATACATTCTTTGGAGGATCTAGAGTTAGAATGACACATTACACTTCATGGGGCTGATTCTCCATTTTAATAACTAAGCTTATAGACCTGGAAAAATGCCTGATGTTTATTTTCAGATACCAATCAGGAACGTCAGCATTTGAAGTTTACTGTTGTTGCAGATTAATGATTTGTTTTACCAAAACACTCTGAATTACTCTTATCCCAAACTTCTATCCTCTTACAGCAAAGCTTTAACTAACTAATACTAAACCCTTCATGTCGTGTGCATTTACTCATTAGTGTATTACTTTATAAAGAGATATTAGTGATGCTGGATCAGCTGAGGGATAAGCTGTATCATAAACAGTTGAACATGAACCCACAGCTTTGTTTGTTTTCTGAGACTGAATGAATGAATCTGTACTTACATGTGACATTAAGAGTGACCTCAAGAGAGCGAAGGTTCTGACCCAGTACAGCACAGTGATACCTGCCTGCATCCTCCCTGCTGACCGGCTGCAGGTGGAGTTGGTCAGTACTGCAGGATAAACGATGTCCATTTCTGTACCAGGTGAATGTTGATCTGACTGTCAGACTGCAGGTGGTTCTACATGTGAGAGTGACTTTATCTCCCTCTATCACTCTCTCAGGAACCTCCACCTGGAGATCTGAGAACAAGAGAAACAAATTCACACTGTGGAGACTCACACTAGCTGACAGGCACCTATAAATGATGTAAAAAATAATAATAATAATAAATTGGTAAACAAAAAATGCTCCTTCCAACAATCAAATTCAACTGACCTCATGAACATGTTTAAGGGAATCCAGTCCAATAATGTGCCTTTGACTGCAACCAAGACCAAGTTGGTCGCACTCAAAGACCAAGTTGTGTTTTCCAACACTAGGCTAACTGAGGCTCTATAAGCAGTTGTATCATCTCAACATAAACTGAAAACATAAACTGAAGTCTTGTACTGGAAGTATGAGTGATTACGATCTCTTGGACAGGAATGCCATAGAAATGAATGAATTTGGAAGACTAAATTAACAATACAATATCAATTACTGAAAAACTCTACACATCTATTTAACATGGCAATGCGCTCACAGAGGCAGCAGTACTTCTTAAAGATTATCAGTCATAATGGAAATAACCCCAAGTTTTTTCTCCACAACAGACAGACTTTAAAACCCTCACCAATAATGAATGAGTTATCTTCATCTATATGTGAGGAATTTGCTCTTAAGACTAAGATAATTAATATTAGGTCCTGCATTCACTCCACAATAGCAGTGATTTTAATCAAATTAATGAAGTTGAGCTTTGCTCTGTTGTTTCTCAGTTGAAGTCCACTATGTGCACCTTGGATCCAGTTCCAAACTTCTTCTTTAAACAGGTTTTTGATTCCCTTTGCAGCACTGTTTTAAATAGTAATAACAGTATTTTTATCAGGGTCCTGCTGCAAGACCACTTCTCAAGGCATCATGAGCAACTACAGAGCAAGTTCCAATCTGCCCTTTCTGGGCTAAATCATAGAGAAAGTAATGCATCAGCTGAATGTTTCTTCCTATGTAACACACATGAAAAAATTCAGTCGGGCTGAAAATCAGAAACAGATTTGGTAAAAGTAGTTAATGACCTCGGACAGAATACTGACAATAATAAAATATCAGTCCTGTTGGTTTTTACTGCGGCATTTGATACTGTGGCGTCCTGCTGCTGGCTGGCGCCAGCACCTGAGACTGTGGAGGTGTGGCTGTGCAGATGATCACACGCAAAGGCTCATGATAGCACGCACCCATCACCAAAGGCACTAAATGTTGGTGTTTATTGTGTTGTCTGGTAGTTATAGTTATGGGTGACTTGTGTTGTTTGGTGTCAGGGCCTGTGGGTTTTGTGTGTGTGAGGGGGGGCACTGTCAGGGAGAAGAAAATGGCTATTGGTGACCTCCCCCACAGTTTCAGTGGTCTGCATCTGCCCTTTTCTGCCTGTGTGTTTAATAAAGAGCGTTTCTTTTAGCAGTGGGTATTGCAGGAGGAGAGGCTCATTGACGAAGTCGACGCAACGTGGCATAACAGTGGGGCTGGTTTGCAAGAGGCCGGAAAAAAATTAAACCAAAAGTAAAACCATTAAAGCTTTCAGTGTGGGAGAACTGCCGCGAGCAGCGGAGCAGTTGCAGGGAGATGCCGGCTGAGGAGGTTCAGGGTCGGTCACCAGCAGTGGAGACAAAGCTACAGCACGCATAAGTGATGTTCGAAGCAGCATTAATGGTGCAGTGGGAGCAGATGGGCTGGGACGAGTGCCGCTGCTGCTATTGTGGTTTCTAGTCTTATTTTATTGTATTTAATCATTTAGTTTAACATCACTTTCATTAATTTATGCAATGTTTTATTTGTACTGTTGAAAATATATATTTAGAATATTAGTTTTATTCCTGCCTCTTTTTACTCAGTAATTTCTGACTTTTCCTTATGTTTTTATGTAAAGTGCTTTGAGCTGCATTTCAAAGATTATATATCTATAAAGTTTATTATTATTATTATTATTATTATTATTATCATTATTATAATGTACATGGAAGTGAATGTTAAACACCTGTGCTGCTGATCAACTTTGACTAATGTACAACAGTTAATGAACTACTGCTAATACAGCGCTGTTAAACACCTCAGTGCACTAACCGACTCTCACTAATGTACTACAGTTAATGAACTACTGCTAATACAGTGCTGTTAAACACCTCAGTGTGCTGACCAACTCTGACTAATGTACTACAGTTAATGAACTACTGCTAATACAGTGCTGTTAAACACCTCAGTGTGCTGACCAACTCTGACTAATGTACTACAGTTAATGAACTACTGCTAATACAGCGCTGTTAAACACCTCAGTGTGCTGATCGACTCTGACTAATGTACTACAGTTAATGAACTACTGCTAATACAGCGCTGTTAAACACCTCAGTGCACTAACCGACTCTCACTAATGTACTACAGTTAATGAACTACTGCTAATACAGCGCTGTTAAACACCTCAGTGCACTAACCGACTCTCACTAATGTACTACAGTTAATGAACTACTGCTAATACAGCGCTGTTAAACACCTCAGTGTGCTGACCAACTCTGACTAATGTACTGCAGTTAATGAACTAATGCTAATACAGCGCTGTTAAACACCTCAGTGTGCTGATCAACTCTGACTAATGTACTACTGTTAACAACACAGTTATACAGACTCATATCTGCTTTGTAGGAGTTCAAGGAATTCATTTAACTCTGAGAATCTAATGCAGCCGAGAATAAATATAAAGCATATCTGGACCGAATTCATCAGTTCTAAGCAGTGTGTACCTCAAGTGTGTTCTGCTGATGGATCTTACCGGTGACTGAAAGATCAACTCCACCTACACCTTGATACTTTCCTCCAGGTTGGTCTGTTACAAATGTGAAGTAGTATTTACTTTGATCCTTTTCTCTAACATTCTTCAATATAAGGGTGTCATTGTGTTGTTCATCTCCGAGGTACTGAACTCTGTCTCTGTACTCTGGATCATCTGACAGATCAGGAGGTTCTGAACCAGATGTAACCAGCTCTTTAGTCCAGAAAGCTTTTTGGACTGAGTGATTACTTGAATATGCGTAAGTGCACTCCATGGTCACTTCAGACCCCTTTAGAGCACAGATAGATTTAGGGTTGTAATCCACAGCCCCCCCATCCTGAGCAACAAATCCTGCAACACAAAACACAGAAATGTGTAAATTATTACTGTTTGGGTCTCAGTCAGTAAAAATGCTGCATAAAGTCTCCACTTCAGCTCATTTCTAAGACTATTCATTTCAGCTGAGTTTGAATGATCAGCTGCAATTCAGAATAGTATGTGTGTGTGTGTGTGTGGGGGGGGGTTGTAAAAATAAACTATATAAAAACAAATGCATAACTGTACACAGTTCAGTGAGAAGTAACAGCTCTAACTCACCAGACATGGAGAGCAGAAAGAGCAGATGAACAGTAAGAGACATTCTGAGATCAGCAGTGCAGCCTGTGTGATCATAACACATACAACAATCTGTTTACGTAAATGTTAACTCAAACGTAAACCACTTTCAAAGCCCAAAGAGCTGTGAGTTCATACACAGTTACTTCACTCTTCACTGAGTTTTTTTTCCCAGATCTCATATAACTGCTATATCACTTTTGTTATATTAAGCACATTTGACTATCAGTGTGTCTTTATTGTCAAAATGATCGAAGAGACTAAAATACTTGTTAATCTAAAGACAAAAATACAATAAAAATACAAAGGTAAATATTAGTTCACTTCTGTACCCAATAACTATGACTTCTTTACTTATTGAACAAGCACTAAGACGATTTTCCTACCTTCATTAAACAGTGTTTCTCTCTCGAACCCAAAGAACTAATCAGATGAACAGAAGGAGCTTTATCAGTTCAAACAAATGGTGTGTATGTGGTTAAACTGTTACTGTCTTTTTGCAGAGCCTGACAGTTGTTCTTCCTGTTTACACTGAATCAGTCCTTCATTCTTCATGTACACAAGATACACTTATTCTCATTAATAACTGAATATCATACAAATCTTAGAAGAACATGTACATATTGAAAAACATTAATGAGGCACTTCTGTGATGAATATTTTCCCCTTTAAATCAATAACTTTTGTCTTCTGTTATCTTTTCATCTTGTTTTCTAGACAGTGTGCGTGACTTCAACTGACCAGCAACTTCATTTTTTTCTCAACAAAACTTCCTTTGTCTCTGAACATGCGCAGCGCATCTCATTAGAATGATCAGATAACACTGCTCAGTTTCTGCGTGGTAAAGCTAAAACCACACTACAGCACAGCCTTATGGCTTAGAAGTTAACTGATGATCAGCATCAGTGACTGACAAAGATGAAGAGGGAAGTGACCTTTTTTCTAGAGACCAGCATTAATGTTGTTAATGTAATTGATAGCACTTTATTTGACAGTACATTAAGTAACTAGTATTTAATAGGTAACTATATAGTACTTAGATGTAATGCTCTGGTACATGCTTTGCATGTACATATTAACTTACATAAAAAACTACCATGTATGTACAGCAGTACTTACTCAGAATTTAATGTCAAGAATATGTAGTACTTACAAGTAATACTTGAGGAAGGTCAGGTATATTTTAGCATTTAATGCTGAGAATTTACATAGTAGTGGTAAATACAACTAGCTGCATGCCTATGCGATAGGGAAGAGCAGGTTGCAGGTACTGAAAATGCAGGGTATCACTAAATACTTAGTAACTATCTTTTTTCCAGGAGCATTAATTTGTTTTACATGAATTTGTATTTTGAGTCATGGTTATGTTCTCCACACCACAAAGACAAGAAACATATAGTTGCTGTATGATTACTATGTATGGAGTTACACTTTATTTTACAGTCCTGTTTCCATCATATTCCTGAGAACTTACCTGTATGTACCCAGTAGTATGTCTGGTTCATTTCTGCATATAAGAACAATAAGAGAACAGGTAGTTACTGTGTAATTACTATGTACAAAGTTTCACTTTATTACCACAGTATTACAGAAGATGTACTAATAAACATACAAGGTAATATGAAATGAATTGTACTGGAATTAAGCTACTTTTCTCTCATGTATTTCCTCAAGCAGTTTGTACTGTTTAGAGAAGACTGGGGGCGGGGTGGCTGCAACAAGTCTTATTCCTCCAATCAGAAACATGCTAGAGAGATGACACTCATACAGCACATGCTCAGTTAGACCCTCCCCCACCAGGAAGACAGAAGACTTTCATCATCTGCTGCTGTATTTATTAAAAAAAAAAAGAAAAAAAAAAAACTTGTTTTGGAGGTACGAAAATAATTTTCTTACAAGCTGTATTTTTGTCATACTGCCCTGAGCTTTTCCATGAATCAGTCAAAACTTATTTAGTTTTGAATCATTGTTTTGTTGACGTCTAAGTGACATGGTTAGCATGTGTCAGGGTCAGTGTATCTAGCAGGCACATGATGTTCTGTCATGGGTGATGGGATGAGGACAGTTGCCACAGGTTTTTGCAACTGTACCCAAGTTAAGCAGCCATATCAAAACAGACCACACAAAAGTATTTTTCAATATTAGTTCAACACAGGAACAATGTATCTATTTTATTGTTTATGATGAACAGAACAAGAGAATATAAGACCATGAGAGGCTAATGATAAACAAAATTTTTCCCAAAATATCTGCACATTGACTCAAGGTAGGTCTATGTTCTAGGCATAAACAAAGTTTTGTGTAATTAGCAGATAAATGTAAGTTTAGTTTATTAAAAATTGGTTGGCCTAGTCCAAATTGTCTCTGAGTAACTGAGAGAAATGCAAAAAGTGTTGCAACCATTCCCAGTCTCCCCATCACTATTTTGTAACTTGCATATAACCAGCGGTGAACAGTAATGAGGTAAATGTAATTCATTACTGTACTTAAGTATTTTTCATGTATCTCTACTTTACTCAAGTATTTCCATTTTGGGCGACTTTTTACTTTCACACCACCACATTTCAAAGTCAAATATCTTACTTTTTACTCCACTACATTATGTGAAATCTGTCATTCCTTTTGGCTTATGTGTGCATAAAACTTAACATGTCAAAATAAGCACGAAGCAAGAACACCAATCAGGGCACAGCACGCACTTTGTTTTGACCTGTTGGACATACCGACCCAGTGCAAACATACGGTTCAATGTCAGTGAAACAAGGTAAAAGTTTGGGAGTGTCTATGCCTTATTATTATGTCTTAGCAAGTTTTTTGAAGTAGTTGAAAAGAAAAAGGAGTCATTCATTTTCAACTGCCTTCTCTGCCTGCCTCAGCACCATAAGATTTCTTCTTACAAGAATTCCCCATCTAATCTAAGGAAACATGTAGAGGTAAGCTATTTTCATTCTGGTCGTTCTTTGATGATTAACCTAACAGTAGCTTGCAGAAAACAGTTTATTCGTGTATGCTGTTAAAATAAGCCTGACATTACCATAAACATTGTATGCATTGCTAGTTAGTTAGCAAGCTAAGTAGGCTATTAGTAATACACCACAACCCAAAACTGTATTAGCAACGCACACTGAAGCTATTTTATCCATTTCCATTCGCCCATCTAAGTTGTTTTACTGTAGTTCATAGTATTTGGAGCTTTCAGCTAAATGCTCTGATATTGTGGAATGATAAACATTCAATGTTAACACTTTATGTTGGAAAACAGATTCTATTATGACTGGTTTTACATGCAGAGCATGATGCTAATTTCAGCCTCCAAAGACTGTGCTTAGAAGTATTCAGTAGTAGGCTATTCTGTAGCCTACATGTATGGCGTTCTTAACACATTAAATACGTATTTTATTTATCAAAGCGAGGGAGACCAATATCTGGATATGTGGTTAATGTTTTGAATGTTTCCTTTTTGCAGACAAAGCATGGTAGCCTCATGCAGAGATATATTGCCCTAACAGCACCACGGAAACGAAAGGCAGAGAGTGAGGTGGCTCCTTTAACCTCCAGGCAGTTGAAATCGGGAGAAACTAAGCTAGTTACCCAGAGGAATGTTGATCATGCTTTACTGAATTTTCTAACCCAGAGTCTCCAACCCTTTAGTGTGGTGGAACAGCCAGCATTAAAGCTTAATTGCAACTTCAGCCAAATTCCTCTCTCATGTCAAGGACCATCCTGCGACATAAGATAGATGAGGCTGCACTTGAAATGAAGTGAAATATTAAAAAGGCAATGTTGGAGATAGATTTCATAGCTATGACAACTGACTGTTGGAGTGCCAGGAGAAGAGGTTTTATTTGAGTCACTGCCCCCTGGGTTGATCCTAACAGTCTGGAGAGGTGCTCAGTAGCATTAGCATGTAGGCAGCTCAAAGGCTCACACACTTTTGATGTTTTGGCTAGTGCACTGAATGACGTACATCCTGAATTTGGCATACAGAACAAGACTGTTTGAATTACCACAGACAATGGTCAAATTTCATAAAGGCATTTCGAATATATATATATATATATATATATATATATATATATATATATATATATATATATATGGAGAGCATGGTGAGAACAACAGCTCTGCCTCAGATGAGGCTGAAGATGCATTCAGTGATGAGATGGGTGATGAGGACGAGGATGTAGACGGTGTCGAGGTGGACTTTGTAGAGGTCACAGCTGTTTTAGATGAGGATAATGGCACACTTGCGACTTCCGAAACATCATCGATGTGCCTGCCACTTATTAAACCTGGTTTCCATAGTGGATGTGGCCAAGGCCTCTTCAAGTGAAGCTTACAAGAAACTGTCCCGATGAAATGCCATGCACTGTGGAATAAGTGTGGCAGATCTACTGCTGCTGCAAAGATTATAGAGGATGTGTGCAAACTTCAGCTGATCCGCCCCAACGCAACAAGGTGGAATTCTTTGTTTCTCGCCGTTGAGAGAATCCTTTGAATCATTAAAGAGCAGGGAGAGGGGGCTATCAGAACTGTATGCTCTTCACTCAAGTTGTCCATGTACGTATGTTTTTTTTTCAAATTGCATTAAATTCATTTTCCAATAACATAAGAATCTTAATGGCAAATAGATGCTTAACTACTCAGTGTTCAGTAAGGTTCTGACAGGTCAAGTTGAGATTGCCTTTCTAGAGGAGTCTGCCAGAACCATGAGCCCACTTGCCAAGGCCCTCAACATTCTTCAGGCTGAAATCAATGTTCAGATGGGATGGCTTCTGCCTAGTCTGACACTCCTCATCTCAAAGCTTGACCAAATCTGCATTACCTCCAGGTACCGCAAACCTCTGGTGGATGCTCTCCAAGAAGGCCTGCAGCAGCGCTTCAGAAACTTGCTGGTAGAGCCTGAGTTATTGCTGCTGCAATCCTTGTCTCGAAATTTAAAACATCCTGGACATCAGATGAAAACATTGTCAAACTAGGTAAGACTATTTTAGTGATCCAGTTTTGTTTTTGAAAAGTGTCATTAGTTAAAAATTAAATACACCTTGGAAATACATGGGGCAATACTGTTCTTTTAATTTTTCAATTTTGAGGAAACTGTGTGATCACAGTGAAGTTCAAATTGATTCTCAGTATTCATGGAAATATCCATTTCAGGCCTGGACTACATCAAGGACCATCTGGAGGAAGAGGCTTTGAATCAGTCACGAATTGATGGTTCCAGTGCCTCTGACGATGAGGACTTTTTACAAGCATGAAGCCTACTCATGGTCAGGAAGGTATCAAGCAGTTATAGGGCTATCTTGCCTGCAAAGTAGATGACAAAGAAATTCTGAAGTCCTTCCTAGCAATCTGCAAATTGTCTTTAAAGGTCAATACTGCTTTACCTGTTTCTGCTGCTTGTGAACGTCTTTTCAGCACAGCAGGACTTGACAGGATTTTCAGTCCCAGGAGTGCAAGAATGGACTCAAACAACTTTGAGAACCAGCTCCTCCTCAAGCTGAATAAAAGACATTATAGCTTTAGTTAGATCATTTAATTAGATCATCAGTACCATTGTGATGAGGCAAACATGTTGCCCATCACCAGAAGACTATGTATGTGTTTGTGTGTAATACTTACCTGAACACCTACTTGTAATACTCACCTGTTGCCTGTTTCCTAGTAGACTCAGCAAAAAGAAGGCAGAGCAGACGGAGCTCACTCATGAGCATGCCGGAGGGCCTACAGCTAGCTCATGAGAGGGCTGACGTCTCTAATAACCTAGGTCACAGAAAGCAGAGTGAGACAGGCTAACAAATGTGCACACTGTATGAAATATCCTACCGGTAATGTTACATATTAAGGCCTTGTGATATGCAATTATGATTTTATTTACCCTTGGTTTTAATCCACTCTTATTGGACAGCTACACCCCTGCAGAGTGGAATGGTTCAGATCAGGTGATGCAGGGGTGGGGCTAACCCTACAAGAGGTAGGGGAAAGGTTCAGTGAGGGAGGCTAGCTCGAGGATACTCACCTCAGATTGCGAGGAGACTGAGGAGAAGGGAGTAAGAGCTAAGTTAGAGAGTACGGTCCTACGGCCTTGTGGCCTAAGACTACTTATACTTACCTGTACTGATTGAGTCAGGTCAACATTTAACCTCCATTTACTTTGTGTTTGTACAGTTTTTCTTTTGTGTGTTTTCACTGTAAATAAATCAGACCGTTTGCAAAGCATTATTCAGAGTCATCACATCTTCAGCCTGCAACTGCATCCCACTTACCCATTCAGTCACAATCTACTCGGTGACTTTGTGTCTCCTCACGGGGTTCGGCGAAGCATCGTCACAGCCATACCGTATGAGCATGCTCCTAAAAAGCACAATTAATGGCATGCTATGATTAATATTATTTACTGCCACCACTGTTGTTCTCTTCCATTTGAGGCTTGTTGTTTTAATACTCGTGATGACAGGTTATGCAACTAGTTTTGACATATCCACAATGCTTAGGTCACTTTAGCAGGTAAAGCAGGATATGGTTAACGCAAACACTGACAATCACACATTAGAGCATTAGTGATGTAAGATATTGTTCTTGGCAGTATAGTAATGTAAAACTCATTTGTGAACTGAAATTTGTAAGTTACAAATAAATCTTAAATTGAAACTTTGCTTGTTTGTAAAAAGTTATTTCAGAGCCACTTGGTTCTGCTTAATGGAAATTGTTTGCCTTCAGTGTTTTGTACTAATGATAATTTTAATAGACATCAGTGTCAGACTAATTAATGACATTCTATTGAAAGATTGGTTTACCAAGAGTGACACTGGAGTATTTTCACCTAAAATAAATTGATTAAACAAGAGTCTTGTTACAAAAATGATAATAGGACATTAGAGTCATAATTAATCTTTTAGTACTTTTACTTTTGATACTTAAGTACATTTGAAGGCAAATACATTTGTACTTTTACTCAAGTGGAGGTCTAAAGGGAGGACTTCTACTTTTACTGGAGTAATATTTTACCTTGGGTATCTCTACATTAACTCAAGTACATGATTTGTGTACTTCATCCACCACTGGTGACTGATGAGTTAGTGCTAATGAATGGTAGATGGTGGCTGACCCTGACAATCATTTAGTCTGGATAGTAGAGGTGAGGGACATGTGTATTCTAAGCCTCGATTTTTTGAGAAATAAGGATTGCCAAGTAGATCTTGCAAATGCCATGCTGAGTTTCAGAGGGGCTAGTGATGATGAAGCCCACCTGAAGCACAGTGTGAGAGTCTGACAGAGCCCCTGGCTGAAAAGGCTGGGTATGCTTGGAGGCAATGGAGGGAGGTGAGGCCGTGGTGGGACAAGAAAATGCTCCAAAGGGGGCTATGGCATTTCAAAGTTCTTACTTTCAGCTTCTTCAATGCGCCAGGAACATTTGAATGTTTGAT